>NW_020451035.1:0-116422 GCF_003343035.1 Apteryx rowi | reverse complement strand
AACCGCTGAAGCAGCTAACCTTTTAGTATAAATATGCTCAGAAATAAACAATAAAGGTCTCAGGACACACAACCTCCTGAGTCCGTGCCATCATTTGTTACAGAGAACCACCCTGTTTTTCCCATAATCTATTACACAGGAGTAATAATGCATCCATTTAATTATTAAAAATAACAAATGAAGAGTTTGACTTCACTCTGCCCCTTTTATTCCTTATTCTGGGTTGGATTAACACCTTCTTATTAAATTTACATTAAAGAGTCAAAATGAGAAGGCTCTTTGGCCGGAAAGAAAGTAGTGCCCATTGTTTACTGGGAAGACCACTACTCTTTCCATATAGTTTTGCAGAACATGGAAGGCACAGGACAGCTGCCCCCCTCCCCCAAGTACTCCTATACATATGCTACTATGGAACCAGTTTCTGAAAGCAGTTATTCATTTTACATCCTCTAGAAGTAAGAAAATACACAGGTCTAAAATAATGTCTACTAGTACGTTCTCTCCATCCGAGGTCAAGATTTTAGTGGGCTGAGAGACTGAGAGTGAAATAATAAAACTGAAAAAGGAAAGGCAAGTCTAGCCAAAACATAACACACTCAGCATTTTAAATTTGGTTGTATATTGCCTGCCAAAATGTAGAACAGTGAATTTGTTATTTTATTTTAGAATTTGAATCTAAATATGGATGTAGAAATGCATTTAGAGGCAGTGTCAGGTCTGTATTTAGCAATCAAGGACAATGGTAGTGAAAAGCATGAGAGGAGTTGAAGAGATTTATGAAAGTTGCCTGAAGTCAGGCCAGGCACAGGTTCAGTGGAGCCCTGGGCTACTGGAGAGGACGTCTGAGTAACGAATTGCTTTTCCCAGGGCCTGGCTGCTGGAGAGAGTCTGGGTCAGCCTTAGTGAGTAAATCTGTGAGGATCCGTTGGAAGGACCCTGAACCGTTTGCTCTGCTCACAGCTTGCCCTGTCATTATATTGAGATGAAGTTTGCTTCATATGGAATAGAGACTGTCCTCTTGGACACGTTTTTCTAGAGCAGCCAGCAAACTACAAATAGCCAAGTACAAATGCTAACATGTGCATTGCTTCCTGAATACATTGGCTTGTTTTTTTACAGGCTGTCTTGCTAAATGACATTGTGCTGCTCAGAAATTATTAGCCATTTAAAGCGTATATGAAGCTATTTGTTTTCACAACTCCTCTGGTCTTGCTGAGGCAAAAAGTAGTATCATCTGACCACGGCACAGCATTCACCCTACTGATTCAGGACATAGTACCGGGGCGGGGGGGGGGGGAATTTGCCTCCTGTTGCTGTTGCCAACCTCTGAGTGCAATATAAGTCCTGTCATTTTCCTAACACAACTCCCAAGGCACTCACTGGAGTCTGCTGTGCTGAGGATGGGTCATTCCTGCAGTCTTTGTGCTGAAGGGAATCACCTTCCCCTGCACGGGTTCATACAGTAAGGAAGAGGATGTCCCATACTCTCTCTTCCCTTAGCAACATCAGGCATATGTAAAGAATTTTTCTAATGAAGTTTTTAATCCTGAGATTACATTCTTCAGCATATACCTTTCATAAGGCATTCATTATTCCATGAAAATACACTTGCCAGTTTCTTAAAAATTCAGTATAGTACTTCTGAAAAGTGTCACCAGAAGAAATAGTAAAAATACTGCTGAAGAAAGAGCATTAAAGACTTTTTCAGAAAGTTGCATTAAAAACATAAGACTAATTCTCTGGTAATGCTAATGGTTGCTACTAAAGCAACAGAAAGGCTCTTTTACTAATGTGACTTGTGTGTAGCATTGAGCCATGCAGCCTTCCAAAGCCTTCAAAGATGAGCAGAGACAAAGCTGGAGAGAACATGAAAAGCACCCTGCTTTCCTCCTCCAGCAGAGACAAGTGGTGAACTCTTCAAGTTTCAAGATTTGTTCTCTGTCCTTCTTCCTCCTTTTCCTCCCCACTCCCTCCCTAGTACAGAAATAAGAAGACTTTGTATGTTGAGAATGTGGGGGGGGGGGAGGGGGGATGTGAGTGACCTTTTCCAAACCTCTCTGGAAGGTTTTTATACGAGGGTGTCAAAATAAAGGTATTATAATTGTCCAACTTCAACAACCAGAAATACTTCACCCATGATAACACTGCTCCCTCTTCCTGGATTAAAATCCTGGCACTGCTGTCAGCAGAAATTACTATGGGAACAGAAATGTGTGCAAACAGGTATATGAACTTTCCTCCACTGCTCCAGAAAAGTAAGAAAATTCAACACATTTTGGGGAAGGATTTCGAGTGCTGCATCCCAAACCCAGAGCTGTGAAGGCAGAAAAGATGATGTGTGTGATGTCTCTCTAAAAGTGATGACCTTCATTTGATAGAAGTCAGCAATAGTCACACAACAGGAAAATCCAAATCTCATAAAAGTCACTCTGATATCAGTAGAAACTCAAAGAAAAGACAGTAAGTTTATTTTCCCTTTTGAATGGAGTAGGAAGTCATGCCATGTATACTTTCTTATTTTTTCTCTGCAAACTTAAGGGGACATGTTTTTTCTTCTTCTCTGATTCTATCTGTATATATCATGTGCACTTCATTTTAGCAGTACTTTATTGATGTTTTGCCATATAATTTCCATTATTCTTTCCAGTCTGGAATTTGATCAAGCAGGTTGCTTTATTCTCCTCAGGATGTTTTGATCAGGAGATTTTGCCAAATGTATCTTTTGATAACAGGAAGTCATACTGTGATCAAATCTCATTTAGAAAGACAGGGTATGATTGATTCTGTCTTGCTTCTCTAGCTTAAACAGTCTCACAGCATCTCTTACTCTCATTGTCCTGTGATGTTTTACCCTGGATGGCAAGTATGATATTTTGAGAAAAGTACATCCAACCAAAAATGAACTGAATGCAAGCTGTAATTTTCTCTATCTCCTTGTGTATTTTTTCCTCATGGGCATGTTTAAGGCGGTTTCTCAGACAGAATAGTTTGTAACAGCTTAATGACCTTGTCTAAACCTGGCACAGAATGGTAAAATTACTGCTGAGGTTCTTTAAACTGATACTTGGAAATTATTTAACAGTATTATTCTAGTGGATTCTTTAGCATTTGAAAATTCAGGAACATGAGGTTCATTTTCTTTAGGAATAGCTTCTGCAATCCTTGTCAGCTATTTGCTGCTACTCAGCAGTCTTCARTCTTTGTTAGAGAGACTTTTTCTTTTGAACTTGCATTCAGAAGATCTTGATACTACTGAGGAATATCTAGCTGCCTGCTGTTGTTTTAAAAATGTTTATGGCTCATCAGTGAGTTTTTTCCTCTTTATCTGCCATAGTAATAAAAGTTCTTGCTCATAGCATTTTTTGATAAATTAGTGACTGATATACTTTTTGCAAGGCTTTTGTTTCTGTTTACAATCCCAATATTGTTCTCTGGACAAGGCAGTTGCATGATTATCACTATAGTCATTACTTTTGCCCATTAAAGTGAGGATTTACAGGGAAACACTGAGAATTAAATATTTGAACTGAACACAAAAAACATGTTGATTCAAGAGCTGTTTTCTGTACAGTGTCGAACCACAGCAGTCTCTCCCCAGGTCTGAATTCAGCGTCAGATGGAGGTACAGAGCCTGCCTGCTTGGAAGAGGATGTTTCATTGCAGACAGAGGGTTGTGGGAAGCAATCTGAGGCACAGAAGGAGTCACAAGCAATGTGCTAGGCCATCTAGGATTAAACAAACTCAGTGGGAAAATATTTTCACTATTAATGTGCACAAAACATGGTACGGCAGCTAGGGAAGTTGCCCAAAGGCTTTGGAAAAGACCAGAGCATGCCTCTGTCAGCCACTGTTTGAGAGACAGGAGGGAGAAGGGGCAGTGAATCGACATCTCGCAGAGCAGCTGTCAATAAATTAGTCCCCTGTGAGTTTGGATACTACTTTCACTAGGGCTTCTTGGCTGGCCTGTCTGCATTTAACGCTCAATTTTTATAGTGAAAATGAAATAAGGGGTGTTAAATGGCTCCCAATTTAGCTTTTATAATAGAAGTGTGAGGCTTCAAAGGAGCCATTAAAAACACTGCTAAAAGCAGCAGCTGGGCTCAGAGTTGATAGGTAAAGAAGAAAGGAAAAGAAATATAAATAATTGTGGGAGAGCACTGTAGAATGACAACTGTGTCAAATGTAGTGGGGAAAAGGGCAGCCGTTCCCTTGCTGATACTCATAATGTTAGCAGAATTTAATGTTGCTGAGTGAAAACAAAATTTGGGATAGTAACCTTTTGTAACCATTTTATTTAATTTTGATTTCAGAAATATTTGTCACAAGAATTAAATTCTAAAATAAGACATTGAAAATATCTGGTGAATAAGAAGAATATTTTAAACTTGAATTTTAAAATAAAGGTGCTATTGTGGTGCTCATATGAGCTTATTTTTACTGATCTTTTTAACGATCCATTTAATGATGTTTCAATATTTCTATTGACTAGCTGACAGTATGTGACTTGTACTTACACAATTAACTGAATCTGATAGTATATCTTCTTTCTTCAGTGTCCACATTTTGCTCAGGCAAAAATCACATGACAGGTGATGATAATGAACTAGAAAAATTCTCCAAAAACAGTGCTTCAGAAAGAGAAAAGTAATATAAATGATGTAATGCACTTATAGTTTTTTTATTTTTTGGCATAAAAATAATGGAAATTTCCATATCTTCATGCATACAACTCACACTTCTGTCTTCTCACATCCTTTTTAGAAGTACTGGTTTCAAAGTAAGTTATCAGCTAACAAATACAAAATCAGATATGAAGAAGATGAGAGAGAGGGATGCCAACAAGGGAAAGGGGCCTTATATATAAACTTGTTTTCACATGGACATATGTATAACACCCTCTGGTCATGAACTGAGGAAAAGAGTAGTGCAGGTAATCTATTAACTGTATGTGTGGAAATATGATAGAGAAAGTGACCAAACACTTTATGCACATATAATTATGTGCAGAATTAGAGAAGGATTGAAGAACATTTTGTTTAGAAGGCTCTTAGCTCATTTGCCGCTAATATAAGGTCTAATGGAAAGTTTGGACTGCCAATAAGAATATGCAGTTGACATTACTAGCCCAGATGGCATTTTAAGTTGGGACAACACTACTCAGACCAATTGTTAGGGTGGTTTCACATAGCATTTTTAAAAATACCAGGAGAAAACTGAGGAAAAACTCCTCAGATATGGGGTAACAACGCTACTGTAAAAAAAATGGATGTTGGGTATTAGTAAGGCTTTGTCTTGTGTTCCTGTCTTAATTTTAATTGATTTGTATTGGATATGATAGTTTTCAGTTTTAGAAGAGAAGGAACTCTTAAGTCACTTTGAAAATGGCATTGGGTCGAGAAAGATGAAGGCAATGTCAAGAGAAGAGACCAGAGGGCTGTACATCAGGAACCTCTCTATTACAGTGTGTCCTTGTGAGACTTTACTGAAGTTATTTCATCTCTCTGTTCCAGTTCCCACCTTTCCTAGATCACCTTTGTTACAGGACTTTTTGAAACCTTTTGAAAAGTGCAAAACTTTAATGGCTTGAAACTCGGACAGATAAGAATTGTTCTCTTTTAGCAAGCACGTTTGTTAGAGACAGTGGAGTCAGGTCTTCTTATGGCAAGAAATTGTGAGCATTCAGCATTGTCCCAAATGTTCGCAAGGAAGGTTATTTCAGATTGTCAAGATCTACAAAGAAGGCCCCAAATTTAAGAGGGCATCAGAAATAGGAGGTTCCCTTGTCATACCAAGAGCATCTATATCCATCTGTAGTACAAACACAAAGAGGGAAACATCTCCAAAACCGTAGCAGCATCTTGATGGTGAAAGCACTTCAGAGGAGCCCTTCACCTAACTTCATCCAGGGAGAAGGGCTGGGCTGTGGGCTATGCTCCACAAACTGCTTGGGCATTTTACATTCGTTAGTGATTTTCAGATTTACAAGTTTGGATTAGGAGCATAAATTAAAGCTCCATTTTAAACATTTTAAAGTTTAACTGAAAATGACTCTGCCAACGTGTTCTAATAGTGTCAGTCTAGTCTTCTCTCCTGTAGGTATGAGAGGTAAAAGAATGACTCAGGTGGATGAGAAGGTAGCATGAGAATGGTCTATCTAACCTTGGAACAAGCAAGAACAATAGTTGTGCAATATATTTTTATGATATTCTAAAATATATAAGATGGAAATCACTTCAAAACTTCAAAATGTAGGAACTTTGCAAAATTATGTACTGTGGCAATAATCCAGTCTTCAAACGCTGAGTAAAAGTTGGCAGGAATTAAAATCTAGGCATATTGACTTAACTGCCCTATAGTAAAAGGCATATTCAGGACAGCAAACAGCACTTATGCTCTCCTTTATTACATAAGTACCCTTATGTGTAACAGGAAAACTTTGTTGTGAAAGGCACCGCCAACTTCTTGGTAAAAGCTCCTAGCCCAGCTAGTTCAGCTACCTTAATAGAAAAGGACTGAGACCAGCCTAGAGACATGACATCCCTCAATCAATGATCCCCAGATCAAGAGGCAGGAACAGTCGCTAGGAGCTAGATATTCAGAGATTATCACAGCTAACAGAGCTGTAGTTATTTATTTCCTCTGACCATCTGCCCCATGGTTCCCTGGTTCCTGGACTAGATTCCTTTTCACTGGATTATGTTCAATACTAGGTAGCCATTGCCTTTCATGGTTTACCCAGGTGTATAGTTCAATGTCTTCTACAATGGCAACTCAAAAGGCAGATTTATAAACTGAAACTACAGGAATATACCCAGTATCACCCCTTTCACTTCAGATAATGGCACAGAAATGCAAGTTTCAAAGCCTGAACTTTTACTCTCTGTTTATTATCTGCATTATGAAAAATGCCATCATTTCTTCACTGTATGTTTTTACCCTAGTGACTTGTTGCTTGCAGATATTGTGTCCTGCATCTGGGTGAATCTCTGTTTACTGATGGTGCAATAAATCTTTGATAGTATTCCAAATCAAGGAACTGCATTTATTGTTATCAAAGGATATTAATTTGTATAGTATTGAGAGATGACAAAGAACCCGGCTAATTTGTGCTGCTACTGAGTTATCTAGCTCACAAATGATAAACAGCATCACAACTGGAAGAGAAAACCTCCTGGGGCAGAAACAGTGCACAGGGTGCAGAACCAAGGTCACAACCTGTGCTTGTCAAAGGCATGCAATCTCTTTGGAAGAGAGAGAATGTATTTCTTAATGGAAATTGTTTCATAATGGAATTTTACAGAGTGAGATTTCATAATACAGGTGGTGAGGTATTCACAAAAACCTTGAGCAGGACAATTGGCTTTGTTAATCACAAAGGGTGGGGAGGCTGGCTATTTTGGAGAGTATCATTTCTTCTCCTCAACAACCATAAATAAATAAAGTGATATCGCTTAGTTATTTTATTATATAACTAGTAGTAAGAACACTAAATAACCCATGGTAATATAAACAAAAGCTTTGCTACATCCCACATAGCAGCTGTCATGCAATTTTAACTCTATTTGTGAGAATCTGTTTATTGCCTAAAGAGAGACCAGCATTTGACACCAGCAATAAAAGCTGCATTTCCCAGTATTTTCTACTTGAGTTGCCTGACCTTAGAATTGTCAATAACTGTCCTTAGATATAGTATCAAGATTAGTTAAATTTTCTGTCTCTCTTTTTTTTTTCCTAAGAAGCCTTTMTTTTTCTTATACGCTAGTGTGTGGCTGACAGTCATCCTTGACATTGATTGTCAGGTTGATTTATATTAACTGGATCAGAGGGAGAGTTTTCCCATGTGGTTCCCTGTGGGATATGTCACTGACTTTTGTAACAACAATTGCTATCATTTTTAGGAACTGCTTTCACCAGGCCTACAGCAAAGATGGTAAATAACAGTGACTGCACACTCTAATGCAGTGTTTCTTGACTGCAGATCTTTGTCATCACAAATCTATGCCTGCAACAAGCATTTATGACTTTAGTGGAAACACCTTCAAATAACTTTGTCCAGTACTGAGGATAAAGAAAAGGAGAAAGAGAGAGAGAAGAGCAAACTTTGTGAAACTTTGGGCTGTATTAATTAGTGACTTCTCAATGACTCACTCATATCCAGGAGCTAAGAGCTTACATTAATTTCTTTTCTAATGTCAAATATTGAACATTTTGTGCATCTCTCATCACATCACAGTGCATCTAAGTGCTAGGCACAATTAACTTTTTAAATACTGATCTCTTAAAAAAATCTAAACAGTCATTACATAAACGTAATTTGAGAGTGTAGAGACAAATCTTTCACCCATTCTCAGCTCCTTAATATTCTTGAAAGGTAGATTAGAAGTTGCATACATTCAAGGAAGTATTATAAGTCCTTTGATCCTGAGGGGTCAGACAGATGCTAGTTCACTGCTAGTATGGAATAGGTATTCTGTTCTTTGCAGAAGTAATACCAGATATGTATTTGAATAAGTGGAGAGTCAGGAAAATTTTGTTAGTATTGGATTTTTACCTCAACAATGTGCAGATGTGAAGTCATTGTAAGGAAAATAGAAAATGCATGACAGAAGTAACTATTAGACATGAGAAAATGACAGTAAACTTTTGTAACAGAAAGGTTACCCAATAATTAAACTTGTGGTAAAGATATAGCTAAGATTTTGAAAAATAAGGTCGGAGGATTCTTTTTCAAGTATCTATGGAATCATATTGCAATTGCTTTAAAGGGAATTGATCCCCAAAAAAATAGTTTCCCTTTCCCCCTACACCATTACAGCTCTAACTACATTACTGTTAATTGTTTTTCTAACATTTGTTAATACATATTATAATGATGATGTTTTGGTTTTAGTTGCATCGTGAGATGCAACATAGACTCGTGCAGGAAGCCAGTTTGAAGTGCTCTGGTTTAAACAGCACATAGACGATGCAGCAGTTGCAAGCCTCTCATTGCTGCCTGGTCCCTGTTCCCAGTGCCCTCTGTGGGCTAGTACAGCTGATCATGGGAACCTGGGGCTCCAGCATGGCTGGCTCACACAGGACCCAAATTTTGACATCAGTGAGAGAAAAGGTCATGCAGCAAGGCAAGCATGGTCATCCAAGAGATTGGATCTCAACTCCACAAGCAGCAGAGTTGCCCAGCCCCAGTTAGGTTATAATCCTTGATCCTGGCAGCCTTTGCTGTTCACAGCCCCAATATCACCTGTCCAAGGATGCTAAACTGTGGGTGAGAGTCAGTTGCCTAAACAGAGACATCATGTGCTTGGTGTGTGTAGATCATCCAGGACTTTGTGGCATGAAACTGGGAGATGTGACACAGTGCTGTGGGACACCAGCATCCTCATGGAGGAACAACTGGGAGGCATGTAGGGACCCCTCAGGACCTGTGTTTCAGAAATCGAATTGAGTCCTGTGCATCGGCAGACAGATTTCAAGCACTAATAATCAGAGTAGTAGGTTTGGACAACTAGCTGAAGATATGCGTCAAAAATTCTGTCCTATTATAAGCCAGCTGACTCACTGGGTCTCCATCTGTGCAAGATTTTGTGAGAAGAAGGGAGGAGGAGAAATGGTCTTATAAAAAATGCAAAGAAAACAAACACAATATGGGACTTTTTAAAACTGCAGTAACATGCTCATCCTTGTATCGCTAGAGTTTTCTGTGGCACACATCCATTCCTTAGCACCCTCTAATAACTGGGTACAGTAAGATACAATGGTGATTAAGTGGAAACATTAGGACTGAATCCCACTGCTCTTAGATAAGGCTTTATTCATTTACAGACTTCTGTATTGTCTAATATTTCCTATGTCAGAGGTGTTTGAATATTGCTAGACCCTTTAGTGAGAGAAGCAGTGGGGCCAAGGGAGTAACAAATAAATGTTATCAATGAACAGAAGCTCTTCCACTGGCCTGAGCAGACCAGGAGATCCCTAGAGGAGTGTGGACACAGGGATGACTCTTTTTTGCTCTCATGTCCAGCTATGCATATTGGCATGCACAGGCCTCCTTGCCTTCCTCCCTCTCTTCCTTTCCCCTCAGCTGTCTTTTACACCTGGAGGAGTAAGCTCACTTTTACTCAGCACATATTACAGAGATGTACCCCTTTTTCATCAAATACTGTCATCTTCAGGCATGTAATCATTTGTGTACATACAGAGAAACTTCATCTGAATATCATCTAAAGTAATGTATCTAAGCAAAAGCTTCTGGAGACTTACTTAATGCCTTGACTTCATTATCCATGTAGCAGTAAATTTAACAAAGCTGGGGTGTGGGTAATGCCTGTTCATGCACAGACAGGGGACAGCCAATGGCACCTTTGAACATGTACCTGTTTCTGTATGTTTATTATAAATGGCTAATGGTTTATTACAAAATGGCTAATAGCTCCGGTCAGCTCTCCCAGTCATGGAAAACATCATTAAATGAGTTCATTGTCTTGAGAGAACTACGTTGGATGGAGTTCTCAGCAGTATTGTCATCTGTGAAGTTTTGAAGAGTTTCATCTAAATAATTTCAATACAGGATTTGATTCTTTTGTAGTGGGATTGGTGCATTAAAGTGGAAAATGTGTAAACCAGACTGCAGACAGTTTGTGACTTGATGACTAAATGACAGTAGTTAATATGGTAATGAGCTGCCTTCTGGTAATTCTTTACAATAAGTGGCAAAACATTCCTAATTTCCCCTCTGTAGTGTAACAGTTGCATTAGTCACAATTAATTACACGGTTGCTCCCATGAGTGTCAGACTTACATTAATTATATAATGATTTATTTGGCTTCCCACCATGCAGTAGCTGGGGTGGTGTGCAACAGTTTAAAACCACCAGTAGAAAAAGTTAATACAATTTGTCTCTAAAGTGCTTTTGTCTTGGATAGCAGAGAGATTTTAATTTGTGTGGGGTGTATGGCTTGCTCTTCCTTGCTTCCCTGAGGAAGGTACACACTTCCATGAGCAGGGTACAAGTGAACTGTGTGCATGTACAGTTTATCACCATAACAACAACAAATACAGCAGTACCCCTTACCATTCCTATGCATTAACAAGCAGAGTCCAGTACAGGAAGAACACACTCACTGTACTACAACAGGGAAAGAGGAAGTCTTGTCCTCCAGAGATATTTTCTATGACTCTCCTTTCTACAAGCAACATTCTCTCCCATTTAGATGTGCAGAACAAAATATAGCTTTAATATCAAAATCAGAGAATTGGCAGACAAGGAGAAAATGCGAAACATCTCTTGGGAAGGAAGATATCCACTTGGAAACATTTTGCATATGAACTAAAGTAAGAAATGGCATCTCTTTTGTATCTACATTTACAAACAGTGATGGTCTTCATTTGAAAGATAAAGAATACAAAAAGTTAGTCTCCTTTTGGCACTGCATATAATGCTTTGGTACCCCAACAGTACCATCCATTCCATCCAGTGCTATCCACCTGGCCTCAAATCCAGAAGCACCACAGATTCACAGAATAGCTGGGTTTAGAAGAGATCTCTGGAGATTGTCTGGTCCAACCCCCTGCTACAGCAGAGTCACCTCAAGCAGGTTGCTCAGGACCATGTCCAGTGGAGTTTGGAATATCTCTGAGGATGGAGACTCCACAGCCTCTCCAGGCAACCTGTTCCGGTGTTCAACCACCCTCACAGGAAAGAAGCGTTTTCATATGCTCAGAATGAATTTCCTGTATTTCAGTTTGTGCCCATTGCCTCTTGTCCTCTCACTGGGCACCACTGAGAAGAGTCTGGCCCTGTCCTCTTTGCACCTTCCCATCAGGTATTTATGCACACTGATAAGATCCTGCCAGAGCCTTTTCTTCTCCAGGCTGAACATTCCAGCTCTCTCAGCATCTCCTCCTAAGACAGATACTCCAGTCCCTTAATCACCTTTGTGACCCTTTGCTGGACTCACTTCAGTAAATCCTTGTCTCTCTTGTACTGGGGAGCCCAACACTGGATGCACTAGTGATGAGCAGAGGGGAAGGATCCTCTCCCTCAGCCTGCTGGCAACACTCTGCCTAATGTAGCCCAGGATGCCGTTGGCCTTCTTTGCCAAGAGGGCTCATTAATGGCTCATGTCCAGCTTGCGTTCACCAGGACCTCTGAGTCCTTTTCTGCAAAGCTGCTCTCCAGCTGGTCAGTCCCCAGCCTGTCCTGGTGCAAGGTGTTATTCCTGCCCATGTGCAGGACTTGGCACTTCCTTTATTGATCTTCATAATGCTCCTGTCTGCACGCTTCTCTACCCTGTCAAGGCCCCTCTGAATGGCAGTAGACCCATCTGGTGTATCAGCCACTCCTCCCAGTTTTGTATCATCTGTAAACTTGCTGAAGGTGCCTTTTGTCCCATCATCTAGGTCATTAGTGAAGAAGCTGAACAGGATTGGACCCAGTATTGACCCCTGGGGGACACCATGACTGAATGGCCTCCAACTGGACTTTATGCTGCTGATCATAACCCTCTGAGCTTGGCCACTCAGTCAGTTCTCAATCCACCTAATTGTCCACTTATCTAGTCTGTACTTCTACAGTTTGTCTATGAAAATGTTATGGGAGACAGTGTCAAAAGCCTTGCTGAGGTCAACGTAAATGGCATCCACTGCTCTACCCTCATCCACCAAGTCAGTCATCTCATCACAGAAAGTTAACCACAATTTCCCCATTGTATATCCATGTTAACTACTCCCAATCACCTTCCTGTCCTTTACATGTACGGAGATGGTTTCCAGGATTAGTTGCTCCATTGCCTTCCCCAGGACTGAGGAGAGACTGACCAGTCTGTAGTTCCCCGGATCCTCCTTCTTGCCCTTCATGAAGATATGGATGATACTTGCTTTATTCCTGTCCTCAGAAACCTCTCCTGATTGCCATGACCTTCCAATGGGTAGTCCCACTGGGGTTTTAAAAATCACGTATGAATTTGGAGACAAAGAACTTAAGCAGCTAGTTTTGAGTATTCTCTACATTAGCTATGCAGTAGTCAGTTGTCCCAGGCAATGCAGAAAAAACAATGAATACTAGAATTTTTTTTTTACTAAATCACACATTTATTAATTTATTATATTTAGGAAATATTCACCAATAAAGTATCCTGTGTGGGGCATTTTTCCTTCTGTAGTCTGGTTCACCCATGTTGGAACAAACTTCCATACTCTTCAGCAAGTTGCCTTACCATTGCTGGGATTCTCACCCTCTCTTCACATACTGGTTGAAGGAACTGGCTCTTCATGGTAAAAGGTGATTGGAGCTCTAGGCCTTTTTCCCACTCTCCATTAGGCCATGTCAATAATGATTATACTTCTAATTCACCTGCAAACAAGCATCTAGCCTAGATAAACTGCAGCAGCACAAATTCACCACAACTTTACTTAGATTCTTGGACTGATTCCTGTTTAGTTGAGAGTCAAAGGGTTTTCTTTGCTGTTAATTAATAGGATGTTTACAGCAAGATCCCCAAATCCATTCCTGCTTTAGTTCTAAAGGACTGACAATGGCTAGATCTTTGGAGTGCAAATTACATGTTGGGGAAGAAGTATGGAAATTAAAGTTTTGGTGTTGGTTATGCATTTAGAATAAGGTGTGCAGTGAGAGCCATGCTGTCAACTGTAGCTATCTAATGTTGGCTGGGTTTGTGTAGCTTATCTTTCAAAACTTCTTTCCCCTTTCAATCTTGGGAGAAAGAGTACCACTTCCAAGACAATGTGACCAGTCTTGTTTCCAGTCTTTGTACCATGAAAATGCCCAGTGACTTCATCTCACATTTTTGGATATAATCAGAATGCAGAACTGAGCTCAAACATCTGACTGTAAATTCACTAACAAGATCAAGAGGGTTTCTTCTTTTCCCCATACTTCCTTTCTTGTCCCCATCCTGCCCTTCACTACTTTACCTGGAGCTAATATGGAATGCTCGAGTTTCTGCACTGTATGTCACATTTGTGTCCATCTGGCTACTCAGTCCTTCCTCCTATGGTCTGGCTGGACTCTGTCTGCCCCAACATCCAATCTTTTTTTATAAGGCAGAAAGAAAGTATTGGAAATGTCTGAGAGAACTAGATACTTAAAAGACACTGGAGCAAAAAGAAGAGTCAGGATTTGTGCTGATCTCTTCTTTATAAGATAGGTGAAAGGCTCTGAATCTATTTCTGAAATTCTTTTTATTACATATGTGCAAATCCTGGATCCCTGTTCATCTACATTCAGAGTATAGCCACAATCTTCTTTGGCTGTCCAGCCCACTTGACCATAGTGCAGATGGGGAAGGAGAGAAAGGGGGAATAATTAGTGTGTGTCAAAGACTAGCCTTGATGTGAGATCATAATGTGCCCAGCACAGCACACATGGATCTAAGAGCTGATCTCCTAGAAATGTCCTTGGAAGTGCTCCCAGATTCCCCAGATTGTATTTGTGAGGTAGGTTAGATCAGGTTTAGGTTTGGGGTTAGTGTTGGGATTAATAACACCAGGTAATTAATGTGTTCTGGAAGGCATACAGAGCTAGAATGAAGCCTGGTGGCAGAAGGGAAGAATGGCTGATGGATAGCTCAGCAGAAGATAGGGATCTGTAGATTATGACTGAACTAATATTTGGGATTAGGATTAAGTTTAGGACATCAGGGTATAAGAGATAGCCTGATTTCTAGCCTCTGCAAGAGGGGATGGAATAAAATAGATGAGTTTGAAGAGTAAGTTTTATTGCTTTAACAGTCCAGGCCTGCACTTCCACTGTATAACGGTTAATATTAGGGTTAGGGGTAGTGTTCATCAGGATAGTATGTGATCTGGTGTCATCAAGAGTTAGCAGTGTATTTCAAACCTAAGCTCCAAATCAAAACCCAACTGCAAAACTACAGATTTCAGTCAATGCCATGTGACTGAAACATTTTTCATCCTTGCCATCACTAGCACTTCATGTTAGCCCACTGGGCTTTATAATGCAGAAATAAATATTGATGTACTATGTTTAAGCAAATCCAAGTTCTAATGTGAATCTAAAATTTGCCTTATCCTAATATAGGGCTTCTATTATGAACCATAGGGAACTAACCCCTTGCCTTGCCTTAATAGGCTTAGCAACCAGAATAGCTCTTCTATACTTTCTCAAAATATGTCCTTAACCATAGCCTTCAGCTACAGACCAAGGATTCAAATCTAAGTACCATGTCATTAACCCCATTTCCCCAGTTTCTAATCTTGCAACATTGCTATTTGGTTTTACCTACCAAACTCAAGCCTAACACCATTCCATTTATTATGTTGCCAAGATTTATGAGGAGTCACCAAGGAAATTGTTCTTCAATTCCTTTTATCCAAAATACTGACTTAATCCCACACAAATCAAGACATATTTCCCATGCCTAGTGATAGCAGCACTAGTTTCATATGATCCCATTAAAAAGCAGTACTATAATCTCTATGGACTGAAATGAAAAGTGGACCCATAAATCATTGAAGGCTTAATGCCCAGTATCTCTGACACGCTACTGAAAGAAATAAGTCACCATTATAGCTCAACCAGCCTTCCAGAATCCAGCCAAAATAAGAAAAAAAAAAAAACCTCTTAGACTTGTTCTAAATTCCTTTCAAAAGCCTCAATATTTTAAGGCTTATAGTAAGTCTTTAACACCTTGGGTAAAGATCTAATGAACCTTTAGACTCCAACCAGTCAGGATAAGGGTAGGAAGGGTAAAGTAGTTTAGTTAACAGGGCCCCAGGATTAAACTAAGGGCAGGTGTTATTTGGGATTATAGCCTTTGTGTAGTCCGAAGGACTCAGCACACACCAACACACACTGCTGTTCAACCTCAGTTGTCACAAGCCAATTCCTAACCCCAAACAATGCACTAGGGACCTCTACCAGCAACAAAACTGACTCCTAACCTTATTCCAAATGTTAAAACTAACCTTAAAACCATAGTCTAGTGACCCCTGCAACTGCAAAATTATTCTGTGCCAGTTGATCCTACCTGAATTAGTCCTCATTTTATCCTAGTGACCATCATATCACAGTGCAGTGGCCTTTCTCTGACTCTGAATGTTTGTCTTGCTGTAACCAACATTTAGCACCCAATTGTGCCCCTTGGTGCTCGCTGCATCATGGATGAAATCTAAGCAGCCGCTTTCTGTTAGCTATGAGTGTGACTGTAACTGTGACTAAGCCCTAGCTCCAAGCTTGTCCCTAATACAGTCAAAGACAATAAAAGTCACAGGTAACCTTTTTTGCCTTGCCAGCATCAGTTTCCTAACCCTGCAGTATCAGGCAATGATTCTGCCATTTTAGACAATTTGGTCCCAGAACTGAATTCTAGCCTAACATCATAAACGTGATCCTTAAAAAACCAGAAAATTAACCATAAACCTTGACTTCTGAACAACTTTTAACAATATTCTTCCTCCTAGCCATGTGACATGTCACATGCAGCAATAAATCTCATCAACAAAATCTTCTAATCCATAGCCAGCTCGAACAAATATTAGCATTGTACTCCTTTGACATGGAAAAGCACAGCCAGCCACATGTTTTTCTCCCTTACTTTTTACTAGTCCAGAGTGCAATGCAGGATATTCACATCCTGCTTTTCCACACCTGAACCCCAACTTTAACTCTTGCCTTACCACCACAGTGCAAAGCCTTGGACTGCCTGTCCTTTGCTTCTTGGTGACCCCAGCCCTCATTCTAGCCATGTTGGACTAGGAGCATTTCATAATTCACCTAACTACATCAATCCTTCTTCTGGTGAATCTTCACCCTAAATCAAATCTATCCTTAACACTGTACTCTGATGACTATCATCAGTGCTGAACAGATGTCATTTGCTGCTGCCAACATCTGCCATACCAAGTAACAATAGTAAATTTTGCTACTTGACCCTTGCTGTCCCAAAAACTGGTCCTAAGTCCATCCTACAATGACGTTTTATGACATGTATTCGCCTTGAAAGCATTTCACTATACTCTTATCGCCTCTCCTGGGATCAAGCTATAAACTGTATTCCTCAATTTCCGTTGTCCTGAACCTTAATCTTTAAAGCTAAATCTAACCTTCCCTCTAACATCACAGTCTAGCAATCCTTGTAAAACATAAAAGTAACATTATGCCATAAAGGTTTGTTATCACAACCAGACATTCTGATGGACAATGTAGAGCCCAGAAAGAACCCTACGTCTTCTACCTTTGCTGTCAAAAATTCTCCCTCTAGTCCCAACTATAAATATAAAGATATGACCCCGACCTTTCATTAAGCTAGCCTAACACAAAGCTCCTTGCCAGTATCATCTGTCACTGGAAAACTCAGTAACTAATCTAGCTTCCCAGCCCTGTTATCACTACATGTTTACCTTAAATCCATTCTCAGACCTGGTCTTTAACATTCCAGTGACTCCTATTAGCAACATTTAACTTGCCTTCCCCTCATCCTAGCTATGCTAACTTTGTATTAGCTATGCTAATCCAGAAGTAAACCTAGCTTTTAAGCTTCTGTTCTCCAGAGCCTAATCTAGCCATATCTAGCCTTAAAATCTACTTTTAATATATTATAGACCAGCAACATCTGGCTCCAAATACCTAACTCATTCAATAATGTTGGCCCGACCTGCCAATAACCTCTCTCTCTCTTCAGATTTTTGCTATGGTAATGCTGGTCTAGCCCCATCTCCAGTCTTAGCCATAGCTCATCTTGKAATTAGCCATAAGTCATTTGTATTTGTCAGTATTAAGCTTTGCCCTAACTCTGCAGGCCTTACAAAATCTATCAGCAAGTTTTATGTCCCTGTTACCCCTAATCTAATCTAATTCAAACTCTATCTGACTCCAGTATTACTGCTAGAACACGTATGACTCGTGTTCCTCCTGGGAAGAAGTCTTTCCAACCATACTGAGTTTTTGATGATTGGCCAATAAACTTATATCATCAGTTCATGGCAGCTTAGATCCTAATTTTGACACTTTCCACAGTTTTAACTCCAACCCCTTCCTGAAACTCAACTAACATTCACACTGCTGTCAGCAGCTCTCATAGTAGACCTGCAGGCCATACAGGATCCAGTGACAGTATTACATTTTCATCTTCTGCTGTCCCTCACCCTCATCCTACTCCCAACCCTCACTTTGGGCATAACAATGGTGCAGAGACCCTGAACTGCTCTAGTCCTAGCTGTATGTCATAAGCTATTCACCATTCCCAGTATTATGTCTTTCAAGTTCTAACAATGAGCTGAACTCCTCTGCTTGTGATGTCCAAGCCCTAACTAATTTTAGTCCTAATACCACAGTCCTTTGTCTCTTACTAGTTCTCTAGCACTAAAAAGAAACTATTGGCCCTTCCAAAAGCAATTTCAGGTCTCATTTGTTCCCAACTCAGTGGCAACAACAGGTGGTACAATATCTAGAATTTATGCCTTATGTAGAATTTATCTGGCCTTATGAAGGTGATCCAGACATCCAGCATCAGTGGTGAGAACAGGTATCACTCTAGAGTGACACCAAAGCCTTTCATGCTGATACATAGGTATATATGTATTCCCAGACTGCCACCTGTGACAGCCAGGCCATCAGTATCTAGAACTGCTGAAAGGGAATAAGCGTCTATCTGAGGGTTCATTCTTGTTAGCAATGATCTTTTGACTGCAGCGTTTGTCCAGGCATGTGATACTATGACCTAGGTCATCCTTAACCAAAATAGGCTCAGATCCCACACCTGGATGATCAGTCTCCATGCTTTGGGCCATTGTGAGAATGGGTACTCTTTTCATGAACTTGGGTCATGAGGCACCCAGGGCTGCAAGAGCACTGAGGTCAGAAGACCAGTAGATAGGTGGCTCTGCGTGTGTGTGTGTATACAACCATGAGTCAAACACAGTGGTTAAAGGAATGAATTTGAGGTAATTTTGCGAAGCTGCCTAGCACCTAGGTGCCAAAATTCTGCCTAAGTCTTTCTGTAGGAGGGAATTTAGTTGGTAAGATCTTTCTCACTGAGTCTAATGCGGTCTCTCATACACTCTAGAGAAACAGGTTTATTTCCTTTTTGTCAGTATTGCACTGTCTTCTTCCAGTAGTTTTGACATACATCCACCATAGCTGACACATGTATTTTCACCTTTCGTTCCTTGCAACTTCAGAAGCTTTGTTGCTATATGCCAGGTGTCAATGTACATCACCCCCATCCTTAGGAGGATATGATTTTGAACAGTGTATATAATTGACATCGGGCACAAGCAATTTATTTGTCATGGCTTTGGCATGTCAACTGTCAGATGATGTTTCTCAGTGAAGACCATCTATTCTTGTCAGATGGGCCACTGAGGCCAACATCAGCTTCTTCTGCAGATATAGCTTGTTTTTCAAGTCCAGTTATCACCTGGGAGAAGGAGGATTTTTAATATCTGCAAATGAAGAAAACATTTAAACCCAATTCTCGCTGAAGTCTGTGGCAGTCAGCAATGACTCTGGATTTTGGACTGGAAGCAGTGTTATTGCCTCCCCCCCTCCAAAACCCCTCCCCCCCAAAGTGTGTCATTCAATCAGTTTTAGAAAACTCTAAAACTCATGAAAACAAAATAGTGCTGTGTAAAAAAGGAATTTTGGTCTTGGTGACAGCAGGTAGCTCCTATTGAATGATGGAGATATTTGCCAGGGTGAAGTGGGTTATTTTTATCGTAACTCTCTTTCTATTAGTACATTCCCTGCTGGCTTGGAGGATTACATCTATTTTGGCTTGGAGGATTATACCAATTTGTTTTGCTACAAAATCAATAAAAATAAAAGCTAAAATGACAATTAAATCCAAGAAAGCCCAGCTGGAAAGCATGCAAAATTCCCTTGTTCTAATTAAAGTCTGTGCAAACCACAGCTTTACAGAGGCATTAGGGAGGGAGGGAATAAAGGGAGCATGTTCCCACTAAAACATTTACTGTAGCTGCCTTTCAGGCCAACCAAATTACCGCAAAATGTTAACCCAACACTTTAACAAGCAGAAAGGCCTGCAATGCCTTCCTCCTCATTTTGGGAAGAGAAGGGAAAAGGTGAGTCAGAATATGTAGGGGGTGTATGTACACCATCTCTCAGTGCTGAGCGTGAAGAACTTGCAGCCTGCTCTGCTGACTTCAAAGGGCTTTGAATGATGTATGCAGTGTGATTAGGAAGGTGCAGTATATACCAAATAACATTTCCCTCTTTAGTCTGCGCAGCAGTAACCAGTTGCTGGAACTGCTGGGCTGGGGCCAACTTGCAGGAATGTGGATGTCTGAGTAGACATCTGAAAACATTGGCTTTCAGGTGTGTGCACTGTGGCAAGCTGCTATGCCTCCACCTTCTCATTTCATTTCCCCTGCAGTAGCTTAGGTAAGCTGCTAGCACTCTTATAAAGCCAAACAAATAAAGACATCCCCCAGCAACTGCAACAAAATCAGGGAAATATCACAGCATAAGAGAGTAAAATACAGATAGGTAAAACTGTGAAATGAGGTGAGGAAAGGAAATGGGATGCAGGGGAAAAAGACCAGCGAACTACATCATAGACAAAGCTCTCAGCTACAGCAAATTAAGTGTGAAAGCGGAAAGATGCATGAAGGATACAGGAACTATCTTCCTGTGGAACTAGTTACAGTACTTAATCTACAGATAAAACTAGCCACAGGTCTTTCTCCCTTATCAGTACCTTATACTGGATATTTATATACTAGTGAACAATGCAGGATTGCTTTCCCACACCTTAACTCCAAATTTGCCTGTTGTTTAGCATCATTATCCAGTGTCTGGAGCATTGGTTGTCACTAGTACTATATGATAAGAAGACACTATTATTCATGTGAGGTGCTATTGCTAATGCCACTGTTCATCTTTAATGGACAGGCAGAATAAGATGCAATTTCTATATGTCCAATGCATTATATATATGTTATCAACCCCCAGTATGGAGCTGGAAGTAATGAAATAAATATTGAATGCCTCTCTTTGGCACTACTGCTCCTTGAATATTCAATATTTTTTATCAGTGAAATTAATGGCTCCACCTGAAAGTTAGCCCTACAGACTGCGGAAGTTTTCATTTCAGTCACAGAGATACTTTGCACCAGTAATTTTACAACAGAAATGTTCCAGGAAGAGCACAAGCAACAATTGCCCACTGGAAATGTTAGATCTTGATAACCTCCGAAAATCAGGATTCGAGTGTATAAATACAGTTTTTCATTTCAACATAGTCTACCAAATCACATCTACTGATGTCTGCATCAAATTGAACTCATGACTGCTTGTGCCTGAAGATGAGGGAACCAAAGCAAAGGTCATTGCAAAAGGATGCCAATATGAGCAGCATGGGCTTGTCTCTGAGGCATGTCCTCTCCCATCGGACATCCAGCTGTTCTGGTACTGCAACCTTAGCAGCTACGGGAGGAACACCCTAAACAGGTGGAGGTAAAGCTGTCTCCCAGAACAATATTATTTAAGCTGACAGAAGTCCTCTGTACACTTAAGGGGTGTGGGGAGAGGGCAGTGCTGGCACAGCTATCATGACAGAAGAGCAGGAAGATGGGTTTCTTTCACTTTTTTCATTGATATTGATCTGTTGGTGAATTTCACAGTGAAGATCACATTTAGGACTAAATTTGGCTTGAGAGAGATTCAAAAAGGAATGTCCCAAGCATAATATTGGGATTGACGCTGATTGGCTAGTAAAGACAAAAATTGCAATGAACCCTGTGTGCTCCAGTAGAGTGCATTTTCTGCTCATTCTTCTCTAATAATGTTCTGGCACAGACTACCCCTCCCCAGTCCAATATGCTGTTCTATGCATAACTGCAGCAGTTAACCTTGACGGTCTGAAGAACATGGCTTTAAATATGATGTCGTGTTCATGCCTATCCTTTGCTGTCAAAAAATATTAAATCTTCCCTCAGCCACTTACTTTTCATGGTGAAAGACAGATGGTTGTGCTGGATCATTCCACAGCAGGACAGATGTTGTAATCAAGGACCCAAGAATTCTGCCAAATTAATTAGACTATTCCACTGATCTGGATGAAAAGAATAGGGTGCTGGCATTTCACATGGGTCTTGCATATAATTTTTACTACCTGGTGAGGTTCTCTCTTTTGAAATAAAAATATGACCAGTTGTTCTTTTAAAGCATTGCATTATATGACTTTGAAATATGGTAAAAAGGTGGCAGATGGACATACCATTAAATGCACTGTCCTAAAATCCATACAGAAGACTAATCTTGAACTAGTAGGCCAGAAAGATCTAGGACATGTGTGCTTCCATATCCTTTTTTTTGTTGTTTGTTTTTTTTTATCTTGGGAACAAAATCATCCCTTGTGTCTAGTGTTTTAGTTTAATTCTTTGTCAGCAAAATTTTCCACAACAAATCCATCAAATACAAAATCACTAATTATTTTTATTTTTTGCAACATTTCACAGTCTCATTCATAATACCAGTTACTGATACTCAGGGTTTTGTGTACCTTTTTACCTTGTTGCTGCACTGTTTCTGGACTCAACTTCTTGATTCTTAATATAGAAGGAAAGCAAGCATGAGGAACATATGAAGTTTTAAAAAAGGACAGTTTGGATACAATCGGTAAGGGATACACAAATATCATAGTACTGCTGGGCTGCACATTATAATGTAGTGTTCCTCTTTCTTTGTGTAACGTATTTCTCTTTGGTGCAACATCCAAGTAGATTCTGTCTGCAAAGCCTCAGTATCCTCTGAAGACATAGCTCTTCAGTAAGAAAATCACAGAGAGAAAGTTAACTCCTTGCACTGTTAAAAAGGATCTCTGCATATAGATAAATTTAATAATGTATCTATTATGGCAAACAGAAGGACTTCATTGTAGAATTAGACTTGTGTGTCTTCTTTGAGGTATCTTCCTTCCTTAAGACTAGACACCTATTTTGATTACTATAGAAAAAAATGGCATTGTCCAGTAGTGTCCTAATGTTTCATGGTAGTGTACAGACAGAATATCGGTTACTGCATAAAATATTTTTTCCTGACATTATCCTTCTGAAATACTAAAAAGCAGTAAGTAAAAAGTCCTGGTGTGGCAGTTTTTGTACCAAAGGATTGTTCTCTCTGTTCAAAATCCAAAATTAATGATCTATATCTTCAACAGGTGCAAAGCTGTGCAGCTCTGTTAATTTTAATAGAATGATGCTGATTTATGCAAACTAAAATCTGACACCAGTACTCTTTGTCAAGCTGCATAAAGGCCTAAGTATGTCTGTTTTCCTGGCTGCCATGCTTATGTAGTTTCTGAAGCTGTGGAATCAAAGGCATGTGTAGAAGACACAAAAGCTAATACTGTAATAGTTGCCAACATGCACAGACATTACCAAGTTTTATGATGCTGTAGCTTTTTAACTTTTTTAGTTATTCAGTACGCAGGTTCTGGCTGATTCTTTCTGTTGGGAAGGTAATAGCAGTCAAGTATTTCTTTGTGAAGGTATATAAGTTTGTTAAAAATACCCTTTTCCCCTGAATATGATAGAACTAAGCAGGAACAGGTTTTTGCTCTCCAGTTCTGAGCTAACCTTTGCAGCCAGTGTTTTGCCTGAAAGAGCTCCATCGTGCCATCTCCTTTGGGTCCTCTTCCAGGGATTATCCCACTGTGTCTTGACAGCTTCCGGTGACCCCTCTGCTTTCCTGCACACAGTTTAATCCAGTCAATTCTTAACCCTTGGATTTGCAATCAGTGCTTAAGGAAGTTCTTTCTATTCTCCCTGAGATATTTCTTGCTCAGCCTTTCATGGCTACAGTGGCTGCTCATCCATTCAGATTCCATAAGCAAAAAAGAACATAATTCCATTTTACATTTAGCCAGAAGGGAAGCTACCACTTCCATCAGCTTTTCTAAGTCTTGTTATAGCCTAGGGATCAAGGCACACTAGCTGTTTACTGCAAAAACTTTCACCATAACAGTGCTGATCTATTTGAGTGACCAGTCTGTTGTCAATGGTAGAGTCCATTTCTCTGCTTAGGATTCAGTCATCTGTATAGATGTAGTGTGCAGCTCCTTTTATACAGTAATAAAGAGACCTCAGCTGGCTTTGTATTTGGAATTTGCCTCCAACCACAAGTGTTGGTTAAACTGGTCTTCTGAATCCACAGCTGCTTCATATTCTCCTGACATACTGGTAATTAGTTATGATTTGGACTCCTGGAGCAGGTATATTTCCTTTCTAGGAGAGAAAAAGTCTCACAAAGACACAGGATGCAGGTTAGGCTGCTAAACAGGGCTAGTGAAATTATTCACCTTTCCTCTTTCTGGTCAAAAAAGCTGTGTGCCCACCATCAGCCAGACTGCTGCGGCATACATGTGCAGGTTCCCAATATCTTTTCTGTTAGTTCTTTCTAACAAAAGCCACTTGCTATTTCTCCAGCCTCAGGGAATGTATGCCTTTAAAATCACCTCAAGCTTGGAGGAAGAGGGCCAGACTTGAATCTTACAGAGATGTATTTTTATCTTTTTGAGAATGGGTCTGATTCTAATTCCCTGTGCTATTCCTCAAGTTAAGCAGCGTGAGATAAGCATGTAGTCCAATTAGGGTCATTTCAGGATGAGATAACAATTTCTCAGTTACTCATCAAGTGTCTTTGTCAGCCATTAATACAACCCACTGGGCTGCTAATGAGTCCTGATCTTCTTTTCTACACTCACTCTTCTGAGGGAAGTCTCCTATGAAAATATTTAGTTCAGCGAAGTTAGTTGGACTGTCCTGCTGGCTTTTTCACTGAATAAAGGCCAGTGGATTTCAATGTTTAATGAAAATGAACCAGGAAGAAAACTTAGCTGCTGAAGTGTGGCTAGAGATTAAAGGCTCAAAAACTTAAAGCCTCAAATATATGAAGTGAACAATGCGAAGGGAAGGCTTGCTGGCCTAGCCATGCAGCCCTCTGAACATGTGACAGCGCATTGTAAGAAGTGTATGGCAAGCTCAGATGTCACTGGGCTGGCAGGCACAGCTCCCCATGTGCCAGAGAATGGCCCTGCTTCAAACCTGGGGGCAGGTGAAGGCAAGAAGGAAGAAGGAGGGAAATTTAAGACAGGTAAAAAGAATCCAGGTAACCAGAAAAAGGTTGCATTTTAATAGGGTGAACCACAAAGATGATCATTTCAATCATTTTCTCTCATTGCCCTGAAACATTCTCTCATGTTTTTTGTTAAACACACGGCGGGGACTCCCACAGCAGATTAAGAGATGTTTACTTAAAATAAAAGCAATGTTTGTTCAACCACCACATGAGAGATGCACACGCACGTTACTGGTTGTGGCGAGAGTAACCACAAGCACTCTGTGCTGCTTTACCATGTACTGGGGTCAGTAGCCATCTTTCCCTAGAGTTCTGTATGCTGGGAACAGGTTTTTGTTTAAGGGCACAGAGATAAAAATCAGTAAAACTGATTACAGTAAACTGAAGATACAAAAATTAGTGTACCATCTTTTTCATATATGGGTAGGCAATGGTCCTATATTTTAAGCCCTTACTTTGTTGTAAAAATATGAGCAATGATGTCAGCTTAGAGCAGCAAAGTTTTCTTTAGGGTGTTTCTTCTCTTGGCTCTGTTTTATGATTATTATATCTTCAGGGAAACCAGCAACTTTTGGAGACTTACTAAAGATAGAAATTTGCTTTAAATGTATAGCAGAAAGTATTAGCATGGTGCAAGGGGCTTTCTTCCTCCCTTACTTTCAATCACAACCAGCACATCCTTCTTGGATTTTGAAGTAATATAGTACACCTTCATTTTCATAAAGGGAAGTCTGCACTTAAGTACCAATGACTTACAGTACTAATCCATTATCAGAATGCTGCAATTTGGTAATGCCCTGGTGTAGCAGTGCAATCCATCACCGGAACACATGTGCTGTTGAAGTCCTTAATAAGCAGAGAGGATTTCTATCTTTCAAAAGCAAAGCAGTTTTAAATTCTTCAAAAAAATCTTGTTTTTTTCTGAAATTATCAAAAATTTGGGGAAAATGCAGAGTTTAAATTATATAACTATTTATTTTATGAGGCAATTTCAGGCTTATTTGAAAATGAGCTGTTCCAAAATTCAAGTCTGGCATTAAAAGTAAACATAAATATTTGAAAATCAGATAATTAGAAACTTAGTGGAAAATGTCAGAGCTTCATATAGTGAAAGATGTGAGAAGCTGTGTTATCTCTCTGTTTCTCTTACTTCATATATTATTATCCTCATCAGAATGCCTGAAAACATATTTTCAACCTGACCATAGTCTTTGCAGTGCAGATTATTAGTCCTATTTTATTCTTTTTTACTTTTTAGGTCAGAAGAAACTCTGGCAGGTGCTTTAAAACATGTTCCCTAAAGACTGGAGTGTGTGTTATCTTATCATCTATACTGCCTTCATGTGCAACAAGAAAAAAATAATCAAGACCTGAATTCCAGCTTGGGGGGGAAGAGGGGGCAGGGGAGAGAGAGAGAGAGAGAGAGAGAGAGAGAGAGAGAGAGGCTTCACTTCACACTTTCCTGTTATGGAATATCTGTTGCAATGGCTTATGCAGGGATTCCCAGGCTTGCCCTAAACAAGGTCAGTGGACCCTGGAAACAGCATAGCCAGAATAGCACAGAGCTCCTTTCTGGCCAGTTTGCTCTGGTGGAGTAGACTGCTTTTGTGATCCAAATCAGTTCGGGTATCTCTGCACTGTACTTAGTCCCTTATTAGTTTTTACTCCTGACACATTCTTCTTTTCTCTCAGCTAGTGAGTCACACTATTTTGCATTCTGTGCTTGATTTTGCTTATGCTGGTTTTACGCAGATGCAATTCAGTTGACTTCAGTGGCATTATTTCTGAGGCTAACAAGGGACTGAGATAAAGGCATCTTTACTTCAAGATGAATGCCTATATGTATCCACACTCTCCTAATAAGGCAGCTGTGCAAATGTCATAAATTGGGCTAACTGTTCTCAAACCATGTTTTTCAAAAATGCTGAGGTAATCATGAACAATGTTTGGAACCTCAAATCCTTAAGGAAAAAGATGCACCTATAGAGGTGTTCTATTTACCTGGATTACTTCAATTAAACATCTTTCACTGGTAGGGGATTTTGAAGCCTGCTCAACCAAGTCTAGTACTGAGCTTCTAGTATGCCTGGGGTAAAAGATGTCCTCCAAAGCAGAGGTTTCTGACTGCATGTGGGGTTTTCAGAATTGATAAGAGCAATGTCAGCACTTCTGTCGTGTCCAAATCAGAGAGCACAGGAACACCTCAAATCTCCAGTACTGCTGAGCAGATACTAACATCTGATGTGGTAATGGCTTCCTGGTATTGAGACTTATTGGTTCCTGGCCAGAAAGAGAAAAGGAAACAGATCCATCAGTCCAAGGTTGTGTCTGTCAGGGGACAGAAGAAGGGTGCTTCAAGTTAGGCTTCCTTCTGCAGGTCCCTGCTCCAGAGGGCAGCCAGAGAAGAYGGCTGCAGGCATGGAGGGGTACCTCGTCATTCAGACACAATGTCAGGCTTCCGTAATATAAGTGCAGTTTCAGGTCCCTGAGGCTAAAACATTTATTTTGCTGAACACTGACATGTCAGAGTTGATTTCCACCCAGAGGAAATTACCACTGCAACTGAACTGAAGATGACTGCAAAGGGAAAGGGTAGGATGAGGGCAAGGAGTCGCTGATTAGACTAGAACTAAGGTGATCTAAAGTCCTGTCCCCATTCACTGGGGCAAATATTCAATTTTGTTCATGTGCCTCTTCCAGACAGAGGAAGTTGCAGTTCTGAACAGACAGATACCAGCATTTTGCCTCCTTTCAACTAAAACACTGAATAGCTTCTGAAGTATTCTATGCTTGCATTGTAATAGGTAACACACTGCCAAAATAATTGTCTGCTGACTTTAGAGCAAAAAAGACCCTTTATTATTCTGTTCTTATAACAGCCAGAGCTAGGAATTGACACATTGCTATTCTGCGAGAAAAACTGAGGAAATTAGGAGAGTATTTGCAATTTCAAAGAAGCCTTCAAAAGAGTTTTTGCTTCTTTTTTTTATAGATCTGAAAAGCACTTGTGACAATCAAAAGTGCATTTTATTGTTTGTGATATGTTCTCTCAAAAGAGGAGAGAAAACCTACATACTTCTTGGCCACCTTTTTATGACATTTGCTACTGTATATACAAGCACATAAGGATATAGAGATAGAGGATCTATGGAGAGCACAAGGGAAAGACTGAGGAGACTTGGGTTTCCTTGCTAAGTTCCCAGGCTGGCACTGGAAAGTTATTTCTCCTCTCTGTAATTTATTTTTCTCCTCAAAGCCCCACCAAGACAATGAAATTAAGGATAATCACTTTTATAACATATTTTGAAAGCCAGTGGTGAAAAGATATGACGTCATTTCATCTCCAGAGAAAAATCATGCCCTATATAAAGAAAAATCTCCAGTAAGGACCAACAGGTTCAGCGAGCTCCAAATTACAGAGTTAACCTGATTCATCGTTTCAAAAGTAAAGTGGCATATTTTGTGTGAATAGTACATGGCAGGAAAATTCAGCAATCTTCAGGGAAAGGCTTAAGACAAATGTAAAACTCTGGGATGAGCCTGTGACTTGATGGAGGCCGCGTGGGGCAGCAGCCCATAGAAGTCCACCCCAGGGAATGGATGACTGGAGATGGCACACTGCACCTCCAGGAATTACACGTTAGGGCCAACTTTCCCCGGTTATCACCAATTTGCAGAAGCACAATGCCACAGAGCACCCATCCCCCATGACTGATTCAGTCCTACATCAAGGCTCTCCCACTTTTAACACAGAGGCCAAATTTCTATAGATCACATACAGAATCTTCCATAACATCAGAAAAATAGGGCTGATAACACTTAATCTCTTTCTCACAAACTCTAATTTTTTTTTTTAATCTTTTCTCCTCTAAATAATTTTTCAGTTGGGCTCTCCATAAATTTAATTTAATTTTATCTGAGTGAATTTCTTCCTTTGGATCCATCTGTCTTGCACACTGCAGTACAGTGTACAGATAGCTAGACTGGTTTTGTGTCAGCTATGCCCAGTACTGCAGTTTAGCCACGGGAACAAGTAATGCAGCACAAACAAATTCACCCTGCTAAAAGTCTGAATGAGCATGTCTATGTAGCACTGAAGTTTCTTTCAGACATACTTTCTCCTGTCATTAGTCTTTCCCAGGGCATTTTGGGTTTGCTTTGTCAGATCTTGTTAACTGTTATTACAGAAATCATATTAATTTATGCTGAAATTTAGACTCTAGTAGAGCCAGAATTTCCCAGCACCAAGCACATCATAGCACCAGTAAAGCTAAGAAAATTGCCTGCAAATATAATACAAAAACAACAACATTATTCTACCTGTAAAACTAGATTCAGATAGACCAAATAAATCAGATTCAGAGGTTTCAGAGGCATGTTAACATCAGGTGAATCCTCTTGTGTGGCAACACAGTATATAAACTAGTCAATTTATTTTTCCCTGCAAAAATTCTCCTGAACCTATATGACTTGAGTTAGAGAGTGTTAGTAATGAATGTTCATAATTTGAAGTTGAAATACCTTTGATCATACAAAAAACGAGATCCTCAAAGATGAAAGAGCTCTATGCTGCTAGTAACTGGCAGAGCCTGTCAAAATAATGATCACTCACATTTAGCTACAGAAAAGAGATTCCAAGTTTGGAGTGAATGAGTAATGATACCATCCATAAAGTTCACACAGCTTCCTCTAACACTTTCTGTAGTTTCCAGTGTGAACTATCTTTTGAAAAGATGGAGATAGGTTGGTACAAAGGGTGTGTAGAAAGGACTTCTGTCCCCCACAGGCATCTGTCTGTTTGACTTGGTGGATGCTTCAGAGTCAACAGGACACAGGGTGAGGAAGGAGGCAAAAAAACAAAGTGGCCTCACACAGGTGATTTAGGTTAGTATGCTTACAGATTACATTTCCTTACTTATTGATAATCTGAAAGTGTTTGTCTTGCAATAATACTAAGGTACTTCAACCTTTAACTTCTAGATCTGCTAGCAGCACAGCCGGCCGGAAAATGTTTCACTGTTCCACTTGCCAAGTCCTCCCTCCTTGCATGCAGCTACTGTCTTCCCTGTCACTGCCTTTTAGTGTGGGCATCCTGGTAGTGAGGTGGGGACACTGGTAAGGAAATGGGGCATGGCTGTAAAGGAATATAGGCAGGATCAGCTGTATGGTKCCAGGAGAGCACTGCTGTTAGGGACACCTCTTCAAGGGTCCCGAGTGCTCTGGGACTGTGTGGATGTCGCCATCTGTATGTGCCTTGCTGTGCTGGGAACAGAAGTGCAGCGGGTAGGGCTGGCACTTGTGTTTAGATATCTGTGCCAAATACCATGTTGATTTATATCCCTTTCCTTTTCACCTCCCCAAGAGGTGCTCTAATTAAAGAAATTGTCAGCAGTTTGTCTTGAAATTCATTATCCTGCAGTTTCTCTTAGAGGTCGCCAGCTATGAGAGGCAGCTGCACCCCAGACTGAGGCAGGCTGAACTTTGCTCATTCCCACCCAGGATATTCAAATATGGCCCTGGCGGTCCATGCTTAGCAGGACTCCTGAACGCAGACCACTGCCACAGCGGCTAGGAGTGGGAGCAGTGCCAGGGAGTACACCAGGCACTGGAAATCTGTCTCCCATAGCATTAAATTGTCAACAGACCTCAGCACAGTTTTGGTTTGAGCTGGCTAGTGCTCTCCCAAACAGTGCATGAGCAGTCTGGAGTTAGCACAGGCAGATGTGTGACCATCCTACCTGAAAGGGTGAGAAAGGTTGTCAGCTGACCTCAGTGGCAGAGAATAGTACTGGACACATTTCATTTACTAGCTTAGAAGTATCCAGTGGAGTTGCCCTATTCAAAGGCTCCAGCTTATCCCAGCCACAGTCTTCATTCATCCTACAGATGTCCCTACCACTCCAGAAGAAGCAAAACCACTCCAGTCCATCACAGCCAAGGAATTGCCTTTGGTTTCTTCCTCCTCTGCAAAGCTAACCCTGTCTCTGCTACTGCACTGGTACCTGCTGTGTTCCCCRGGGCCATGCTGCACTGCACGTGGTACTTCACCATAGCTGCCCCTTGTTTTTTGAAGCAGTGCTGTGAACTGGAAATGATTCACACTCAGACATATTCATATTTTTAATGAAGCAATCACAGTTTTCATCTCCATCGCTGTTATTTAAGTAGAATGTCTTCTACAGMCCTGAGAAAAACTGAATGCCACATGGGTGTTTGTGCCTGCAGCAGACTTTTATCACACTCTAAAAGGAAAAAATTTGCTCAAGAATTCATCCATTCTTCTTGTTTATTCCTCCTCCATCATCATAATTCTTTATTTATGATATTCTTTTCTCCCCTGAGATACCCAGCACAGGACTTGCAGTTCATGAATAAGGGCAAAAAGAGATAGATTGCAGCCACATTTGTGACCTACACTTTGTGAACTATAGCCTTTCTCTTGGCATTATTTTGGTAATCCCTAGTGCTTTACAAGCCATAGACATTCTCTGAGCTGTTGTGCCTTTTCTGTAGAATGCTGGAGGCTCCAATCCCAGCCTGTGGCAGGTTTTGCAAGGAGGAAGCCCTGTGAAGGCAACATTGCTGGTATCTTTCGTAGTTCGTGCTCTGGAAGAATCTACCCTGCAATAAATCAGTGGCCTTTACAACACTTCTACTGTCTCCAGCCCACTTACTGGCAAGTGAAATATAGGGTGAGTCTAATGTTGGCTCTCCAGAAAAGTAATGGAAAAGAGTAGCTGACTAGCTTATAAAGGAAAGGGCATTCTTCTCCTGAAAACATCCTTGCTGATCTCTAACAAAGGAAGAGAAACTGAAAGCTGCAGAGAAACTGAAAGTGTAGATGATCTTCAGATTTCCATTACACTTCCCAGCCTATCCCTAAAAGAACAGAAGCACAGTTATCACCCTCTTCAGTCTGTCAGAGGGGACTGGTTTCTAGTATTCCTGTTACCCTCCCTTCAACACCTGATGTCTGCTATGGAAATAAGTGGATCCGCTCACACTGGCTGAATAGTTAATCCAAAGATATCCTCAAGGAGTGGCACCAGGCACTACCTCCCAGGAGCAGGGCCTTGACTATGCTGAAGGCTCTGCTGACTCAGGAAAGCTCAGGCTGGAGACTCTGCACGCAGGCTCTTATGTGCTGAATGATAAAGGCCTAGTGGCAGTTTCTCACTGGCTATCAATGCAAGATGCTTTTGGTACTGACTTCCCTTTTACCCAACAATATTTTATTTAATAATGGCAATTCCCCCCCCCCCACCGCCCCAGCCCTTAATATAGGCAATCACAGCAAATGAATCATGAGTCTCTCTACATGAATATATTTATCATTCTTGGTCTTGAATAGTTAAAAATAACTTGGCATGTTTTGTATTCCACAGGCATGGAGCAGGTAGATGATGACTGAATGCAGCTGGGAATTCATCTCACCTAGTTCAAGCAAGATGTATTATTCATGGAAAGTCAATGAGAAGGACGACTAGTCAAGCTTGAAAGTCCATTAAAAAAACAAATGCTGATCCATGCAGGATAAATTGATCGGAGCTACTTTGTGTTTTTCCACACTGTGGCTAATCTGACTGAAGTCAAAACTAGTGACCCTTCTGAGAGCCTTTGGGACTGGAAGGCTAGTGACAATGGGAGAGAGAGAGTCCTTGCACTTAACAAAAAACTGTAAAGAGAGTAAGGCATGACTGCCCATGACTGCTGGAAGCCCTTAAATTTAAATGAAGTGTAAATAAAGTTAAACCTAAAGGATTAAAGAAGGTCAAGAACTGTCAATTCAGTATTGGCAACAGAGCAGATGTGTTCAGGCAGCATCAGGCTTTGAAGCTATCTATGAGGATCAGTAAATCCAAACCAGTGGCAATGCCTGTTTTTCTTCTCTCTGGCTTTCAACAGGGATTCACTCTGCACATGTCTGAGCTTTCTCAGCACCCCTGACAAACATCCACTGGCACAGAGAGAAGTCAGACTTCTGGGTAACTCACTCTTCCAGACCCTGGTCCAGGAGGCAGTAGCTGCTTGCTTCCTGGAAGGGGCTGGAGGTGGTTGGTGAGATGCGGAGTCAGGCCTGACATCTCCCTGGAACGGCCAGCACTAACTGAGTGTGGGGTTCATGTTGCCTGCCTGCAGCTTCCTACATGTTCAGCACCTAGGGCTCAATTCAGTCACCTCTAAACGGATGTTTACTGCCTGTATGCATTGCTGTTGATACCCACTCACATGTGACAGCTGTGTGTAGACATCCACATCTAAGTGCTGCAGCCTGTGAGTTGTGTGCCACCCAAGATGAGGTTCAGCTGCCTACACAAAAGTGTTTAGTGCCACCTGAGATGCTCTAGGTGTCCTGACTGGCCTCTGGCTTCTGCTCGAGAAGATCACAGGCATCCTGTAGGTCCTGTGTCACATCTGCTGGCCTTATGGGGTTGTCTCAGATTCCCTAGAGCATCTGAATTAGATGCCTAAGTGTAGGCAGCTGAATCACTTGCCTCTATCTACACTAGCTGCTTTAGGCTCCCCCTGTGCTCTGCAGGAACTTCCAGGACATAGTTTATCAAACCTAAGGCAGGTGCCTCAGATATGTGTGATGGACGGCATCTGTGAGGCAGATGCCACATACAGAGATTGGACAGGGACAAAATGCTCCATAAAGGATCACTTTCTCCAGCTCAACAAATAAAGGAAAGGGCATTCTTCTCCTGAAAACATCCTTGCTGATCTCTAACAAAGGAAGAGAAACTGAAAGCTGCAGAGAAACTGAAAGTGTAGATGATCTTCAGATTTCCATTACACTTCCCAGCCTATCCCTAAAAGAACAGAAGCACAGTTATCACCCAGTTAACTCTCAGGATGCAGAATTGTGGCACATTTGCCAAGAGTTGCAGAGAAGCACAGACAGCCTGAGAAAACAGCTGAATATGACATGTCAGAAAAGGTTCAAGCTTTTCTATACCCACAATATACATCAGGTCAGAGTTTGATCTCACTGTGTGTTAATTCCTTCATTAACTTTGTGAGGAGGAAGTTTGATTTTGAGCATAGGTCTGGCAGTTGGGTACATGTTGTCATCAATTTGCTTTATTGCTGAAGTTCAGGAAGAAAAAAATCCCTTCCTGGTTTGTACAAAGATCTGAAATGTATTCGTAATATTACAGTTCTCTGCATGTTCTTCTATCAGCAGCTAATAGCTTGCCTCTCTACCTCTCCTCAAAAAGATACAAATCCTAAATAAATGCCTGGTCCAGTGGTTACCTGTGTCATGAGAGCTGGCACATATAGGAAACATAACTGGATTCATTTTATGCTCCCTTGAGGAGTTAAAAAATTCAGAATATAATTAAACTGAATTAATCTGTTTGGTATTAACAGCATCAGATTTAGCCGTAGCTAAAATAGGATGTTTTTTCTCATCAGATAGACTCTAGGCTGTTTCAAATCAGCCCAACTGTTGTGTGGACTCTGTGAAATCCACAGCAGCCTAGATGCTGGTTTTAGCACACACTCTGATTAGGACATGCTTCAGGGATGACAGACGCACCTTTCTCAGTGTTTCAGTAATGGCCATAGAGTGACCACAAACTTTGTGCCATATGCTGCCTCATCACTGCAGACCTTTGACTGTTCCAGATGTGAACTCAACCCAACACCATAACCACTGCCCAGGTTTCCTTTTCCAGGGAACTGGGTAAAGGGCGAGTGGCATTAACACTGCTGTACTCTTGCCCACAAATAACAAGGGGGGCTTCACTGTCCGGCAGCAGGAATCTGAGGTGCCCTACAATGGTTCCTTTCTTTGCAATATCTGTGTATGGACAAACCGGACAGAGTCCAGCACCAGGCTGGTCAGAGGCTGGAGCACGTGATGTGCGTGAGGAGAGGCTGAGGGAAATGAGTTTGTGTAATCTGAAGAAAAGTAAGCCAAGGGAAAATCTGATTGCAGTCTTCTACCTCCTGAAGGGGCGTGATGGAGGTGTAAAGTGAAAGATTGAGAACCTACAGTTACAAACTGCAGCAAGAGAAAATCCTGTTTGGATATAAGGGAAAAAGTGTTTACAAAGGCTAAACATTTGAACAGATTACATAAAGATGTTGTGAAATCTGCATCCCTGAAGATTTGCTTACCTCAATTGAACAAGGCCCTGAGCAACCTGATCTAACTTTGAAGTTGGCCCTGCTTTAAGCAGGTGACTGGGCTTGTTCACCTCCAGAGGTCCTTTCTAAAGTTAATCTTTCTGTAACTTTATGATTTATTTATATACATCCACACATACACTCCGGGCAACGGTTACGTATATTATATATGATTTCACTCTGCGTCTGATTGGTGACTTAATGCATAGTTATGTATTATATACACACTCAGCTATATAACTACCCATATACTCATCATGTGTTTGTCACTTCCAGAGCTGCAGCAGTCTGCAAGTGATTTGTGATCTTTCTGATAGATTGCAAAAATATATATGGCCATCTGCAAAGGCGGCTTAGTTCAGCTGAATGATAGGCTACTTGTTTGTGTCAGCCTGTCAGTACTGGCAGTATCCAGCACTGTTCCATATTAATCAGCAGACAGCCTGCCTGTTACTCATCACATATTAAATTTGTGATCAGCATGCACAGATGTAAAGCATGAACATGCAGCTGAAATGAGCTCAATCAGCTGTTCTGTGAGTGACTGGAAGGGAACTGGTATCATGAGACCGGCCATTCACCTTTGGCAATACGGCTTGGTGACCACAATGCTCAAGTTCTGAAATAGTTACAGAAGACTCACCCTTTGACCTTGCTCACTAGCTGAGATAGATTTTGGCATCTCCTACTCTGTGAGTAGTTCCCTATAAAATATTTACTTGGCGTTTTGAGAGGTAGACAGAGCAGGCTGGGCTGACAATTTCACACATGGCTTGTATGCTAATAATGAAATTTCAAAGAGATTGTCTGCTGCCAGATACTAACAATTAAAAATCTGGAGTCAGATCTTATCAAGAAACATGAAAGAAATGTTTCAAAGAAAATGCCTGTGGCAGCTTCTGAGGCAACTGCATGGATCCAGGTAAAAAGCTTGCTCAAGAGAAGCAATACACAGCTCAAAAGTCTCTTCATCCACTTGAGCACTTGCAGAAAAATGTTCTTGAAAGCCATATAGTGATTTTCCAAAAGTTTTTTTTTTTTTCTGGACAAAACTGTTAACTATAAAATGCGTAGGTGAAACCTCTTAGTGTTCCTGAAAAGGAAAGTGATAGCCATAGCTTTTTTTCATTGCAAAATGAATGAATATAAGCAGGAGTGTTTTATTTTCTTTTCTTTCTTGTAAATCATGGCTACTAGCTCAAAGGAAAGTCAGTCAGTAGCAGCATATCTATTGAGGCTAAGGGTACTAAAATACAATCTTCATTTTGAAGCAAAGTCTAATAAAACTATGTAAAATTTGATTTTCTTCTAGTGAGCAACATTCTATTGATCAAATAAGATGTTTGAACTTCTCTGAATGGTCACTGGATTAAGGAAAATAAGAAAACGGGGATCAGATGAGGAACTGTTATGATAGAAATTGGCAACAGCAGGACATGAGTACGGAACCTCATTCTGATGTAGATGATACATTTTCATTGGTATAAAATTGCTTATATTCATATATATATTTATATTCTTAGAAATAAAGAACAGTCAATACAGAAAATTAATTCCAGCAAGGTAATTTACTTCCAGGGTATAATAGAATTATTGAATTTCTAGTGAAGAGACATTATTACTTTTGCACAAATTTTTCCTAGATAGAAATCATGTTTTGTAGCTTACTTGTTATCTGATAACTACTCCTCAACTCTAGATTTGCATTCACCTTTTGAAATAACATCTCCAGTGTTTGTCTCCTGATCCGTCCTTTGGAGATTTAATTATCAGCTCTTGCTCAAAATGGCTAAAACCAAGCTCTGTCTTCCTCCCACGTCCTCCTCCACAATTTCTTTTCTTATGTCCATGTTCCTATGGACAACATTTACTCCCGTTGCTTGCTAACTTCTCCAAGCCAAATCTCACACAAGGACCTCACTCCTAGCTTGGTTTCAACATTGTGAGTTGTCCTAACAGAATATCTCTAAATCTGGTTGTTGCTCTACATTCACATGTCTAAAGCTACTCTCTAGGCACAGACACCTCATTTCTCAATGGCTGCAATACAGTCCTTTTGCTCTTTCACCAACAGTCCTGCTCTATCTGTATGCACACAGAAATAACATTGTGAAAATAATTTCTCTACCCCACAGTGTGACCATGCTGCCCTTTGCTTTTGAAAGTCCATGGGCTGCATCTAAGCTCTTTCCTATCTTTCTTTGTGTTGCATTTATCACAGCACAGTCCTGCTCAATGATTAGTGTTCCTAAACACTTGGGTTATATAAATAGTAATAATAATAACGCTTCACTGCAAATTCTAACAAAACAGTCCTTTAAGTGAAAGTCAGGCATGAAATATAGGCAAGGCATTCTCAGTGATCCAGTTCTGAGTGTCAGCTTTCACATTTCAAACATGCAACACTCAGGTGGGGGTTGTATGCTTGCAATTCTTTAAAGCTGCATCACTTTGGGTATTTATACATCTCCTAGTCCTATTTCTCTTCTAATCTGATGAAAGCAGTAGCTGAAAACTCTGATAACACCTGGGAAGCACAGCTGAGATTGGGTCAAGTGTCAAACAGACACACTGGCTGAAATTCTGTTGCCTGCAAATCAGTGAAAATATTCTCTTTGAGTTTAGCAAAGCCAAGATTTCATAAACAGAGATTCAAGAAAGCAACATCGTGAAAAAACTGCAGAAGACAAGGGATGAATTAGTTTAATGTGTACCTGAAAGAGGATTATGTCATCTCCTTTTTGGAATCCGATTAAAAAAAAAAAAAGATCCAAATGTCTTATGCCAACGGGTGCCCCAGAGCCATTTGGAGGCTGGAGGTTTGAGTTGGGGTAATGGAGGAAAATATTTTTTAAAGTATTTGAGTGGCACCAAAGTCTCACCTTCCAAATGCTCAGGATCTTGGACACCTATGTTCCAAGGACATCTTGGAGAGTGTGGTGCCTGGGCACTTTTGAAAATCTTGTTAGGTGCCTACTTAAAAACCTGGCCCTTTGCTAAACAGCCCTCACTGAAAATCACCAACTTTTACAGTACTTTGGAAAACTTCTTCCTAAATTGCTTTATAGACTAAAAGAGGGGGAAAAAAAACATTACGGTGGGTCAGTGTCAGGACTATTTTTCTCAGTTATTGAGATATTAGAGCTGCTGGTCACAAAAAGATATATCTGAGAACCAAAAGGGTGAGTCCGGCACCTGCACCCACCAGGACTGCTTGTTTTTGGGCATGAAAGATTATTCTGGAAGGCAGATATTGGTGTTCCTGCACTTGGATGGGACACACATCTATTGCTGGCTGTGTTAACCTACTCTATTATCTTCATGATAATTCTGTCTTGATGATAGTTCACTTTACATCGTGTATGTGATGTCAGTTCACTTTACCGTTCCATGTGACATAAAATCTAGATGCACAGTTTAGCAGACCAGTAATGAGAGATCTGTATTGTTAAAGGTGATTTCATATTCTCCTGTGTAAGAGAATTACTATTTTGGGGCTTGTTGCCCATTTTATAATCTTTAAATCTATTATTTATTATAATATCTTGTTTAAAATAAGACACTTAAAGGTTAACATTTTTGATTAAGGAGGTGATACAAGTTTTAGGGGAAAATCAGATTTGAAGATCTGGAGGATGCATTAACTTTTGAGGTTTTCAGATACTGTGTTGCCAGCTGTATGGAATTCACTCACGAAAATGTCAGCAAAGCACATCATCTTGCTCTGTTATTCATTTGCTTGGTAGGAATTCAGTTGCAAATAAAGGCTAGTCATAAATTGAAAAAAGCCTGAAATCAATCCCTTACATTTCAGGTTAAAGCCCTGTAGACAAATCTTCTATAGAAAGCAACTGGTGAAACATTTGCTGAAATTTGAAGTGGAAGTGATTTGGCTCCCAGTCAGCTGATCTCCTCGCCAGCACTTGCCAAGGGGTCTCATGCTTACCCAGCTTCCTGGGTGAGCAGCAGATCTGGGAGGCTCCTGGCTGTGCAGGGCAGGGGCGGCCAGCACAGCTGGGGTTGGGGCTGAGGCTGTCTTGGGGCTTGGAGGGACAGCTGGAGACAAGCGAGCTGCTACCAAATGGGGACAGGCATCCAGGATGATGGCAGATCCTCATGACGCTTCCTCTGGACATCACACGAGCTTTTAGCACTGCATTAACTTGCTTGGTTATTAGTATAAAAAGGTTCTTATTGCTTTAGGTATTAAAATAGTTGTTTATTGATGCTGAATGTCAAACACCTGCTGCAGACTTCCCCTTCTTTGCCAGCTGTATAATCCCATGCAGAATGGTATTGCCAGCCTGACAGCCTTAGTTTTGGCTACATTAAATGCAGTGGATCCTAGTGGCATCAGAGAAAAGGGACCTGACTGTGTTTCCCCTGCTTGGGCTTTCCAAGGTGATGAGGAACTGGTTTAACTGGCTGTGTTCCAACCCCTTGCATTCCCCCTCCAAGAGCTTCCATGTCCTCAGGGCTGAGGCACAGAGCAGGTATCATCTCTGTCCACAGAGATAAACATAAAACCAGCCCAAGAACTTGGAAGTCATTACTAGCTTTCTGACTTCCTCAACTCCTTGTCCTTGCTGTGCATAGGGAAAAAAATCTGGCAAAAAATCTGGCAAGTGTGTGTGTGCGTGTGTTTGAACAGAAGAGCAGAAGGTATCCCTGCATTTTCTGGTGCTCTAATTTATCATCTTTTCCCTGTGTGGCAGCGAATTACTTTAAAATGTTCACAGCTGGGCTATGAATGCACCCTGGTATGGGAGGCTTCCTTTTATTCAGACAAACCTCAGCTATGTTTTTATTCCCCATGCCCCCCAACATGCACATGTAAGCTGAAACCACTTGGACAGACTTGCAACGGAAGCACTGACCTGATGGAGACCCCAGCTGAAATGGGACTGTGTCTAATGGCAGCTGGATATTTCTTTTTTATTTATACCTGCTTTTTATCTTGTTGGTTGCTTGTTTTTGGCTTGGCTGAATTATTCTCACTCTCCATCCTCTGGAGAAACATCCATTGACTGCAGTGACATCTTGCTTAAAGGAGGGTGGTGCTGAGCAGAAATTACAGCTGCTGTAGGGAATAGTTACTATGCCCAGCTGCTGACTACAGTCAACAAGCTATTTTGACAGTTTCTGTTTTTAAGCCAGTGGGAACCTGTAATTATCAAGAGAAGCTAAGAGAAGTGGGTTTGTTTGGTCTTAACAAGAGAAAGCTAAGGAGTGGGGGGACATCTTACTGCTGGCTGCAGCTGTCTAACGGGAGGCTGTAGAAAAGACAGAACGAGACTCTGCTTGGAAGTGCACAGTAACAGGACGAGAGGCAACGAGTACAAGCTGCAGCGAGGGAAATTCTGATTAGGTAGTAGGATATGTTTTGTACCACGAGTGTAGTCAAACACTGGAACATGCTACCCAAACTGTGGGATCTCCATCCTTGGACACACTCAAAACTCAACTGGGCAAGGCCCTCAGCAACCTGATCTAAACTAGATCCACTATGGGCAGAGGTTTGGATCTGACAGCCTTCTGAGTCCCTCACAGCATAAACGATTCTGTGCACCTAACCTTACAATTTCCCATGTGTTAACTCAGCCAGCAGTGACCAGCCCTGCATTGTTTTTTAAGGTACAAAAGAGAAGAAAAGATCTCCTTCCACTAAGGCTGTGCTGGCACAAATTCACCTTGGGTGAGTATCCAGAATAGCATTGGCAGAACTTTTGTATTGACAAACACTTTTTGACTTGGATAACGCAGATGTTGTTTCTCAAGATGCCCCTCCTCAGTGGCATATTTGCCACAGTTGCCTCTGATCTGAGAGAACCTTTTAAAAACAGCAACTGCTGGAAGCTGTGAGAGCTTCACCTGTAGAGATCTTCACATTCACCATTGCCAGTGAAAGATCCATGTATTTTCAAAAAGACTGAGAGCTCAGACCCAGGTCTGAAGTTACTGTGCACCCATTGAACCACTTGTACACCTCCCAGGGCACATTCTTAGCTCAGGGCAAACGTGCAATAAATGGACTTAGTTTAAAACCTTTCATTGAAAGCTAAACTAGATCAAGTTACCATGCACGGGCTTTGGTCATGGAACATAAACAAGAGCTACTGCAGCTCAAAYGGTATGTGCGAAAAGTGTGCAGCTTGTGAGTCTGAGCCCCATATTCATGCCTTCACACATCCTTCTGAGACTACCAGGGTCTGTGCAATGATTCTGTGAAAATATTCTTTTAAATGATTTTTTTTCTTTGTTTGGTATTTATTTTTTATAATTTGGTAAGATTTTTAGAGCTCCAGAATTTTATGAAAGACTTTTTAGGTGGTTTAATTTTTTAGATAACTTCCATACTGCTATCATATTAATACAGCCTAGAGGTTGTAGATATGGCATGTTAAGTTGCTTGAAAAGTCATTGTGATTTACTATCGCAATGTAAGCAGTTGACTGTGGCCAGCATATGTCAGACAGGACAACTGGCTTCATCCTATTCTCTAAAATAGATGAATAGATTCTTTTATTAGAAGGGTACTAAACAAAGTAAAATAAAGCAGAACATTGGACATTTTCAAAGTTAATTYCAAGGTTCATGCCAACGGTTTTCATTTATTACTCTCCATTTGTATGCATTTTTTGGATAAAACRTCCAAAGACCAAACCGTAGGTACCTTACTGTGATCTGATATCCCAAAGAAATCCCCAGTCAATCAACTGCTAGGACAACTTACCTATAAATTATAATTTTTAATCTGTTCAGGCTAAGGATAAAAACAAACTTACCTTTTAAGAAGTTTATTTAATAGTTCCTACAGCACATAAATCCAAATTCCTCCATATATTATATGATTAAATCCCCTGCTTAAATTCAGGCTTCCTCTCTTTCAGGTCAATAAATTTCCCCTCTGGAGCTGCCTGTTTCTCTCTGTTGGCTACAGAGGTCTGTAGCAATCACCTTTCTGAGGTGCCTAAACTTAGGACAAATGTATTTAGACCCTGGTCCTCCATCTCTGAAGACTCTGCTTCCATTTTTTGCATCACCCACTTGTAGAAATAGCAGAGATCACAGGGGCAAGATGCCCCTGCCCCAAGTGATCCTCTGGGAGGGGTGGGGAGGCTCAGAGGTGCTTCCCCTCAAAAAGAAGCACTGCAAGGTTAGGGCAACAGGGTGGAAGGGGGTCCCAGAGAGAAGGGGACATCAGAAGTGGTGGAGTTGAGGGCAGAGGCAATAGGGGAGCAAGATTCCTGCTGGCAGATTGGACTCTCCAGGTGCCAAATGTCACACTGCAGCTCTGTTTGTGCTTGGGGGACATGATTAAATCTGTATATCCAGGTGGGACTTACAAGGTTCTGGACTTTGGAGAGGTTCACAGCATGTTTTCAGCAGCACCTGATGCTCACCCATAGTTCACATATCTAAATGTGGGTCTGTAAGAAGGTACAATTTCATGGAAACAGAACTGACTCATGACTCTAACAATGTGAGCTCATGCCACATCACAGATTACCAGTGCAAGCTACATGGTATTTTAAAGTGCTACCTCTGGAATCAACAACGTTTAGAAACTGGATCACTGTTACACTGAATCAGGTTTGCTTTTTTTTTTTTTTAATTTCCTTCAGACAGTAGAGAGAAAAAACAAGATGAGGTGACAGTATCTGCTGGATTGCAGCTGCAGTGTTCCTTCTTCCCTCCCCAGTTCTTGGGGAAAACAAAAAGAGAGGATTCAAGCAGAAGGGTTTTCTCATCCACCATAAATACCTTGGGCTTTCCATATTATTGATATTATTTTCCTTTCTCCTGTTTAAAATAACAGGAAAGCAAATAATAATATAATGTGCCCTAGGAAATTGGCAACTTAATGAGAGAACTTCATGATTTTATGTGTTTGGGTGTTTTTTTATTTTAAGTCAGGTGCTGCTAGGTTCACTCAGACGTAACTAGGAAAACTTTGGCATTAGTACTTCAGCATTTTCCATTTTACTCTGAGAAGATCATGAAAAGTAATCTTGAGGCAGCACAGTAACCTTGTATTTTAGTAATGGGCTTAAGGTGAGGCTGAGCAAGAAAGTGATAGATTTATATAACATAAGCTGCAGAGCTCATAAGGTCTCAGCCTCTAAAGGTTTATCAGTGGCAGAAATAACTCTGAAAACCCAGGAGAAATGTCTGCAAAGGAACACATCAATACTGCATACCAGCTAGTGCACTGGGTAATTTGAAAGTCACAACTGCTTTCCAAAATTCCATGCGTTCACAAAGCTACACCTCATTAATATTTATATTAGAGTCTGATAAGACCTGCAAATATTTAGGGTTTAATTAGGAAACATTCTAATTAAGGAAATGTGTTTTTAAGTGCTACTTTGAGTTCAGCTGGCATAGACTGGACAAAGGTTGATGCTTCTAATTATTCAGGCTGAATAAGCACACTGATTCACACAGAAGAGTGCAGTATAAGCCTAGCTGATTGCTCACAGATACCACAGTAAATGAATGTCACTCAAAAATGTCATCTGAAATCTTTTCCACTGCTAGAATTCACATTTAATCATAGTATCAACGCCCCAATACCAACTATGCCTGAAAAACAGGCATGTGAAATTCTCCTTTGCATGGCATCAGCTAATCAAGCTTTGGAGGTCCATAATGTAGTTTTGGGAGGTCTATCCAAAGTGCTGTTTCTAAGGACAGCCTCAAAATCAGCAGTACTGTTATAAGATTTGTTAAAAGCAACAGGTCATCAACAACCCTAACTTTCACAGCTAGCAAGGCAATAACTATTACCCATGTTTCCTCTACTGTGTGGCCATTTTCAAAATGCCTTAAATTGTTGGAAAGGCACTTTCAGTAGTAATGAGTAACAGCACATTTAGGAACTGGGCTTGTGACAGGTGACTGAAAGAGAACAGCATTGGCCTTTGATGTTGAAGGGATCTCAATGGATGAAAAGTCATGTTAATGGGGATTTTCAGTGTCTAATTCTGGACACTGTAAGACATGGACTTCCACTTCCTACCCACAAATTTCTTCCAAAATACCCAGGGCTACAAATCAGATCCATAAAAAATCCAGAAGTAGTGAATTCCTATTTCATTTTCTGATCCCTGGTTAAAGCAATGGAGCTTAGGGCATAAATATCTTTGTGGGTCTTGGCTGGATCTTCTCACAAGTATTGATCATGTGTTAGGAAGTATATTAGAACACAGCTAGGTACTGATTCCTTCTAGTTAACTCCCAGGGTAATCACGTACCAAAATTACATTTATTGGGTTCTATTAGAAAACTCATCTTACCCTTTTAGTCATTTTTATTCACAATAGAAAGCCCATAAAGAATGGTTATAACTGCAATTTTCTCAAAAGAGGCTGAAACAGAAGGAATTAGGGACCTTGCAAGATACCTACTAATTACAGACTGTCCTATTATTACTGCATTTCATCCTACAGCTCCTACCTGAAACATGCTAGAACATCCAGTCAGTTGAATGAGTTTAGCATAAGAACAGAAAGCTCACAAACTTCTGTCTAGTTTGAACTTTTCTGTCTGGAAATGAAGGTTAGATGGATGCCATGAAATACAATACTCCCCAAAAGAGGAGTAGCTCTTTCAATGAAGTTTATCTCACCTTGTAAGAAGTCGTGAAGATTACTACTGATTTTTTTAAGGAAAAAGCAGCATAAGAAGATATTTGTATCATCATTAAGCAATAAGTAACTGTGATTTAATAATAATATTATAATTTAACAGAGATGAGTGTGTACTTAAAATGTTGGGTGAAATGACCGAAATGTCTGCTTGGAGAACTTCCCAAGCACTTTGCTTATAATATATCAAATGAAAAAGACCTATAAACTGTAATTAGAATAAATATACAAAAGCCTGCCAGTGTTAGAGGGCATTGTATTATTAACATGAGGATGGTCCCATAAACATTATCAATCAGACAATGGCCCCAAGGTTGTGGCAGGAGTGCAGTTGGCAACACGTTGTGTTGTGAGTGACACTGCTGTCATTTATGTTGTTGCAATGTGGTACTCCTGTTTTAATAACTGGAGTCCTCATTGTATATTTAAAGATAAAGAAAGAAAGCTTCCAACAAAGCAATTATTGAATGCTCATAAACTCAGAATGTTCAGCTGAACATTGACTGAAGAATGCTGCCTGGAATACAAGACTGGAAAGCTTGTGAATTATAGCTTAAAAAGACATAAGGCCTACTGCGTACACAGAAGTCAGAGATAAAATAACCTTTTTTTCCATGAGGCTGTGATCAGCCCCACAATCTCTAGTCCCCAAAACTGTGGATGGATTGAAGAACCACAGATAGGAGACTAAGACCAGTCCTGCGAGCTAGACTCATACAGTTCCTTGGAAGAGCAGATTTTGAAACTTTTTTTCCATGTTGGGTCCTGAAACATTTTTCTGTGAAGGCACAGCATCCCATGTAGTGGATTTGAGCTTACTGACTTAATCAGTTTTTCTCAGAAATCTTTTCTGGACAAGGAAACACAGACCACAACATCAAGACTCATAAGGATAAAGAAATTCTTGTTACCCTGCATCACATCCCAGCCTAGGCACCACAGCCTGACTCTTTCTCCAGAAAAACATAGGACAAGATGTTTTTTCTCTCTCAAAAGCAGTAGCAGGGGCTTCCTACTGAGAGAGAGGTGGCAGATTTTATTCGGAAATCCTTCCTCTGCACTATAGCAAGTCAGCTACAGCCCTGTGACTTGCTGGTGCTGCAGTTGAGGAGTTACTGCTCATCAGTGAGGCATTACCTTACAAATCAAATTGCATCGTAAACTTTGACATCATCCTGTGTAAGCAGTAAGAAGCAGATAGCCATAAATGATTATCTGAGCTCTGTACATCCCACTGGCAAAATTCCTTTGGGAAAAGCTCTTCTACTAAAGATCTATATGAAAGATAGGGAACTACAAAGAAGACATACAGTTACTTGTTGTTCTGTAAATCACTGCAATAAAATTCAGTGATTGGCAAATGTGCCATATGTCTGTGTGCTATGAAACTCTTAGCATTTAGTTTTCTATGTTCTGCACTTTTACATTTCCAGGGTCTGAGGCCAGGAGAGAGAGCCATCATTTCATCATTTGACTGAGCTAAGTTATTAGTGGGTAGAGAAGACAAACAGTGCTCTCTCTTGGAGAATCAACTCTTACCTCTGATGTTGTGTTGCTTTCCCTTCACCCAGAATAAGTTATTTGGTCATAGATTGGTGCTCCTCTGTGTATAAAAAAATACAATGGCAAGAATGAACATTCTTACTGGAGAGTTTATTTTGCTTACATGTCAGCAATGATAAAGAAGTGTAGGGAGCATGTGACATAGAGAAGGAACACAGGATTAGTATAAGATACTAATAATACCTTGCAAGACAGAGGCTGTGTTTTTAGAGGTCATGCCAATATATTCACCTTCTCTGACGCACAAGACTCTTCATTAATTACCCTATTACAGAAAGTGCAGTAGTGATAAACTCTAATAATGCCCACTCTCTTCCTAGATTTATATGACTTAAACTTTCTTTCCCCCATCTGAGACTCAAAGGTGTACTTCAGTTTGCCTCAGAGGTACTGCATATATATTCAGCAGCCCTAGTTAGATTTTGCATGTTTAAGGCATGGAATTGCCCACTCTTTCTCTCTTCTGTTTTTGTATCAAGACATAAAGTGATAGTAATCAGAGTGCCCGTCTAGGAAAGGTGAGATCTGAGTTCTAGCCCTGGCTAAGATAAATATTTAATATGAAATAGTTGCATGTAATATTAATCTCATAGTCATATAAATTTTAAAGGAGAGAGGGAGTGTAAACCAGGTTGCCCATGTGAGTCTTCCAAAGTGAGGCTCCAAGGTCTGCATGTTCCTTCTCTTTGACCCATATAACATTTAACTGTCCATGGCAGTGGATCAGCATTAGCAGCAAAAGTTTTGGATTAGTCCATCCAGAATGCCTGGCCACTTGGCTGCATCTGTACTGATATACTAAATTGGGTCAGGCTAAAATGTCTGCACATTCCTAGCACAGTTTTGGCCAGGCAGCACAGTCCCAGAAAACACCTGGGCACAGTCTGAGTGTTAGCACAATCCAGGGACCATTCCCAAAGAAAGCTGGATTGTGGAAATCCCTATCTTTGGAAGGGTTGGAGAATTTAGCTGCGACCTCAGGAATCATGACATGCCATTTGGAAAAGAACAGTGCTGGACCCATTTTATCTATTAGTATCCATTCTGATCCTGCTGGACAGCCTGCTGGATACCTCACATCTTGGGTTAATATTGTGACAGCTTGTCTTTCAGCTGTTTTGTGAACAGGGACTGGATAATGTACTGATTCCTGTTGGGTTGCAAAGAGATGGGTTCCCATAGCTGTACTCCAAGTCCTGGGCAGCCACATTCCTCCCTGTAACCTTTCTTGTTCCATCTTGTTAGCTGCCAGCTAAGAGAGATCCTACTCTTAAGATCCAAGATATATCCGTAGTTTGCCTGGGAAGTCTGGACATCAATTGAAGGCTGAGGGCTCCTTCAGGTATTGAGGTAGGCAGTGTCAGGCAACACAGGGCTGAGCACTGTCATCGTGTCCAAGTGCTCTGGTAGATCAAGTATAATGGATTGTTGTACACACACTGTATCAACATTAAAAAGTTTGAAATATGTCTAGCCATGATGGAGGTTCTTCTTGGTAGCCTTATTAAGAACCACATGGACATTAGGCACAACTGAGCCCAGTCGTGCTTGGAGTGTGATAGTGAGATACTAAAATACAATTCTGTTCTACTTCACTTCTTATTGCTTGCTGATTACCATACCGCCAACTAAGGGATGCTACGAGCGTCATTCCACATGATTTTGTGATAATGTAGGATTTTCCTCCTTTTGGTCGACCATCTCCATTCAGACAGAGAATGTCTACAGTTTGAAGAGAGCTGTTCTGGCCCTATTAGCAAGGCAGATAAGCAAACAGAGACCACAGGTAGAAGAAAAACCCTTATCTTACTTAAAGCTGAGCCAAAGAAATTGTCTCACAGATGCACGCTGAAAGCTTGACTGGTGCTTAAAGCTGGGAGTTCACTAGTACAATATTAAGGTGGCTGAATGAAGTCTCTGACATCTCATTATCTCAGCATAATGCCACATTACTCTAGTGCACAATCTGTTGTTGTTAAGATAACTTTTCATGATGTGAACTGCTTTTTCTTTAATAATGATGCAGTTGCAGATGATGCTGGTGTATTAAAACACCACAGGGTCACAGATTCTGCTCATGAAAACCATCATAATCTAAACATATATCAGGTACTCTTAAGATTTGTGCAAAATGATCTGATTGAAGCTGGTGTCATTACATTTGCAGGCTTTTGGCCAACTACCCAGCTTAGATGACATATTGAAAATAAACTGACTCTGTGTGTCATGAAGAGCAAAAGTTGACTTACTTTAATTAGTACCACAGGAGAAGAAAAACAAAGCAGAACCAGAAGCAGCATTTTTAAAGGGAACTTAAAGTCTCCCAGTATATATTCAAAGCTGTGTAAGCTCTGTCCTAAAAATTCTGTAATAAAATAGTTTCCTATTTACAAAGGGAAATTATGATTGATGATTTATTTATGACTATGATTTATGATTTTGATTTATGATTCATAATGTCAAATACTGAAGAAATGAGAATATTCCTGAACTCTTAATCTTTTTAGCCATTAGATCTGGGAGTTTTTCTGATRCACAGTATTGACTGATATTGTTTGTCTATTTGATGATTAACTCCTGAAATCAATTTGGAGCTAACTTATTGCAAACAGATTTTGAAAGTAGATCAAAGAAGGATTTGAGAAAGACTTTCTTCTATTTTCTGTCATCTTTGTCTAATAATCTGAATAAAGAGGATTTCAGAAGACTAAGGTGATTTGAAGTGGATCATTAGTAAGATATTCCACTATGTACATATGTAATAGATAAGAAATAAGTTGATACTGTGTCTCATTTGAGGCTCTGAGGGAAAGATCCATTTTCATCACAGATTCTATATGCTCTGAATGATGTAACAAGACTGAGAATGCATTTCGCAGTAAGAAAGTGTGTTTCTTTTAATTTGTGGGACTTTTTCTGCTTCTGAGAAGTGGGAGTTAAGAAGAGTAGTGATAATTGTAATTAAAGATGAAATAGGCACTACTAATGACATTAAACAATCTCAGAAGATTAGGGGTTTTCCAGACAAAAGTGCATTTAGAATAATGCACTGTCTGTAATTATACAGATCCTTTTCCTAACACCGTGCTCCCACCAACATCATAACTTCACTGTGCACTGACACACTTAATGAATGTACCTGTTGCACACAGAACCTATCAGTTTGACACTAAGCCCCCTGGAAGTGGCTTGAAAACCTACCACTGTATGGCTCGAATGATCTTAAAGGAAGTGTGGGGCCATGCTCTGGTGTGCTTAGAAGGAGGCTACCTGTCAATCTGAACTTTGAGGTACCGGCTGTTGTGAGACAGGAGTGCAGTGGAGGGTGATAAACCTGTATTTGCATTTCAGATGACACTTTTACATAAAAGAAACACCTATAAATGGTTTACATAGGGGTAATTAATGTTGCCAGCATGTTACAGACATAAATAGATAGATACATGTACCCCAACAGAAGGCAGTAGGTGGGGAAGAGCTATTGTTTTAGACAGCCTGTTCACCTGATGGACTTGCTCCAGCTGGCTACAATTTATTAAAATGTCTATTAATAATGTAGATGGATGTAAGCTAAATTTATATACTCCTGGTGACTACAGCATTCCCTACGGAGGTTTGGGTATTTGTTTGGATCACCTCAGCACGAGCTGGGAATAAACATCAGGTTCCTTCAAGGGGAATACCAGGGCTTTTGCTCTAAAAGCGGAGGGTGAATGCAGGTGTGTTATTGGAGGGATGGGCTCTAAGAGCTCAGCTCCAAGAATATGGACTTCTTTTGGGGCCCTTATCCGCAGTGATGCTGTGGAGGATCAATTAGTGCTGGTCTCGGGACTGGTGCAGTGTTTTAGCTAATAAAAATTAATGRGCAATTCACAGTGCTGTGACTGTAGCCCAAGTCATCTTCTTTGGTCAGCCCCTTTGCTGCTAAGCTACAGACCTGCTCTTCCTCTCCTTGACCAGGCAATCTGCAGTATGGCACAACAGGACAGAGAGTCTATGCCTTGGCCCCAAGATCTTCCTTGTCCTCTGTGGATAAGAGATATGGATGTAAGCTGCCTGAGAGTGGAGGCAAAACTGAATCCAGTTCTCCCATCATAGGCAAGCACACTCCAGCTAGCAGGCAATTTGCAAAAGGCAAGCACTGTTATTTTCAGAAAAAGAAGAGCAAGCCCTGCTCAGTTTTTATTAGCTTCTGGAGACATTTGGGGCCATGGCTTACTGCCTTCATTTTGAGATTTAGACACTGGAGAAGATCAATATTTCTAAGTCTTTTCAGCCTCACCCTAAAAATAAGCCCCTGCAACCCTGCTCTGCCTGCTGGGCTGTTCTGGATCCCCATCCTGCAGTGCCTGAAGTAGTGGTACTTGACATTAAACTACCWCTCTAAATTAAATCCATTTCCCTTGGTCTAAGGGTATACTTATTTGCTATGTGTTACATGGTAAGCCTTCTAGATAACAGGCAGGTAGAWACGGGCGTATATGGGATAGAGAGGGAAAGGGAAGGAGGAAAAGAGGAAGGAGGACAGAGAAACAGGTGGTGTTAGCATGGATTACCGTTGTGTCACCCAGAACGCAACAACTCATGGTTCTCTGACTTTCCAACAAAGCTTAGGAGAGCATGTTTAGAAACCTTTCTTCTAACTGAATGGAGAGCAATTGGAAAATTATACTTGTAAAGGAGTAATATAATTTTACTCTTTCACAGCAATATTTTTCTGAATATTTTTAAAAGTAGTCCTGTGAAGTCTGCCTACATAATTAACTTTTTGCCCACTTACAGTTTTCCTTTTGTAAGCCTGCATCTGCTGCCGATACACATGGGTAAGATTAATCCCATTAAAAATGTTATGCTGATTAGAATTTGCCACTGACCTTTCATTTTCACATAGGCTGTGGCTTGCAGGATTCTTTTCCACTCATTTCATAATAGCTGTTCTGGTTAGTGACAGCTGTACTGTTTCTTGCATTATACCAGCTGAAAAGTTGCCTCTCATTTRTTTRGGATAGATTTTGGCTCCCTGCTCTAAGGGGAGCTCTGGTCATTCCTTCATTCCTTTCTCAGCATTTCAGACAGGATAGAGACAAAGTTTTTTGGGGTCTGTGTTTTCTCTCTGTTACTCTGTTAGAGACAAATGCAAAGAGAACAAAACCAAATCACAAATGCACTCGGCAACATCCCACTCCCTAACCTGTCTTGCATGTATCTTCCCTTCTCTTATCACTGGGGCATCTGTATGGCTTATATGAATGGACTTCTCCTTGGCAAAAGTTAAAGCTCCATCTACAGTAGATGTTTGGACTTACAATGGAAATGTACAGTAGAAATTGTAGTAAAAGGCCCACTGGTAGATGAAAAATCTGGCAGACACAGGCAGAGGGAATAAAAGAGTGTTTATTATTATTGTTTTTTTGCTTCAGGAATAAAAGGGAGGTGCCAATATTTCAAAATGGGAATCAACGGGCCATTTAACACTCAGACAGCACACTGTAAAAAACACATGGTGTCAAAGCACACCAAATAAAAGGGTACACATGATTCAGAGAAGCGAGTAAGTTACCATGGAATGTCTTCTGTAAAGAATAAATGTAGTCCACAAAACAAGAATGACTGCTCCTTAAAAAAGCAGCAGAATTTTTTATCTTTCTTAATATATATATACTCACTGCCTCACCAGACTCTGTACTAGTTTGTTTTTATTACACATTGTCTGTGTGTGGGAGTTTGTGTGTGGAGAGCTTGTAGCATTAGACCAGACATGACTGAGTGATGAAAGATGCCTTGCTAGTATAAATGTAAAATGTAATTTTCATAGGGAAAGTCTGGTTTCAGGGGGAAAGAAGGGAAGGAGGGAAATACATTTTGAAGTAAAACAATCAACCAAACAAAAGTTAAGATACTAGGAACCAGATTTTTATCTCATCACCAACAATGTGACTTAGGAATAACAGYGGTTTAAATAATGAATCCTGTTGACATCAAAGAGTTACTGTGGATTTTTATGCCAGCACAACTGAGACCACAAATTGACCATTCATATTGAAACCTGTTTTTAGAAACAGGAGAGGCCTCAGTTCTCTTCGCAACAACAGTAAGTGTCCTAAACAGCTATACTGTGCTAATTAAGGAAGAGAGCCCTTGTGATAAAATTTTCAAACAAGTCGAGTCAAGTTGATCACAGGCAACACAGAGCTTGTTCTTTAGCAAGGAATGACTCTTTAATTTTGCCAGTGTATGTCATCATTCTCTAAGTACAGCAACTTCCTTGTCTTCAAAGAACAATAAATAACTTGCACCCATTTGATGGTTAGGTAAAACATGGCAAACAAATTTTCTGTCATTATCTAATAAACTAACTGTGCTCAAAAGAATATAGAGGTCTCTCTGGACAGACTAGCTACTCAGCAGGAGGGACAATATAGAGTCAGGGGAGAGCACATCATGGTACAGGAAAACCTATACTTTAGAGAACATAACATGTCAAGGTTCACTCTGTTGTACTTGAAATGTTGCTAAGAACCCTCTTGCAGGTAGCCATTCTGCATGTTTRTTGCCATTCTAATTCTTGCTTTTGTATCATTCTTAATGGCTAACAAAATAATTTAACTGTCTTCGCTGTATTGCTGATATGAGTCTTAAGAAATTCCAGAATTATTCCAACACACGTCAGCACAAATGTACAGAACTCAGCCCTTAGAGTTTGAAAATTTATGGCAAGTAATTCAGCTGGCATCAACTGGCGTTACTTAATGGAATTGATAAATTCAGTAATGTTTGCACATACACATAATTTGCATAAATGTTTCAATGGTTTGGATTGTCAGACCCTACATTTCCTTATTTGTTAGTTTTAATATTTTGTGTCAAATAAATTACTACTGTTAGATCTTTTGTCGTATTTAGACCTCAGTGTTTATTATGGCAATACTAATTAAAATCATAGGCATGAATTTCACCCTCAATACAAGAAGTGTTTTAAGGTGTGTCCTGTTTTGATTCCAAGGAGTTAAATTTGTGGCTCTGAATAAAATTTGCAAAGATGCCCATGTGGTTTAGGAATTTACACCTCATTATAGAAAAAATTATTWTTTGGACCATTGGGATCTGTATCCCATGACATTCATGTAGGCACTTTGGAAATTTTACCTTAGGTCATTCTGACTAAGAGATTCTGCTGACAGACCTGTGTGGTATTTGTGCTCTAGTGAAAAAGACACATAGGATAGGATTGAAAATAGAGTGTCAAAAATACTCGAGAGCCAAACAAAGACAWAAGTCAGACTTGCACCATCTCTGTGATGCAGGACTGCTATTTCCTTGCCAGCCTAAATGTGGAGAGTAGAGTGTTCAGAAACTGGAAAATCAGAAAAGAAAGCTTTTCATGGGTCAGATTTTTCTCTCACAAAATGGTTTGTGCAGTGAAACAGCAGGAGATTCACTGTGTTAGCCCAGCAGCACCACCTTGTGTATGAGCACTCACTTTATTCCATGTATTACCTGTAACAACCTAGCAATGTTTGTGCAAGTTTTAGTGTGTGACACTTTAGCAGCATATTATATCTTGCATGTCAGAAAATTAAGCATATGACAGTTTTATGTTCGAGGAGAACATGATGTACTTCATATAGCCAGTAATCTCCACATACACACAGTATTTATATACACATTTTTCATACAGTTTCCAGGACTGTATTAGTGACAGGCTATTTTGGAGCTCAGAAAAGCTTTTCACAGGGATAGTATGAGCATCTCTGAAGAGTTTTATGATATGTTTACAATGAAAGTTGAAACAACTTTTGTTGAGATTCTGTTATAAAAGTAAGGTAAAGTTTGATCCATAAAGACTTTGCGAACCACTGTATGAAACTGGTCCCAAATTTCAGCAAGGCTTGAACTGTCTACTCTGTAAGGGCAAAAACATAAACCTGAGTGTCCATGATCTTTAAAAGGTGTTTCTAGATCTAGATGTAAAACTCTATCTAAATATTGCGCTCCATTTCTTTTTCCTTCTTTCAGTACTTGACTAGCCCATTTTGTAATCTGCACCTTTAGAGGTCTATTAAAGAAGCCAACTGCAGGCTGAGGATTTCCGTATTTTCAGTACTAAGCCATCTGAAAACAGAAGGGCCTAAAAGGGATGAGACTGAGAAAACAAAGTGTGATCGGAACTTTCAAACTGAGCAAGCATTCAAACATTTCAAGAATTCAAACTGAGAAAAATCTTTGTTGCTATTTCTGCAGCAGGAACAATTTCTGGGTAGAATGTGCTGCTTTAATTGCTCATTATTAAGGTGCTTATCCCCTGAAGAGGACTCCAGGGTCTGGATTTTGACTTGATAGGGACATCCCTGAGTCAGCTGCCAAAAGGCAAGAGAGAGAACATAGCCCTGAGCTTGGTATCTGTCATTGCCTGCATCTAGGTGAATTCTGAGCCATCTGTGGCCTATAGGTTCTGTAACTTTGCAAAAGCTCCTACTTGACTTTAAGGACAGCAGGGTAGCAAAGCTCTGTATTTTACATTGTCTGAAATATTTTGCTGAATACAAATAAATGCTTTGCAAACGTTTTGTTACTTCAGTTAGGCACCTGGAGTTAGTAGTCTGGAATGTGCCCTGCATGCCTACATTTGTTGGCTGGGGTAGAGGCAACTCTTAGGAAAAACATTGCTTAAACAATGTTCAGAACCATGCAAATGTAAGCCCTGCTGCTTACAGTTTTTCTCTGAAGGAAAATTAATTTTCAATTATGTAACTCCAAGAAAGACATTCTTAAAGTTAGCACATAGACTGTATTTACTAAGTGGCTGATTTTCTACCATAATACAGTTGTATACAAATTAGGGTAACATACTATTAGTTCCATCACATTCATGCAGTCTGAATATTCTGTTAAATTGTCAATAATACACAGTGGTACCTACTGCTAAATCAGTATTTGCTATAAGGTGCTACATTTTCTTGTTCACATTCAGACTGGAAACAGATAATGTCTCTCTACATGACTACTTTATTCAGATACTCTACATAAACAAAACACTGCATATTTCTGTAGTGCCTTCACACAAGGCATCTCTAGGACTCACCAGTCTCAGGGATTTATTTCAGTCACACAGAGTTTGTGAGTGGCAGCTAATTCCACTCCCATTTACAGATGTGGAAATGGAAGTCGCAGGGAAACCATCCCAGACCACAAGGTGCATTGTATGGCTCCCAGCGTGACCATACCCTGGCACAATTCTTATGTGATTTCTGTGTTAAGAAAGTTCATTCCTTTCGAGCCAAAGGTCCCTACTGTTCCACCAGACATTTACAACATGTATTCAAGTGTTTTATGAAATGCTCGTGTTAAATCTGTGCTGCCTGTGAGGCTGACAAATGGCTCTATCACAGCTAGGTACCGCCAGACTGCGCTCTCATCCCTGCTGCAACTGCACCTCAGATGAACTTATCTGAGTTAGCTTAAACTAGCTGCCTTGAGTAGTAGTAGCCAGGGAGCTGCAAAAACACTGATCTGGTAAATACTAAGTACCTCCTGAGCAAATATTTGGGCAGTTAACCCATGCTAACCTCTACAGAGTCATGTTCCTGGTTTTACCTGACCTTAGCCAGATTAAAATTAGCTCTGRTATGGTTGTACCAGTTGCAGTCCACAGAGCTAACTGCCAGTAGACATACTTTAGCCAGCATAGTTTACCACATACCCAGAAAAAGTTACAGTTTCTTACCCACTTTTCTGTCACCAAACTTAAGCCAATTAGACCTAGAAAYTCTTCCAAGCCAGTCCCTTTTGCTACAGTTGAAAATGGGCAGTTGTCACTGACATTTAAATTACTATTCTTTCTGTGTTGACATTAAGGATTTTTGACATTATAGATTAAATCATCAGTGTGTTTCGCTGATCAAAAATAATAGCAAGAAAGCCTGTGATACTTATTTCTGCCTTATCACTCAAGGCCCAACTCACACTATTTACTCATGCCTATTTAAGCATTAAAATCACACCCTCTTAACCTGAAGGCATGTCCATCTGCCTAAGCTCTGCACCATACTTTATATGAGGAAACTGAGTATCCTCTATGATTAAAAGTTATTCAGTCAGCTACAGAAGATAAATACGTGTTCTGGMGAGAGTGGGAGGCAGATATGCTTGGACTGTTCTTATGCATAACAAGAAGCTTGCCTAGCAAGTCCTGCCACATTTCTTGCATTGTTTTCTTGTGCTGCTTTGGCTGACGAAGTGCTAACCACTACCTCGCTCCTTGGGTTGGATTGAGCAAGCTTTCAGATTAAAAGTACTTTGACCACTAGTATTTCCCAGGGTGAACAAGGAAACTTAGAAGGGCCCACTCCTGCAACATTTTCTAGATGGTTTTCAGGCTCCTTCTGACAGATTTATAACAGCAAATATATGCTCTTACAAGTGGTGGTTGGGGACTGGCTTTGCTGAGCCCAGGATGCTCTGAATGGCATGTTCCTGAACCCCCATAACCCTGTATCAGTTGTGATGCTCTTGATAAAAATTGTTTGTGACCCTGTTTCATTGACTTCCTTCTTTTAGGTGTCAGTGCTAAATACAAAAAGTATCATTTTGCAAGATTTGCAAATGCAGAAAAATCTCAAAGCCATTCTGAAACATGTGAAGGACAAGAAGCTGATTGGGAGTAGTCAGCAAGGATTTACACAGGGGAAATTGTGCTTAATCAACTGGATAGCCTTCTCTGATGAAATGACTGACTTGGTGAGGGGAGAGCAGTGGATGTGGTCTCCCTTGTCTTTAGTAAAGCTTTCGACATTGTCCTCCATAACATCCTCRCAGAAAACTGATAAAATACGGACTAGATGAGTGGCCAATGAGGTGGACTGAAAATTGGCTGAGTGGCCAAGCTCAGAGGGTTATGATCAGTGGCACAAAGTCCAGTTGGAGGCCAGTTACTAGTGGTGCACCCCAGGGGTTGACACTGGGACCAATACTGTTTAACATCTTCATTAATGATCTGGATGACAGGACAAAATGCACCTTCAGCAAGTTTGCAGATGATACAAAACTGGGAGGAGTGGCTGATAAACCAGAGGATTGTGCTGCCATTCAGAGGGGCCTTGACAGGGTAGAGAAAGGCACAGACAGGAACTACATGAAGATCAGCAAAGGAAGCGCCGAGTCCTGCATGTGGGCAGGAATAACCCCTTGCACCAGAACAGGCTAGGGGCTGACCAGCTGGAGAGCAGCTTTGCAGAGAAGGCTCTTGGGGTCCTGGTAGACACAAAGTTGAACATGAGCCAGCAATGTGCCCTTGTAGCCAAAAAGGTCAACAGTATCCTGGACTGCGTTAGGCAGAGTGTTGCCAGCAGGTTGAGGGAGGGGATCCTTCTCCTCAGCTCATCACTAGTGAGACCACACCTGGAGTGCATCCAGTGTTGGGCTGCCCAGTACATGAGAGATGTGGAATACAGAAACCACACAAAGAATACAGGAACAAATTAAAATACAAGAAATTCTGTTGAAACATTAAAAAAAATTCTTTTTACTGTAAGCATGATTGAACACTGGAGCAGGTTGCCCAGAGAAGTTGTGGAATCTTTGTCCTTGGAGATACTAAAAACCCAACTGGACATGGTTCTGAGCAACCTACTGTAGTTGACCTTGTTTTGAGCAGGGGATTGGACTAGATGATCTCCACAGGTGCCTTCCAAATTCAACTCTTCTGTGAATTGCTGATTCTTTGTGTATTGAGATGTTTTACAGCAAGCTCCTTAAATTCCTGTTTCTTAAGGTACAGCCCCTTACCAAATTTTGCAGTTATGTGTATGCTGGTAAAACAGATACACTCAAGACCACTGAAACCATCTGTCCTGGACTGCTTTGGACCCATATAATTTAATTCTTACCCTTCAAAAACAACCACATGGAAGTTACTTTTGGAGGTGATTCCTGACTTTTGGGACCTTGGGGACTGTGCCTGGGAACTGCTTGGAAGAGCACTGGCAGGTCCACTGCAGGCACTGTTCCAGCAGCTCCATAGCAGAGTTCCACTCCCCAGGGGTCATCCTGGGCTCTGATTGATGTACTAGAAGAGATGTAGTCCACTATGCCAAATATAGCATATCTAATGAAATACGTATTATGATGCTCACGGTTGAGCGCTTAAAGTGTCCTTTAGTAAGACTTTTAGGGAAGAGGGAATAAAAATCTAATATAAATTCATAGTTTTCTGAAAACATAAACAGTTTGCTGTTTTGCAAAGAGTCGTTTTCTTCTTCACTGCTAATATAGGTTCCTTGTCTTAACTTCACCTGTATTTCTGTGCATAAGGGAAAATCCTGAGCACCTTCCACAATGTCCCTTTTCTTATGAGACAGTGTAAGACAGGTCTCTCTTAATTTCTTTTCAATCCCTGAACCATCTCTGTTTCTTCTGGTTGACACACTTTTCTATAGAAAATTAGAAATCAGCATCTTATGGCCTTTCAGAAAAACTCCATCTGATACTTTAGAAGCAAAATAGAGCCTAGAAATGCACTCTCCTCACTACCTGGACAGGTAGCTCTGATTCCTGCCTATATGGATGCATGTAAACAGCTAGATGTCCACTCCACATTTTCACCAAGCCAGACCTGTGTTGAATAAACACTCACAATGAGGGGGTACTTTCCTGGAAGCTTAGCGTTACATTCCTTTTTTTCTGCAGCTGGGCAGAATAACWGTGTTATTCATACTCAGTGGCAGATGGAGAGGGGTAAGCCAGGAAAAAGAATGGGAGTGGATATTAGCTGCCACCAGAACACTTCATCTGCCCACAGTCCTTTTTTTTCTGAATTGAGCCTAGGAACAGAAACCAAGATACTGAGGGCTAAATTAATAGTCCTGGTGGGCCAACTATACCCTGCAGAGCGCAAACCGAATATCCCTGTGGTAGAGCAAGGCAAAAGGCCAGACTGAATAAAGGCCCATACACAATCAGTCCTTTCTGCCTAACTCAGGCTCTGCCGGTCACACAACAGTAGGACTGGTACTAAATGGGGGTGGCAAAGAAACCTGGGAGCTATAATACACAATGGGTAGGATTTAGCTTGAACTTTAGGACAACTAAATGTATGTGTCTACATATGCATGCGCTCTGTATCTAAGCTTCCATTTTAGTCAACAGGGATCTAAGGAGCAATTTAGTTGCCTCAGTGGAGTTGTCTAGAGCCCACTAGGCAGTGGGGCATTTCTGCCTGAACTCCTGCTGCCTCTGCAGAAGGGCATGAGTCTCCCCCAGTACAAAACTACCTGCCTGTGATACCCTAGAGCATCTCTGATGACCTTGGATACATCCATTAGGCAACTGGATTGTTCCTCAAGTCCAGACAGTGAATGGAGTCGAGAGACTGATTCGGCTAAGCTGATATAGGTGTCTACCTGAGGGTGAACTGCACTGACTCAGAGGATGAGGTGAGCGAGCCAGCTGCTCCCAAGCAAGGTTTGGTACCATTTGAGATGTCTTCATGTGTCCAAGACACCTGCATGGGGCTGGCAGGTTTGACATAGCGGGAGATCCATGGTCTCCTACAAGGGCAGATGGAGGTCAGCTGGGATACTCTACGGCATTTCAAACAGCATGACATCTATGTGTGGGCAACCAGATCCTGCTCCCAATATTACTCTAAGGGAGGTAATGCTGTTGGCATTACACACAGCTGGTTTCACAGTGCAAATTAGCTTGCCTTTTCTCTGCTGTAATTCTCTTTCTGCTAGTGGTGTCTCTGCARGTTAGTGTCTCTCAAATATTTGCATGAACAAGTATCATCCTTCAGGGCATCTGCAAACTCTTTGCTTTAGCTCTTCTCTTATGTCACTTGATTACARGTAATTTTTTCTTTTCCCCTCCAGCCTGGCTGGAGCCCTTTCGGGAAGAATGAGAGAGAACAGAGAGCAGAGCAAGGTTGTACATTTTGATATAAATTGTCATGTGAAAAAACATGCACTGAAACTCTGGAACCTCCTGGTGTTTGCTCACAAATACCTCATGCCTGAACACAGGATCAATGAGTGTGTTGGTGCTGCCAACCACTCAGATGGAAACTGGGACTTATGGAGAGAAAAGAAAGAACTCAGGAGTGGAGTTGCCCCCAGGAAACCTACCTGGGGCAACATGGATGCAGAGCCTTGCTCTGAGGGGCAGAGCACTCCCCTGCAGCCTCCCTGGGCACACTGCASTTGAATCAAGTTATGTCAATTAATATGTTGGAGACTTCTATTTCTTCATTTCTTTTTTGCCAGTTGCAAATATTTGGAAGATGGAACACGTGCCAGGGCAGATGCTGTTCCATGGAATAGGCAGAAAATTCAAGAAATGAGCGTCTCACAGCCCAAAACATGAATGTAGAAATCAGTGACCTCATGTCTTCTTCCTTCTAGCCATCTCCATCTCATCTGCAACATTTGTTTCACTACCTCTCATTTTCATTTCGAGGCTCTCATGTACTAAGCTAATGAAGTGAGAGCAGCAGGTGCCTTTTAGTTTAAGTGGTATTTAAAATGTTTATATTGCTTTTTAAATTAAAAGATCCTAAATTTTGGTCAAAACTGCTGTAATGATGATATTTTAATCTAGGAAATTGCCATCTGTGGTAATTTTACTCTGTGCTTCGACACTGCACTTAAGCTGTGAAACAGTTTTCATTGCCAAATTCAAAATGCCATTAAATACTTATCCTTTTCTTGGATTCTTTTCTTAACTAATTTTTGCTTTTAATTTAGATTCATTTTGCATTGATGTTTCAAAGTGGAAGATACTTGGAGACCAGTTTTAGTAGTATAGCTATAATTTACTCTGGATGCTGTTAAAGCCTCTCTCTTACTAAATGTCAGAAACTTGGTTTCCAGAAAATACTCTAGGGCTTTATTTCTGCTTTGCGGATGGCAGGCTTCTTGCCTGTGCARAGTTACTGACACCCGCGAGACTATGCAATGCAGGAGATGAGCGCTCACAAGCACACCACTGCTTGGGAGAGAAGTAACAAGCATAGGTCTTGGTGTTCATCATGAGAAGAGGAAGATTTTGTTTGTTTGTTTGTTTTTATAACTCGCCTCATGGCTTCTATTGTTTCAAAACAAACATAAGCTGTAACCAAATCCTCAGGGAAAAAAAACTCATTCACAGCTCAGATAAAAGGATTTTTATCTGAGGACTGTGCTGAAGTTCTGGTGAAACTGAGGGGAAAGCTATTGATATTTAACCTTTATAGTCACTCAGCATTATTGCTGACCTTATCTCTTGCAGATTTGTGCTATGCAAAACCCTACTGGCTACCTTTATTCTTTGTTGGCATAAAAAAAATGCTGCAAAGGGTTTTTTACTTCCCTGTCATTTGTCATCTCTCTCCTCCTTTCCACCCCCTGAAATCCATCCTTTTCCTATCTGCACAAACTAGTAAAATGCTTATTCATCTCCTTTCTCAAGGGCACTAGGTTTTCAAACCAGTCTTTTCCTGTCTTCCCCTAGACTGGACAAAAAGGAAGAACTTTGTTTAATGGAAAAATGTTGAAATTTCAGCATTCATTTCATTCCATGTTAAAATAAACAAAAGACTTGCGTGRGAAAACCCCCAAGGTGCCTGGGTAAGCCACTCAGGGGCCCTGTTGGCAGCATATCCATCCCCTCAGGGAAGAGCCCGTTAGTGCTTGATGGCGTTACACATCCATGCTATAATAATAGAGTTGCTGGCTTCTCTGGAAACTCTGGTGGAGCTGGGTCTGTGTATTTGTACATGACTACACTTATTCCCATGTCTTCTATCGTGCTAGTCTTTCCAAACTGAACAGAGGAAGCCTAAGGAAATTTGCCTTTGTGCCTTAAGTTAAATGGGATGAATCTAGGCAATGTATTAGACAAATTGTTTGAGAAAGAGGCCAGTCTGTTGCGTGTCTGAGCAGTGCCTAACAACTTGAGTAAGTCCTGTGCAAGACTGGAGAGAGGTTTGTAAGTGCTGTGGAAATACAAAAAAAAAAAAAAAAAAAAATCAGAAATACATACACAAACATACCACATTAAGGTTTTGAGATATGTCACCCTTTTGGGGTATATACTGCACAGTACCTAAAAAATTTCTCGTAATTTCAAAAAGTTCTATACTACTAAAATTCAAAATGATCTTCCTAACCTCTCTTCTATCCACACCCGCATGCAAAYGAAACTCCTCAGATGTATCTAAATCACTCTAGTTTGAATAGGCTTGTGATTTATATGTGATGTGTCTACAAGAACAATATAATCTTTCCTTTTGATCTGAGTTCTCAAAACACTTAGGTATCTTATACTGGAAGCTCAGCCTTGGTTTTAATATAGTGATCTGTACAAGTATTTCTGCTAACAGCAGATGAGTTTGTGATTTAGCTTTATTTTCACATTCATCACGGGTATTTTATAAAATTCTCTCTTCGGAAGCTCTCTGCAAGTGCAGATGCTTTTCCTACGAAAAATATAACAAATACTTGGATGTCCATATGAATATCTTTGAGTGCAGTGGAAACCACAGTGACATAAACCTTGACTATAAGTAAATTGTTGTAAAATAACATGACAAGTATCCCATCCAAGACTGGTTGCCAGCAAACACTTAGTCAAGTGAGGTTTTTTTCTTTTTTTGTCCTGGCACTGCAAATCCGTGGTTCCATCACTCAAGACCATTGTATATTTTTCAGTTGCACACAAAGTTAGAGTTAAAATGTTATTATGAGGTTGTTGAAAAGAGAATTCTATGGACTTTGGGTCAAGTCCCTCAGCCTCAGACCAACAAAGCATTTCAAGGAGATTTTTCATATGTTCAGACACAAGCTGTACTTTAAGGGATTTATTGGATTTAGGCTTCCAAAGGCTGTTCTATAACTCATATGTATTTACATTGTCTTAGTACCTCATGAAATGGGATTCAACTGATCAGGAGACTGTATGTATGCAGAACAAAAAATTCTCACTGAATTGAAAACAAGGTCCAAGAATATGTCCCACTAAATAACTCCACAGACTGGATGAATTCTTTGCTCTGTAACATTTTTTCTTGCTGAAGCTACTGAAGGATCCTGTTCCAGATTGTGTGGAAGAAAGGCCTACTGAGTGTTTGAGAACAGAGGACAGCGTCCTTAGTCCTGTGGCAATTCTTTCATATCACCATCTACCACAGAGTAGACTCATTAAAATGGACATCTCCCCAGGTTATAAAAGTGATGGTTTTCACAAACAAGATCAACCAATGGGAATTTAAAATTTACACATCTACCTTGGAAAGGGAGATAATCTGCAAAAAGTAGCAAACCAGAAAAATCATAAAACCTAAGATCAAATTGAAATTTGATCAATTCCAGTTACTGCTAATTTGAGCTAGTTCAATTTTTGTCAATAGTTTAATGGCATCAGACAGCACAGGAATGAGGGGCAAAGCACAAACACATCACTGGACTATTCAAGAAGTAAAGCCACTTAGGTAGCAGAGACCTGCCTCACTTCTGTTTTCAATGGTTAAGCCCAATACTAAGAATCTCAACATTGTGTTCAGCTATGACCTGGAATGCTGAAATCATCCCAAATCCATAGCATGAAAACATACATAAGGTGAGACACACAGCTTTCAACTGGRAGTGCATTCCTGGTGTGCTTGGTAGCACATTGCATATGACATGGTAGCAGATGCATAGATCACATCCACTGCTGCCATCTTGGCTAACAGGCAATTGCTTCTTAAACCACCACTCACCGATGGTTTCATGTTTGTGCTACTACTCAGTCTTAGGCAAAAACAAAATGTTGGGAATCACCACAAAAGTATTTTTCTTAGCCAGGAAATGAGGATATTCATTCTTGCATCAACATCCAAGAGTTCCTGTCCAACCTCTGTTTCAGGGGGTTTTAACATGCACTGGTACCTACCTACCTGACTTTTTAACCTGTCAGCAAGGCTTTTATCAACCCATCATATTCACCTTTACTCTAGCTTCTTCTTCTAGGGGATTCCAAGTATTTTGTTTTAATTTGCAGTTAGATTACAAACTGTAAATTGCCTTCACATTTCTTCTCTTCTTTAGGTGTCCTGTACACTAAGCCTACACTTGAAACCACTGTGGTTTTGTAAGCAAGGAACAGCTCACAAAGAACCTCCTCTAACAGAAGGGCAGACTACAATGAGACACAAAAGGATTGATGGTGGCATGTGCGCTACTGAGAGATATTGTGCTGGGCACACAATTGCTTATGCTCGTGATCCGTCCTTGGCCCAATGAAATAAAATGCAGTAACTTTGGTTATTCAGAGATTTCTGCTTAGATCATGATATATTCTAATACTTCAGGTACTAGTATGCAAGAAAGAGCTTAAAGCCCCTCTGGCAGAAGAGAAAGCCTACCAGTGTTGCTCAGACATGCTGAATATGCTATCTGCTGCATTATGACATGGAAACTGAGGGGAATGCGACTGTACCTCTACTTTGTGGATGGGTTTCAGTTGCCTAAACATAGTTGTCTGGTGCTATATCAGATGCCCAATACTATTACACATACATCCCAGGTGGCATGCCAGAGAGATCCAGGTGTCCCAGAGATCCTTTATCAAATTTGCTGGTCCCTTGTGGATGTCTCAGATATTACAGGACATATCAAATGACACTTGTGCCGCCTGTGTTGAGACCATTGAAGAATACCTATGGCAGTCTTCTGAGCTGGGGTTGTTATATTTGCCTAATAACTGGAGAGTTTTCAGGTTATAAAATGTGAGCACAGGAAAGTCTGTTGGGATCAGACTTAGGAAACAGACTTGTCCCAGAGGTTGGCGTTGGCTTTGGTGAATTTAACTTGGAGCTGTGAGTTTCATTGAGTGATAGGGTAACTGAAAGGTAGGTGCTGTGCAGTCTCCCAGTGTCTAAATCAAAACAAGCTTGAACCTGAGCCAGAACAATCCCTGAGAGTGTCAGGTAAGGCTAATTATGACTATTGATGCCTATTAATTTTAGCCTGTTGCATCCATTAAAGTTCAAATGATGCCTGGTTCTACACACATCCACACACCCAGGCATGCACACAGAAATGCAGAGTCAGGTACCTGTTATTGATGGGATGGCTGAATTTAATGTGCAGCCTTGTTCTTTCCAGTGAAAAAAGGTTTTGCAGTGCCTCAGTCATTTTACTTTCCTGTAATAACTTTAAGGACAGTTGGCCTAATTCTGAGCACATTAAAGCAGGTGTAAATGAGAAACAATTCCACTGGGTTAAATTTTGTTTCATTCATACATCAAGGCCAATAATTCTGAAGGTCTTGCGTGTGATCTACACATCCARTTGAACATGTGTAGTCTTTGAAATATAGAAGAGCTGAACAAGGCTTTTAAGAAAATTCAGAAATTACTAAAAGGGCCATTAACCCATATCTGTATTCAGAATTTTCTTTTTTCTGAAGACACATTCTAAATTGCAAAAATTAAAACAAGATGTTCATAAGCTTCTCTAGTCACAACATAATGAGTCATATACCAGCAGCTCTCTTGGCATGCCTTAGCTAACTGCCCTTCATTACTGTGGCACTGTTATTACATATCATTGTAACAGGACATCCAGATTGGCATCAGTGTTTGCTACAGATAAGAATTTCAGCTGATCAGTTAGATATGCTTCAAAGAACATAATCACTGCCCTCAGGTTACTTTAATTTCCACGTCTGTACGTGTATATGAAATATGCCATAACTGTATTCTCAGTTTTACCGTGTGAAATTTTTAAGTCATTTCAGTCTTAGAGTAACTTGACTGACACTTTATTTATATGTTCCTGAAATTCCATTTCATTAAATGGAAATATATTCTTGTCAGTCAATTAGTCTTTGAGCTGGATTCTCAGTTTCTTCACCATTTTTTGCCAGGTAAGTTAGTCCTTTGAGAAGTGAGAGTGGAGAGGTATGGGCTGTGGTTCACTAGTTCCTGATTTCTTTTATATTCCCCAGTGAAGGAAATGACACTGCAATTGTGTCAGGCTGACAGCATTTAAATGGTAATCAGATAAAAGGATATAAATTCACCAGACAAGAGATATTAAGGCAGCCCAGGTTTGGCAACTCCCACTTGGAAGAAGCAACACCAACTAAAACTGAAAAAAGACTCTGAGAAGGGGCTGGCTTAAAGCTTTCCAGCAGAAAAGCTGGATATTGCTGCCTCAGGGATGGGGGCTAAATGAACCACTTGATTTTGCCCCAGTAGTTGACTGGCTTCCCCAGATGCCATGCACCTGAGCAGCTCAGGAGCGCTTCAGCTGCTGAGGTGGATGGTGGTGGCCAAGCTCTGCTCTACTTTGGCTTTGTTTCCTCAGCCAGCCCCATGTATAGGAACTGAGCCCCAGTGCAGAAGCCAAACGAGCTGGGGAGGAAAGAGTCAAGCGAAGGGAGCCAGGTGCCAGCTCTGAGCTCTCCCTTGGCTGCCACAGTCCCTGCGCAGCCTTTCCGCCTATGCCGGGAGCAGCATGCAGGGCCAGGACAGACCTCAGGATGTGGCTAGGAGCACCAGTGCTGGGTCACGCCACCCATTAATGCCAACAAGGCACTGGTTTCATATTGGCATGCTGCCTGTTGCCCAGGGGTGATACCAGGGGCCAGTGTTGCTGAGCAGGGAGCAGCTGGGCACAGAGGCATGGGGGCACAGTGAGTGCCACGACACTCAGATGGCATCTCTCATTCTCACACTTATCAAACTTTCTTGCTGCCTAAGGTCAGTTATTGCCACAGCCAGGCTGGGCATGAGCATGGACAGAGGAAGGAAAAATCCCAGTGAAGGAGAGAAAACATTTAGGTATTGAGAAGGAAAGCTACATGGATGGTAAAACTTGGCAGAGGAAGCCAGCTAACTGAGCCAGGGGAAGAGAGGTGGAAGATAAAGTCCTATTTTCTAAGCCCACTCAGAGAGGAAACAGTGGTTTGAAAAATGTGAACTATGATGGTTTTATTTGATGTGAGACAAAGCAAACACAGAGCAGAGCAGAGCTTTAATAAGCATTTTGATACAGTATTTGTGATGCTGGAGCTCTCCACGTGGGCCACAGCTTGCTTGGTACCAATAAGACAGTTCGTGAAACAAAAATACAATTACTTCATTGAGATGCTTCAGTGTGGCATGTCCTAAACATTCTGGTCTTTGTCCACTGCACAACTGAGAAGGTAGTAGTATATAGCAATTTTAAAGTTCTGGTGTTTTGTTGACAGTATCTCCTTACAAGGAGGTCATAAAAATAATTGCAGAGAAATTTATTTTCCCTGTGTGCAATGGGTCACTATGGTAACTTCTTACTGACTTACTGCAGCAGCCCTCTATTGTGGGAAAGCTAACAAGCTTGCATTCATTTGTAGTCATCAATATAAAATATATTCTTGAGACTGTGTCTCCCTTACATTTTAGCATGTTTTCAGTAAAGCAAAGCCCATTGATTTGTGGATTTACAACTCCACAGGTACAGGGAACTGCAAAAGAGGTATTTATTACTTTATCTGTCACACAGGTTTAGCAGCTGTTTCCAGTCAAGACTGCATATCAGTGTGTTGTATTTGACTGCATACAGCAAATATGTGTTGCTGCACTGTGTGAATATGGGCTTAAGAAAAACAGAACAAGAAATTTTAGGGAACCATTTGGATAATCTTTCCCTGGACAGCTAGTAAGATGAATATATCGAAACATGAAAAATATAAAAATGGAAGTAATTTTGTATCATATATCTGACTAATGACTCAATCAGGTTTGGGCCCTTACTCTTCCAGATGCTGCACTAAAAGCTTTCTCTGTACCTGGTGAGTTTAATCTAAGATACATACATATGTGTAACTGACCTTAAATTTCAAGTAGTTTACTGCTATGAGGCACTTGGCTTGGGGGAATAATTTCAGTATGGCATCATATGACAGAAAAAAGACAAAGAGCTTTCTCATGAAAGCTTTCTCATGTTTGCCTCTTTCCATACATCTAAAAGGAAAACAGTTTGACTGGGAAGTATAGAACCATTAATTGCCTCTGAATATGTCATCTATTTTCTCGGAGCAAAACAAAAAAGATGTTTATTTTTATTGAGAAATGTGAGTGTTGGAATATATAGTAATAGTATATGGGATACAGGTTTCGGGAGAGTCCCAGGTTTCTTATAAATATCCTAAACTCCAGGCTGTGATCAGCCTTCTATTCAATCTGAATACATAAAATTATCTCTAAAAATCACAACAGATACTCCAGAGGAATTGAGAGACCACTTGAAAGTGCTTGAACCTGGGCTTTCCAACTTCCATTTGACCTCCCTGTCCAGCAGGGACTTCTGCAATGAGGCAAGGTCTTTGCCGTGCAGTACAGGACTATGCTGGAGTTAGTCTAAGTGGGCACATCAGCACAGCACAGCACCAGACAGATGTGCTAGCTCCACTCCCAGATGCAGTACAGCAAGAGGGCTGCCGTGCCCCCAGGCTAACAGTTCGTACCGCTTCTAGTTCAGAGCCATATCATTCAGTGCTGCCTTGGAGATCCCTCAAGGTGGTCTCGGTGTGCCCGGCCCTGAGTGGGGATCTGAGCCCAGACTCTGAGACCTTTCTAGTGGAAGATGCATCTAAACTGTTACCATACAGCAAACAAGTTTCAATTCACAAGTTTTCCAGGAAAAAAATAAAAGCAACAACAACAAAAAACAGTGCTTTGTCAGCTAGCTCAGTGTCTGTTCTGATTAGTACAGACACTCTGCTTTTTCAGACTGAAATTTAATCCCCTTTTGCACACTCAGTGCTCTCTTTTTCATAGTAGGCCCATGATGTCCATGCAGCCTCACTGCACAATTATCTTTAGGATCCTGAAGTGCCTCTGGGTAGGTGCCTTCAGGGTATTCTAGTCCAACAGAGACCAGTAGAGTCATTTCTCTGCTATGCTACTTAGCAATAAATGTTGAAAAATCTGGGTTAACATTATCTAAGATGACCCTTAAATGCAGAGACTGCCTTTGCTTTGTAAGAGATGAAAACTGAATTGCCTGAAATAAGCGACTTGCAGGGAAAGGTTCTGAATAGATCAGACCACCTGTGGCAGGTTTCATTCTGAGGGACGTCTGTCAGCTGTTGTCTTACAGACAGTGTGCTTTTAGAAAGCAAAAAGTATTTGACACTATGATGTCTCGAGTTACAAACTCTGAGTTGAAAAAACTTTCAATAGCAGAAAAGCTGTAAAGCAAAACCTGTGAAACAATTACAGCAAGAAAAAACTGCTAAAGACATAAAGCCTTCTCTCCTACTGATGTGTTACAGACTACACTAATGGAAGACAATGTAAGTGTTCAAACAAAGCTGGGGAGAAGAGACTGATTTTTTATTCTGTGTTTGTACATAACTACCACAGTAAGGTCAGATCCATGGTGTGATCTCCTAGATTGCGTCTAGACTCATCTGCCTGAAAACATTGTGGGATCTTAGTGCACTGACTTTCCAAGTCAAGGAAATGGCAGAGTTCATATCAATATTCTTCTGGCCTCTATGCCAGGACTTCTTTTTCCTGGAAATGTTGGTGCATRAAGGAGGAGAGAGGTGAAGAAGAAAGACGGATGCACACCTGATACAGAATTGAGATGAGCCTGAGACATGTCTTGGCACTATTGATTAGTCCTAGTTAACATGTAGCCAAAGATGGTACTGCAATACAGATAGCTACTGAATATGGTGTTAGAAAAATCTGTTTTTCCAGTGCCATGGAATGAATGGGCATTAGACAGTGAACATTTTAGACATATAAAAAAAAAGCTAGTCCAGAATTTCAGTCATAGCAAATCCCAGCCAGATGCTGAATGCACATAAAAGAGAGAATCTTATGTGACAAGAGACGCCAATCCATGAGAGATGATGAAAAGTCAGGCTGACACTTTGGCAGGGCTTGTAAATTGTATTCAGGGGTGGATCACTAATGGGATTGCTTCAGTAGTGGAAGGCAAATAAATGCTGTGTGTCAGACATGAAATCTGAAGACATCTGCAGCCCTTGTAGACTGAAGGGAAGTGCTGGGTGTCATATACATTCTCCTAAGGAATCTAAGGAACCACGGCTTAGACAAAGCTTTTGTTGCATAGGTGCAAAACTGAACTTCCAGAGTAATTCTCAGTGGTACAGTGTTAAATACATGGCATTATCAGATATGGTTCAGAAAGGGTCTATCTTGGCCTGTTTTGGATCTGGTACTATTTAAGATTTTCACTAATGGCCCAGATGATGAAACATAATATGCTTATTAAATCTAGAGATGGCACCAATCTGTGAGGGATAATAACTACAGTGGAGGGCAGGACAGATTGCAATTTTAGCCTATAGTTCAGGTGTCACCACATGAACAATCCCTTCATCATCCAGTGCTCTTATTGTAGGTTTGTGGACAGCCTGAGGCAGGTTTCGTCGACTCAGTAGCAGCAGCAGTGGCAGCAGGCAGTGTAGTTGGCTGGATGCTGACAGGGTCATGGCTGCTGTAGCCCCTTGTACGTTGGGAAGTCATGGGGATGTGTGAGACAAGCAGCTCAGAGAAAGCATATGCACTAGAGGTCATCCTGCAAAGGCTTGGTCAGCCAGAATACATCCAGCAGTGTAAAGCATGGAAGTAAATCACAAAAACTGCAGTGTGCACACGAAGGCTGCTAGCTCAAACATGACCTTCAAGGATTTTCCAGGCACTCCAGCACTTCTGATTATTATTATTATTTTTTTTTTTATTGTTCAACTCACCAAATTGTGCTGCAATTCATTTCAGGAATGATGGAGAAAGGACTACCTGCCTGCACTCTCTCTTAACTCTATGACTCTTGGAAATGTCTAGAAAGCAATGAATACCTTAAAATAATGTGGAAATTTATGAAAACAACAGGATTTAGTTTCCTGATATAATTGCTGGATTGATTTGTGTATGCAGCAAACTGCTCTGATTTTCTTAGTGGCAGTAATAAAGTAGTGTCTGCAGTAATTCAGCAGGTGTTCAAAGCTATTCCAAGTAGATGTAAAAGGTTACCGCTTTGATTTAAAAGGTTCATTCAAACTCTTCTTTCACTTTGTGGAAGTCTAATGGAAGAAGAAAGGTTCAAGGTAATGTGAGCAGAGCCCATTTGAATTCAGGTCCTATTTTCTTTCCAGAGGGTCTGAGGTTTTTTTTCATGTCATTAGGACATTCTGATAAGGATTTGTTTTTTGTTTTTTTTTCCTCATACTTCACCTTTTCTAACTTGAAAATGAAGGTTACCTTTATGGCTATAGTATTTCTCAACTGTAATCTATCCAAGTCTCACTTTTGTTCAGAGAGAGACAGATTATATTAAGTTCAACATGAAACAATTGTTGTATTCCATTCTTCCATTCTCATTTTTAATTAATTCTAAAGGCAAGGCTATTCCAAACTGAGAACTATAGGTGAAAGAAGCTGTTAAATTTCTTGCTAGATTAAGTTATGCCTTTCCTGCATGCTTTATAACCTGAAGCTGAGGGCATGATTTATGATAATACAGTGAGCCATACGGAAGGCAAATGAGAGGGGAAGTTACATACAGACGTCGCTCCACAACCTTGTCTGGGAGTTCTCTCTGATGAACATTTAAAATCCTTGTGGTGAGAGCTGTGTGAAATGCTTCTGGCAAATCTCACCTTTCAGTTAAAGATTTTATGACTTTTGTGAATTTCAGCCCATGGTTACTACAGCTGAGAGAAGACTACTCACACAGGTGATAGACAGGAAATTTCCCTCCAACAGCCTTTTACCTCCTCACTGCAGAAACCTGAGTTATTTTATTTCCATTTCCATTCTACAGGATAGGAAGGGGAAATGTTGGCAGAGAAGGGCATATTATGAATTGGGAACTATAAAAGAAAAAGAGCAATTCCTAAGAGATCCTTGGAGGTGTGAGTTTCTTGAGGGAAGGACAGATTTTGGCTAAGAACTCAGTCAGTCCTTAAGACTTCCTAAATTGGTTCCTGAGTCTGCTGAGGGCTTCTTGTATGAGAGTAGAAGAGACTCTTAGGTCCAGATTGTATTTGGTTTCCTAATTTGGTTTTCATTCACTGTGAGGACCTAAATTTCAAAGGAGCCTTTGGAAGGCACACTTTACTCCTTGTGCCTTGTTTTCCATGCCTGTAAAACCGGGAGAAGCAAATCCTGCCTGCTTTCACAGGAATGTTATGCAGTTAATGGCTTGCATTTCTGTGAAGTGCTCAGATACGACAAGGACAGTTATTACAGGTAGCAAGAGAGATAACACACCCGAGCCACTTCAGTCTCTCAACTTCTAAATGAAAATATCCCAGAGATCTTATTGTTGTGTACATTAAAGCCTTAAAAGTAAAAATCTCCCTTTGTTTGCTGAGCACAGTATACGTGACAGAGATGTAAGTTCATGAAGTTCACTCTTCAAACACACAATTTGCTCTACTAAGTCTCTAATAATTTGTCTCCCGCAACCTGCTGGGGATTTCTTGTTTTAAGAGTTGATTGATTCAATCAAGTTAAAGGCAATCATGTATTTACTTCTGTTTCAGGCCAAGCTATTCCTTCTCCCTTTTCCTCCTCCCTTTTCCTTCTATAATGCTTTATGAGCTGATACAATGGACTGCAGTCCTATTTTGGCATTTCACAGGGAATCAAAACCTGCTCTGCCTTCTGCCTCTTGTTCTGCCAGCCTTTCATGAACAAAGTGGAGAAAAGGGCAAACCAGGTTGTCACCATGGAGAGAAACAGGAAAAGGAACTAAGAAGACACTGTGTTTGTGGTATGAAAAGGGCACAGATGAGATTTCTGGAACAGCAGGCAAGCCAAGTTAGTATGTGGCAATGTGGGGAAAGAGATTAGAATTCAGGACTGAAGGCCTGGTTCCTTGCATATAGCCAAAGATGCTGGGTACAAAAACCCATTTGTTACAGCAAAAATGGGGTTTGAAGGGGAGATATATTTCCGGTGATGAGTGAAACGACTCCCAACGACAGTAGTAGGAGCTGGGCATAAGGGTTTCATTCACAACACACTGGAGTCCCAGATGCTTTCTCTCTGAGTTACACATGAGACCAGTGAACTTGTTCAGTTGTTAAAGGCATTCTTTCCTCTGGAAAATGTGGTGAAATATTCTTTCCTATGCAACTTGGCTAGATGAATTTCAGAGGAATAGTGCATGCCTCAAAAGACCTTTTCAAAGCTGTAAGGCTTCATCTCTCTGGGTGGAGCTGTAATTCTTTCAATTCATTTGCACTTTTTCTGGTTCATATGGGACTGAAGAGATGTGTGATTCCTCACATGGCATCATCATTGGCCTCTCTGAGGACTGCAGTCAAAGGTTTCTCCATTAGTGAAGAATATCATTCCGGAAAGAGAATAATATATCAAATTAGCGGTGTTGCTTGCTGCTTTTTCTCCATGCCTCTTTGCTTTGAAAATAACATGAGATCTAACACAAGATAGGACACAGCCCTGAGACTGTCTCAGTAGTTTTAGCTTTTAGCCAGGTGAATGGGTTAGAGAGTCACAGGCTGATTTTGTTTAAGTCTTTAGCTAAGCGACAGAAATGGTCTGTGCTTCTCAATTTCAGATCATGTATGCGATTGTGCTGAAACCTTTAAAGGTGATGTAATTTTCTAGGCATTTTGGGATTAAGACTTCCTTTGCACTTTATTAAATCCTGTGATGTTTCTGAGCCAGGGCCTGTTTTTATTCACAGAAATGATATCCTTGCAATGGGAACTTATTTGGACATTTTAAATCACCTCCCCATTCACTGGAAGCTGATCCCAATGGTCCCCAAATTATGGCAGTTGTCTTCAAGTGAGGCTTTTCATTTGTTTGGGAGCTTTTTTTGCACCATGAACTATTTCATACCAGCAAGAAGCTTTCTGGTGTGTTACTTATCTTTTCAGAAACATTAGTTTTGTCTATAACAAAACAGATTCGTTACAGACAGAATATATTGCTACACTGAAATATAGGGCACAGAGCAAATGATCTTTCTTCTGATATGTCTCTTTATATAACCAGTGTTGTCATGACAACTACAGAGTAGAGTTGCCTCTTCAGTAGCAGACGCATGACTAAGGGCCTTTGTCTTACTGATGAACATGTCCGTAATTCTCAGTCTCTCAGTGAAAGAAAACGCAAATGCCATCCCACTCAATTTATTCCCGCTCACAGAACTTACTATGTAAATGGCATATTACTTAAAAACAGAGCAAACTTTTGATTCTGCAAACACTTTGCTCTGCTTCAAAGCCAAAGCAGCTTTGCAAATTATAGGCAGGTGCAGGAACAGCAATAAAGCAGGGAACAGCGGAGCTGCTCACAATGCTTTCTGTTGTGTGATATAGCAGGTACCCCACTGCACAGCATTTACGGGGTGAGGGGACCTTTAGATTCCCTAACAAGTCTACTCCAATTTTTAGGTGATACCTTGCATTTAGATAAGAATGTGACTAAAACAATAGATGTATTAAGTTACAGGAACGAATGTCTAGGGGTGTAGGTTCTTTCCTCATCTCAAGAAATGAACTTAGGCCTCGTGCCCTTGTACCTTGTGCCTGAGTTGTGTCACTTTAAGGCTGGGAACCATATACCTTTTTCAGTCTCATAGTCACTGTGATCAATATTTTATTGATGTCTGTGAGATGCTTGTCCTGTGAAGAGAAGCACTGAGTGGAATAAGCATTAGCCAGTGAGAGAGAAGGAACAGGGAACGAGCTCACACTGCATTTAACTGAGCTTCCGTGAGATCCTGCTTTAGGCAAGAGGGGTTAAAGGTAAAGTGCTTTGACATAGTGCTGGGAGGAATTAGGTGCTTATAAACCTATGAGTTACTTATGCTTCCAGATTTCTGGTGGAATCACATTAGCAGCTGACTCTTTGGCTAAACTCCATAAGGTCTTGTGAATTTCCTTGGACAGCCCAGGCTGGATCAGGAGAAGCATCATCTACACTGGCTACAGTTTAAAAAGTAATATAACACCCAGGAAAGGGAGAAAACAGGAAATAGCTGAACACTGCTAGATACCTCCAGGAAAATAACAATGCAAATATAACTCAAAACAAGACTATTAATCTTTGGGAGCTTTGTATAATCTACCAGTGACTATGTAAAAAGTCATAGAAGCATGAAAGCATGGACAGCTCAGCTGAATGACTCTACTTTTTCCTGTTGTTGAGTAATTGTCCAGTGTTCCCGTGCAATATTCAGCACTGTCCTCACTGCTAAGAAACTGAACTTGAAATAGGGTAATACCTTTCTGTAATATTCACAGTCTGGGGAACAGAATTTAAATAGCCAAAGTGTAGTAAGCCTATGTCTAAATACAGGCTTTCTTGACATTGGGTTTCTATGAAGCAGAGCACTAGTACTATCTGGTTCATTGCTTGTCATAGTAGGACCCAGTTCTCAGCATTGTTCCAGGTACCTGTGTAATGCATGCAAAAACACATGCCCAGAAATGGATTCCAGTCAACTATTCCACAAAGCCATTATCTATTTCACAGTCAGTTTTCTAATGCTGTGTTCAATACTGCAACATGACAGTTACTACTGTAAAATCTTTTTGAATAGCAGCCTGGAAACTCTTAAAATATATAGTCACTGCTAACCTGTCTTTGCATGTGACTTCACTGTAAATGGATTAGTTGGTACATTCTACATATTGCCTTTACAAATTTGCATTTCATATTGCCCCACTTTCTGGCTTCAGGTAGTTGACTACGCTGTGTGGATAGCTAACTTGGGAATTGTTGCCCTGTATTTCACAGCATGAGTTTTGCCTAACCTAGCTTTTGATATCAGCAAGCATAGGTGCCTACATCTGAGAGTGTCACATTACATTCCTTTAATAATCAACAGAGAGAAATAGGGACCTCTTCTATTGACTGTAGAGGTAGCTAAGGGTGATTAACTGTGCATATCTGCACCACAGGCATTTAGTCTTACATGAGATGAGCTCCATCCATAGCATCACACTACCTCAAAGAAAAGAGTCTGGGAAACAGCTGCTGGGATAGAAAAAGCAAAGAACTACATGTCAGCCAAAATCTTTATGTGTTCACCATTTGGGAAAATGCCTTTTTACTCTGGCCACTTAAAAAAAGGAATCTCTGTCAAGGTAGGTATTTTACCCTGTATCATTTGGAATGGGTTCCTCAATTTCTTAATGTTTCCTCTGCATCTTTCTGGCTGGAAAGCATTAGCTTAAGTAATTATGTGAAATGCATAACCTAGGTAGGTGTGGAAAGAAATTGAGCCTTTCTTGGCATGTGTGGCCATAATGCCTAAGGGCAGGCAGGGCCAGTGCTCAAGAAAACTCAAAGGATGACATCTGAAGCACTGAAATCAGGAGTGGAGATAGCTCTATTCTAAATAAAGGTATAGTTTCACCCAGACTACACATATTTAATGAATTCTGAACCTTGTGTGAACTCTGCAGGGAAAAGTGCCAATGATAGCTTTGAGGATCCCACCGCACCTTAGAATATTACCTCTGGCAGGACAGAATAGCTTTGAGGTAATTGATATTGTCATGTTGATTTATTTATCTGTCATAAGCATTGAAAGGAAATATGTTTAAGTTTAGATCTTTACAAAAATGCCTCCAGAATCCATCTTAGAAGTGCATGCAAATGAAGATGCATATTTTGGATATACTATTTGATCATTCTGTGAAGAAATAAAACATTGTGTGTGCACTTCAGAAAAGTGATGGCAAACTTTTCAAGTTTTGAGAAACCCCAATTTATGGATACTTGTGTCAAATGTGAGGGCTTCTACGAAAAAGGACTAATCAACTCTTTCTTGCTTTTCTGATTGACCTGTCAAGGTCTCTGATGAAAGATAAAATGCAGAATGCTGTCTGAAGAGTCATTGCCTGGCTTTTTATTCAGGCAACATTTTCTTAACTGGTCCTTTCATTTTGTTCTTCACTTTGTGTTGTTTCCATTTGTTGATCAGTCACTGCAGCCCTGGATACTTTATTAGGATGCTGCTGGGGAAACTGTACATCAAGCAAACTCAAAATCAGGATGGAACAGGGTTGCTGTACCTGGATAACACAGGAGTATACAGCCATCCCATGGCGCTAAAATGTAATTAAAACCATTCATGTCCTTCTCTCTTTTTTCAGCTGCAATGCTAAGAGCTACTCCAGAGCACAGGGCTTGGGATCATACTGTGTTATGAAGCTGTGAATACTTGATTTGCCTCCGAGCTATTTTTGATACCAGAAGCAGATGGCACAACAAGATGCAGTACAGCAGCTTTGAACAGGCACATGCCAGCGAGGCTCTGAAATGCTCACATGCTGGGCACATAGCTGCCTCCTGCTGGCGTCGCCGCAGGAGGCACTGAGGTGCCCTCGGGGCCCTGCCCTGCAGGGCTGGGAGCGACGAAAGGCAGCATTCGCCGTTCCTCTCTGTGGGGATGTCTCTCCCTTGCCCGGCTTTGGGGTCCTTTTCCTCCCTTCAGTGACCCCGCCGCCCGAGGCCTTGCGAGGTGGGTGGCCTGGCATGACCTGCCCAGCACCCAGCAGAGAAAGCGCGCAGGAGCTTGTCTCAGTTTGCTGAGAAAAGTTGACACAGGAGTGCAGCGACCGCTTTCGGGCAGCCCAGCGGGGCCGAGGCAGCCGGGAGCAACGGGGCCAGGGCCGCTGTTACCATGGAAACACTGGTCGGGGCAGGGGGCGCCCAGGGCTGCGGCCAGGGGCAACAGGGCCAGGGGCGCCGTTACCATGGAAACACCAGTCGGGCCTGGCCCTGGTGCCCAGGGCCGCTCCACTCTGTCTCCCCTTTAATCCTTCCTGCAGCAGTGTTATATCCAAACAGCACAGCCTTGCCTGCGGGGGCTTTCAAGCACAGATGAAGTACAGCTGCTTAGAGGGTATCTTTTTAAAGAAAATGATACAGTAGGCAGTCAAGAAGAGGCTTATCCGAGAAGTTGTAATTGATTTCTTATTTAACCAGACCTAATTACTATGATTAGATATGGATGGATATTAGCGAACACGCTGAAATGTAGCTGGAAGACTGTAATTACGCAAACCTACGTAGGCTTGCTGACACTTCTGACGAAGAGCAAAATTTTAACAGTATATTCAGTGAAGCGGCACTGTGGAGCACTGTGCTTTGTAAGGTGTGACATTTACTGTCATATTTATAAGGTCAGATCATCTTGGAAATTGGAATTTATGATTTTTTCCCTGTATTTTAGGAAATCCATTTCCATTTATGCACAGTATTTTCTTCAAACTAGTCAGAAGATATAAGACAGCTTATTATCAGCATAAACCACTATACAGTGACACTGCCTAGCTCAAGGTATAGAAATGGCTGTGTCCAATGCTGGAACTCTGTTCATCTTCATTCTTGAGATCTGGAGGGCTCTAGCTATCTCAATTTGCAAATCTAATCAGCTCTAAATTGATCATTCGCTTGTGCTGCCTGGTGGACAATTGAGTTCCCTGAAGCTTACGCAGTATGCAGGGCAGAGAGAGAAAAATTCCTGTCAGAGAAGGACCTATAACTAGAGATTTGCCTTATTCTGTGTAGCTCCTTGCTGACAAATATCTAAAGCTATGGGCATGTGATTTCAAGTGTAATATGCTTTGCAGGTATTGCTTGTGCAATGTGATCACATAGAGGAAGCCGTTTCTGTGTGCCAACACTGTCAACATGCAATTAAAGAACAAATTAGGTATGCAGGTTTGAAAACAGAGCTGGTCAGGCTAGAATCGAACTCTTACACTTCATGTTATCTCCTTCTCCTCCCAACCATATCCTCCTCCCACATTTCAGTAAGAACCCCACTGGCATGGGAAACCAATGACAGAAGCAAAGCTTGGAGCAAGATAGGATTTTTTTCATGGGATTTTATGGAAATCAGTGGCACCAGACAGAGAAAGAGTTCAAGAAGTACCGACTTTGGCAACTTCTTCTCAGCCTGAATTGGCTGATTTTTCTTTGTAGACCTATGAACAAGAAGTTTGAAATACTCTGGCAGCTGTTGATCAGTCACACCACTGCTTCTCATGAGGTCAGTTACACATTGGGAGTATTGATTGTAGAGTGTTTTTTGACTTAATGGAGAACAGATGCTGAGGCATCTGTAGAAAAGTAGAAAGCAGATGACCAGAGTTTCCAGTGCCACCTCCTCTAGCACTGACCCCACCACTGAGAAGACAAAACAGTTTCTCAGATGTCTGGCTATGGGATACATGAGACTGTCCATCTAAACTGCAGAAATACACATCAGATGTAAACTCTCACAGTGGGCCTCACACTGAGGTGGCAGTCTGGTAAGGCAGCTCTGTTGCTAAAGCATTAACCTCAAGCAGAGGAGCAATGGAAAATACCTGGGGTGGGGTGATCAAAACCTAATCAGCAATGCCCATTGCTTAGTGATCACCTGCCTGCTGCCTGTGGGTACATTTGAGCCAGCGGCAGCAGCTCTGGAGGAGTCCCATGATGGGGGCTCTTGGGCACCTTTGGCCCCTGTGCCTGGGCGGGAGTTTTCTGCTCGGCAATGGGAGGTGTGAGATGGTCAGAGATGGTGGGGAAGGTCAGCTGGAGCAATGGGTATGAGTGTGCACACCTCACAAAAAGTGCTGGAGGGAACAGTAGCGTGAAAAGAAGATATGTCTCTCCCCTTAATTTATTAGAAGGTTTTTAAGACTGTCAGTGATTAACATGCAGCCTGTGTTACTCAACTAGCTCCTTTGCTAATGTATAATGTGACATATCAGGACTTCCTTCTCTCAAAAGTAATATCCTGACTCAATGAACAGGGTCACACCATGTCTCATATAGCTGTGTACTCCTGTCCAGAAGGAAAAGGAGTGGCAGCTGTCTCTGTGCTCCCTTGCCTGGTGCAAGTGGTTGTCGCAGAAGTGAGCTCCAGGGAGACGGAGCGCACTCTACCGCAGATGTGGAAGGCGTTTCATTGTCGGTATTGTTCTTTGGGGAAGGTCTGTACACAACAAAAAGCTGAGTTTGTAAAATTTTTCTTACACCATTTCTCTGTAAGCATGGAGAAACAGTGTGAATGGAGAAACAGTCCATAGGAAACTCTTCTTGCTGTCTGCCAAGAGAAATGTCAGTGGGAGCCAGGTTTCTTCTCCATGTGTATTATTAGTGCTGTCCACCCAAACTTGCCACACCAGTTTACCAGCAGCAATACACTAAAAACATTTAAAATCTCTCCTCCAGTGTTGTAAGAATCACAGTGATCCTATGACAAGAGTCAATTGTATGTAATGCCTGCCATTGTGAAGTGTAAGGTTAGCGCAATGGAAAATGACTACTAGTGCCAATAGTCAACATGACCCCTGACTGGAAACAATCAAATTGTAATTTTAAAGGCTTTGAGCTAGAATATTATTCTGCAGTAATTCTTCAGCATATTTCATGGTCTCAGCAAATAGTGAAGTACAGTCAAGAGCAAACAATTGTGGCTGCAGTTTGGGATTTGTTTAGAAGTACCAGAAACATCAATACAGAAGCAGAATAAGATTTGTACTATAACAGATACATGAAAAACTTTTGCAAATTCATCCATAACACCCAGACTTTGAAATAAGAGAATTCAGATAAATCAGCACTTGCAATCTTCTGCTCCATTTACCTGATACCTCTTACAAATTGGTAGTAGCTTCCCTTATCCTGTAACTATACCTCATAATCTGCCTATCTGTATTAGGCTATAGGCTCCTTAGTGCAAAAGGTAACTTCTAGAAAGATAGACAGTCTGGTAGCATGCTTAGTTTCTTCCCTTATATTGTAGCTGTTGTGGCAAATTCATAAGCTCTCATATCAAAAAGATCTCCATTTGCTTCTTGTTATACAAATATCTACAAACCCATTACCACAAATTTTGGTCACCTTTAATTTAGTGCAAAATAGTGTCATCCTCTGTCACTGGCAGACATTCCTAAAATGGATGAATTTTTTACAGTGATTCTGTGGGAGAATATTTGAAAACAAATTAGGTTCAGTCAGTGAAGGTTCTTGTACTAATTTTAGGCAAAGGCAGTAAATATTTTAGTCTGTTGGGTGGATTGACCCCCTCCTCTTGATGACAGTGTCCTATTTTCCCACATTCCTATAGTTTTTGATGTACAGTTGAAGGTATTTGGGCCAACTAAGCTGATTTCCCAGAGGAGAAATAAGCAATGCAACCAAATACGTTCTAAGTGTAATTTTGTTTTATTTGTCCACCTACTCCAGTCCTGGAATAGAGATGATTCAACAGATGCTTCCAGAATGCAACTCTGTCTCAAAAATGACTTCAGGGCAGAGATCCAACTGTCCTCTTGCCCATTATCCTGGAACAGTCACAGTCTCTATATAGGATGCTGTATAAAAAAATCAAGAACCGTACCCACAAACACTATCCAGCTTATCTTTCTATAGCAGTACTACCTGGTGTTACTGATCATAACTTAATACCATGCTTAATGCCATGCTTCCAGTCCTCTGCTGTGACACTGTTTTCAGTCAGAGTGCAGCAAAATGGCTAGCTTGAGGAATGGACGTTTATGCAAAGAAATCCCTGTCCTCTCTTTTTAGAAACTGATCTGAGCTGTTTTTGTTTTTCAGAGGTGGCAGACTTCTCTTCTTTCTCCTTTTTTGTACTCCTCTGCAATTTGGTGATGATAACTGAAGTCTGTCAAGAAAGGTAATGTGTTTGTTTAGGTTAAGGGTAGGTGATGAGTAGAACAAGTATAATAACTTTTCCCATCTCTCTGTGTCTCAGAAACAACAGATAACAATTTCTTCAATATGTTTTGGATGACATAATGTAGCATTCAGGTGTGCTGCAACAGATGCTGAGTGTGAACGAACACTTGTCGGTGCCCAGCTCTACAGACTGACAGTAATCAGTTTCTTCCAACTACTTCATATTTCCTCTGCAAAACTGCCAGTGAAGTGAGCAGGAAAAGATTGGGGTACAGAGTTGAAGTGAGGTCTCCATTAGCCTGCATGTTCCCTCTGCACTTTCAAGTGATATCCAAAAGAGAAAAAAGCCAGATAAAGCTTCTCTGAGCAGCACTTACTGGGTGATGTGATCTATTGTTCCCTGCTAACTTCACAGCCCATAGGAGATGTGGTGCCCAGGGGAGCACTGGGCTGTCCTCTGAAATTATAAGGCCAGGGGATGGACTCTGCCACCCTCCCTGGTGCCTCCTCTTCCCTGAGAACTCAGATGAGGCAGGAGAATTTGCTTTAACATTAGCTCTGCAAAAGCCATTGGCCCTTTATTACCATCACCCTTCACTTTGAACAAAGTGATTATTTCAACTGAGATAGGATTATTCCTTTGTGTTTATGCCAAGTGAAATATAATGGAAACTCTTTTTATACATTTTCCTGAATAGTAAATAGCTATATAATGCTGGGACATGAGCATACCAAGTGCCCAAACCTATGTGTTATTCTTTGCATTTCTATTTCATTAGCAGTAGGAACAGATTTTAATGAAGATAGAAAGAGAGACAGCAAATTCATATGATTAATATCCATTAGGGAGAAGAAAAGCTAGTTTCTCAGGAAATGTTACTTTTTCTGAAAGCTGAATCTAATTTTTTGCTGAAAGTAACATGTCCTTAACCTTTAACTTATATCTGTGGTTTATTTCCCATCACTGATTAAGTTAGCAAATATAGCTGACACAGCCCTGATGGCGCCACAGGTTCTGCGGCCTCTCCCTCAGCCAGCCCAGCGTGGGGCCAGGCTGTCCATGCCCCAGGCTGGCTCCAGCCACACAGCTGGCTGACCCTGGCCTGGCTCCCATGGGCAGCCCCCTCGCTGCGCCCTGGCAATGCACGTACGTATATATGTACACTAGCGGCTTGAAGGGTAGTTGCCTCATGGTCACTGACTGAACATCCTCAGTGCAATCAAGAGTCTTTCATATGCACCCACCAATCAGCAGCATCCTCCCAAAGTTTTCCTTGCAGAAAGGTTCAAACCAATCTGCAGACAGGGCTTCTGCTGATTTACCAAGTGAAAATCAGGAAAGGAAGCTGCATTAGTGAAACTGAGAAGTTGAGAAGAGCAGGAAAATGTCATGAACTCAGTTCAGGAACTGGCCAAATTTCTGTTTCTCTCAGACATTATGTGGATGAAAAATAAGTGTATATATTTCATTCATGGTGTCACGCTGTCATGCTATGAAGGTTCGATAGCAACGACTGAGACAGTAATATAATAATAATAAAAAAGATGTTTATTTCCTCACACAAGTTCTTGGATTAGTAACATCCATTAAAATAATGCGATTACTAATTTGGGGAGGATAACACAAAACCATCAGTTACTAATTTAGAAAGGATAACCTGAAACCGTCGATTACTGCGTTATTAATTGGAAGGACTGCTTATCCCTACTTGAAAGCTTTCTTGTTCACTCTCCTAGTGAGAGGACTCTCAACCTCGAGGAGTTACCTTAACCCAGCGTCCCAGGAAAAGGGGAGGGGGGGATACTCACGGTCCAGCCGGAGAGGATGATCAGGTCACGTTCCCGTCCCTGCTCAAACTCTCCTAGCTCCCAAGTCTCTTTTTATACGGCTGGGGCTCTGGGCAAACACTGCTTTTGCTGACTTTTAGCAAGTTTCACAATCACAGGACTGTCTGTTTGTCTGCTTGGGGGGACCCTGCTAGCGAGGCAAGACCACAACACCTCCGTATTGCTTCTCCCCTCCCCGGGGGTCCGTGCAGATTCCAGGTGGCAGACTTCTTCAGTCTTGTTAATGCTGCCATTCCGCAGCCTTATACATATCAATCCTTGCGCATATCGGTTGGTAGACGACTTTAGTCCTGTTAAGTCCTCTGTTCAGCAGCTTTGCGCAGGTCAGCTCTTGTGCTATCAGTTCTTCTGCATATCAATTGACAAACTTCAGTCCTGTTAACTCTTCACTCGCCCGTCACATGGCATGATATAAAATTCTCACTCTAGTTCTCCCCACACTTCTGTTCCTTTTGTGACATTCATGGAAAGACAGAGTGGCTACCACATATAAAACAGCTTCATTACAAAAAGCAAAAACTAAACAAACCTCTAGAAAAAGCCCATATCCTTAAAGGCACTTAATGATGGTTTTGGATGCCTAAATTTTTGTTCAGTTTAACACAAAATTGGATATAAAGTAGGTCTGAGGCTTCAGAATAGCTTTTCATATTTGGCCCCATGCTGCTTTCTTCTGTGGGATCGCAGTGTCTCCTGTCTTAGACACACTGAGTTTTCTAGACCAAGCCATATAATTAATATAGTGCATTTGATTGTACACCCAGTAGTTTTAAGATTTGGTATTTCCTTTGGTGCTGCTTGTAATCCAAATAAGCAATGACATCGTCAGGCCCTTTGGCCCAAATCATCTTCAGGAAACTAAATAGGCCACGCTGGGATACTAAGTGTAATTATTTCAATCAGAAAATCAGTGGGTACTTCTTTGTTGTCCCATCATGGTCTACACAGGAAACCAAGGTAACCCAAGGAGGAGTGGGAAATCACAGACAGACAGACTAGAGAATAGCAGGTGCTAGGGAATGGTCCCTACTCACAGTATAATATAAACCAGTCTATCGGTTGGCTGGAAACTATGGAACACTTTCCTGTGCAACCACTGGTATTGACATAGCTAATGGCACTTCTGCAAATAGAAGAATAAAATATTAAATAATGTATGCAAAAATTAGCATTTGAATGCAGCTGTTGAAGAAATATTTTTACCTGGTTACAACACAATGGCAACACAGTGGCATTACTGAAATGAAATGAGAAAACCAAAATTTACATTGAGCTTTTCACAAAATTTGATGTGTTTCTCTGAAATGTCTTTGTTCCAAAAAAAATGATGCCTTCTAATGAAAAAATCTGCCATGAGATTTTCCCATCACTTTTCATTTCCTGCTTATAACTCTGCTATGCCTTTTCGAAATTTTCACTTGCATTGTTCTATTGCAGGAACATTTTCAGTGCTCCAAAACATATAGAGAAAGGACTGTCTCCTTTTTTTTCATGAAACAAATGCTTAAAATACATTCTGAGGTTTAATTAAAGGAAGAACTCATGATATGTTTCTATCGTTTTATGGATTGTGGAAGTGCTATGCTGTAATTAGCAGCATCACACATGAAAAATGTTTCCTAAGAAAAACAAAAATCAAGTGACAAATTCTGGTGGGTTTTATTTGTATTTTCTTGCAAATGAAGGAATTTATTTGCTTACGTGGCCAAGATATCCAAGTTTGCCATTTATCATTTTAATCTTCATTGCCAAAAGCTTCCCAGTACATGTTGAGCCAATACCAATTGCTCATGTCAGCCAGTCTGACAGGAGCTCGAGCAAGCCTGTCTGCTAATTCTTGATGCTGAATGAGTCGACTCCCAAGTTTAATGGAGAACATCATATTTAGCTGGTACTCCTACCCTGACTCAGATGTTGCTTTGTACAGTCCAATGAGTTTCATTACTGACTCTGATTCTGTCTTAGTTTACAACAGTAAAGAACAGCCCTGCTGTGGGGAAAAAAAGTGCACCCTGTCTTTGTATTGAAACCTTTTAAGGGCTACAGTATTGCCTTTGGCAGAACATCTGTGGAAGGGGGCTTGAGATGAGGAAGCAACACCTTAATGACTTTGTGAAAGATGTATTCTGAGTACTGAAACATAGCAAAGTTGTGAAATTTAGAATCCAAGCTCCTTTGCCACTTCTGTGCCGGTGCAGACTGGAAAACAACCTAATTCCCCTAAAGCTAACACTGGGCTTGTGGCCAAAGGGTAACAAGTAGTGAAGTCTTTGAGAGCTTGAAATGTAGCTAAAATCAAGAGCTGGATCTTCAGTTAATGTAAACAAGAATGGTACCATGGACTTTGATGAGCTGGCTTTGTAGTTTGATGTAGTTCCTTTTTTAATAGCTGCTGTTTGTTTGAGAATGATCTGGTTAAAATGGTTAAGCAGCAGACAAAAAGGGTCAGAAACTCCATTAGCAGTCAACTAATTCTGAGTTCTTATGTGCAAGTTGTGGTTATTCGTGGGAGCAGACATCTGCCAAGCTTTTAATCACAAAAGCAAACTGTGACCTGTGTTCATAACCATTTTTCTGTGAGAAATAGCAGATGCCTATTTTTGACAATGAGCTAATAAAGTTATCTGTAAACAAGCACAGTGCACTCCGAAGAATTTTCTTGAGATTTGCATTGCAAATTAAGGATATTTTAAAAACATAAAGCCCAGACTTTGGCATTACTGTGTTTATTCTTCTACCTGCAGTCATTATATTTCTGATTCTCTCTCTTTTCTTCAACGCAGAAATAGATTTGAGTTTCTTATTTTGTTAAGGAAACATCATTGCCAACAGCTCAGTTCTCATGAGCTGCCAAATAATGGACTGGTCTGCTCATGCAGCAGAGAGAAAAATGTCTATCCTGAGACAAATTTTAGTTTTAACCTTCCTGAGGGACAAGGAAGAAAGTATTATTCTATATGCTTCTCTGCTTGATGAGTTAGCTGGACATCACACAATTCATTAGTTCTGGAACTCTTTTCATCCAATTATGCCATCTTGCTACCTTACAAAGACCCTTTTATTTTTTTAATGTACATACGAACAATCTAAGAAACTTTGAATATGCAACTCAGTGCTGTTGAGCACTTCAGTGTCAGTACACTGAGTAATTTTAAAAGTGAGGGACATCTTTAAACTGAAAGTTACCAGTTTTGTTTCTGTAAGTGCTGTTTTTTAAAATGGGAGTTGAGACAAACAAGATTTCTGTCTCTTGATGGAGATGACCTGTCTTCCCAATAATCTTTCTGGATTCATATTTTCCTGTAAAATTAGGTTTGTCCTTTTTAGGTAAACTGGATCTTCAAATGTGCTTAAAAATGATTATTTTTTCTGCTTCAGAGACTTTCATAATTCATTTTAATCAGGATATATGCTATTACTCTATATTTTGGATAAAAAGTTAAAAGCAGTTTTCAAAACAAACTCAGACAAGCCCAAACCCTCAACATTCTCAAGTGCATGTAAGACTTTACACTAGTTTATTAAAAAGGCAGTAAATATTCAGGGCTGTGTCAGGATTTGGCTGATGTCATTACCTTTGTCTGAAAGTGATGGAGAGACTGTGCCTGGATATTGTTCAGGCTTCAAATATGTCACCTAATTTTAAGGAATGAAATAGCACCTCATTTAATTGCCTGAGTGAGCAGTAGCTGACATGACAGCCAAACCATGTTCAGTGCTGGTATAACTCGATTCTCTTCTATGTGTTTCACATCAACATCTTTATAGCTGATCTCAAGGCAAGAGTAAGGGAACAGAGAATATAAGGAGCCTCCTGCCACACAGCAGGGAAACTTAACTGCTATGGAAACAAGAGCAGCTTAGCAAAAGGAGAATTTAGTGGATAGGCTTCCACAATCTGCTTGACATTTTACAAATGTAAGAAGAAAAGAAGTTAAAAACCATTAAAGCGTTACCACATCTTCTTCTGCTGTTATCTGTTGACAGCCTAGTAAAGAATGGGTTTGCATACAATAAAATCACCTAGGCACTGGGTTCTTAGTATTGCTTTGTGCCTTAATTGTGGAGCAGCATTGTTGTGTCAGGCATTGTCCAGGCCTGGGTCCTGGCCCCAGGTATCTTACAAACCAAATAAATTTGCCTGACATTTCGTCAAAACAAATTATTGATGTTCTAAAGAAAAAATGGTGAGCTTTGTTATTGCTTTTAACTTTTGGCTTTGCTCTAGCTTCATCTGGAAGTGTCAGTTAGGAAGAAGCACTATTTTGCCCTTTCTCCACAGATGAAATTAAGAAGCATCAGCCGTGTGGAAAGAAACTTCATTTTCATGATTTCCAGAGCAGAGCTGCAGAAGTGCTTAAATGACCTCCAGAGAAACAGTGACTCGCCTGTATGCTGGTGTGAAGCACATTTCTGAACACCAAGGTTTGTCACCAGCATTTGGCAGGCTGGATTATTTGTGGGCTAGTTATTTCATTATTCACCTCTCTTCACCACAGCTGCCTCCATCCCTTTACAATGATGTAAAGTGAAAACATGCTGTCATGTTTGTCATAACATGAATAGATTTATAAAGAAAATAATGCCAGCTGTCTGAAAAGGGCTTAAATACTTGCACTCATGCTCATCATGAGTGACCAGATTTGGTTTTCTGCACTTCTTTATACACAATTCTGAAAGAAACCTGGACAATAATGTGATGTACTTACCATTTTAAATGCCAAATTCAAAAGATACAGAAGAACATCCAAGCATGCTCCCTGTGTAGTATTGTAGACTCTGCTTTTCATTACAATTATTAAAATTAGAACAAAGCACCTTGCAGAAAATTTCAGAAGGAAGGGAGAAAATTGTGACTATTAATGGAATCAAGATGAAGCATCAACATGATTCATTTTCACCTTTGTGGGCAATATGAGTAAATAGTTCATACTGTGAGCAGAGGAACCTGATCCAATCTGTACACAGTGTGAGACAGAATGGGCAATCCAATATAATAAATGAAGCTTCTGGACTTTCTGATAAGTGGGGAGGAAGAAGATGCAAAATATGTGGGGCACTTCAGACAGCTAGGGCTCAGTTCAAGTGCATAAACACGGGCACCTAATGCTGTCTGAGTTACTCTATCACATCTCTGACATTCACTTAGGGCTCCAGATACAACACCATCAAGACTCATACTCTTTTGCTCTGATGGCTGGAGGCTAGGTAGGATATTCTGCGGCACCTCAAACTCAGTAGATATTTTCTTTTAAGCATCTGAACAGAGCCCTTGTGTTGGGACTCATCTGCCCCTAAAGTATGTGTCTAAAAGTTAGATCACTAGCTCAGGATTAATCACTCTTGGCTCCCTTCATTAGCATTGCAGGGCAATCCCGCTCATCCTAAAATAGGCAGCTAAGATGGCTCTGAACAACTGTCCTCTGAAGGTGCCTGTTTTTTGCCACTTACTATTGAGGCAGCCCAGCTGAAGGTGAGTGGATTTTAGATGTCTAAAGTTAGATGAAATGCTTTCTATGCTTGTGAGCCCACATCATCACTCCTGTGTGGGTTAACCTGTGGGATTTGGGTGATACTTGTGCTTAAGCTCACTAAATCCCATGTATTTCCAAGCTAGGAAGTCACACATTCTCAACTAGTTTGGTATGCAAGATTCTCTGCAGTACAAGAGAGACATGAAGCTATGGGAGTGAGTCCAGCAAAGGGCTACTAAGATGGTTAAGGAACTGGAGCATCTGACATACGAGTAAAGGCTGAAGGAACTGGGATTGTTTAGCTTGTAGAAGAGAAGGTTCAGGAAGGACCTGATCAATATGTATAAATTTTCAGAAGGGAAGGTGTAAAGAAGACAGAGCCAGAATATTTTCAGTGGTTCTCAGTGACAGGACAAGAGGCAATGGGCACAAACTGAGACACAGGAAGTTCAATCTGAATATAAGAAAAAACTTTTACTGTGAAGGTGGCTGAACACTGGAAGAGGATGTCCAGAGAGGTTGTGGAGTCTCTGTCTTTGCAGATATTCAAAAGCTGTCTGGACATGGTTCTGGGAAACCTGCTCTAGGTGACCCTCCTCTAGCAGGGGATTGGACTCGATGATCTCCAGAGGTCCCTTCCAACCTCAACCATTCTGTGATCTTCACTAATTGTTCACAGTTCTGGCTAGTCAGAGCCACTGAAATTATAATCCCCTCAAAACCTGCAYAGAGAGTGTGAAGGATATTACTTGGCTATGTTCCTTTTATTTGTACTGCCAACTCCGATTGACTTATTTTTAGCCCCATGCCTCTGAAAAATGAGGAGGGTAGCTGGTTCTAAACTTCTTAGTCTTCTACTCAATGATTAGCCAAACACTAACAAATCAGACTCCACCACATTCTTTGAAGAGGGGGCCTAACCTTATCTATATTCTACAGAGAGTTAAAAACAGAGGCACAAAAGAGGATAATAACCTGTCAACCTTACTCTTCAAACTTTGAGAAGTATCCACTACAAACACCCATAGGGTGACTATGGGTAAAGACTGAAAAGAGTTAGTTGTTGAAATACCTTTGGATTTGACCCGGAAGCACCTTGATATTCAGTGAAACTTCTGCATCGTAATAAAGTGAGCTAATTTGACAAGTCTCTCTGCAATACAGACATGGGATTGAAAGCACCAGATTGTTTGTCTCAAAGGCAGGTGTGCACTCAGGATACACCTACATGGTACATGACCAGTAGGTATGCTCCAGCCTTGCCTGGGCTGAAACCTGACCAAAACCATATAGCTTTGATCAGCATGGTGCTGATTCCAAGTCAGTGAGGCTTGCTGAGAAGCAGAAGACATTGCCATGGGCCCAGTTCTAAATAATTATCCTGGCACAGCACTTACTTCTCTCGGACTGTGAACAAAGTTAGCTTTATTCTGTTGTTCTTAGGTACCATCACCTACTGGCTGTTGAGGGAACCTGGGGAAATTAGGCCTTTTGGCTAAAGTCAGCCTTTATGGATAATCTTCTGCACCTGCTCAGTCACTCTAATGAGGCAGGTAAGCTATGCAGTCTTCTTTTAGGTCTTTGCTTCTGTTCTTTGACAGGGCAGACAGCAACAGTTTTCTTAGTGCAGCTTTGGGTTCTCTGAAACTCTCTCTCCTGCTCATTACCTTTTTTTACTTTACTTTACTTTACTTACTTTTTACACCTGTATGGGCAACACTCTGCACCTGAGCTTTATGGGATCAAGCGCCAGGAGCAACTGTGCTTAAAATATTGTTTAAGTCTGAATATGAACGCTACTGAGAAGCTACTGCTTAGCAAGTTCATGAGACATCATGGTATTAAATATTAAGAGCACAAAGACAAAAGAAACATAACTTGCAGATGTCAACAGGCCCTGGAGAAGCTTGACAACTGTCCTCACTCTCCTTCCCATTATTACACAAAGAGAATGAATAATTGAGGCAACAGGTAATTCTAGAGCTTGTCTGCCATGAGTTTCAAATTAATACTTTATAGCGAAGAGCAAGCTAGGGGAAACCATTCTTGGTTGTGCTGCAGTGGGCCTTCTGTATGTAAACCACATGCATGGTTAATCAGCTTCCTATGCATCACAGTCTTGCTTGCTATGCATCACACTCCTACCATCTGCCCTACTGAGGCAAGGCTTAACAGGGCTTCTCAGTGCAGAGTATGAACTTCACATCTGCTCTCAAGCCAGGGCAAAGAAATAAGGAACACAGAACATGAAAGTCTAGTGAGATTACAGGCCCTTGTGAGATCTACATCTCTCAAATATCAATGTGTATTCCTTAGCAGAGAATGGCAGGATGTGACATATTCTGTATCACTGTGTTCAGTTTTCTCCAAAGTATCTCTTGAAGTCCCCAAGTGACTGCTGTCTTACTATTAGGTAAATTTTCTGCTACAAATTTATATGCTTTCTGCATAATCAAATTTTTTTAGTGTTCATTTTCTATGTCAAACTCTGGAGAGTTGTTGCTCTTTCTTCTTGAAAGAAATATAGGGTTATATCCTGCTAATATTTAAGCAATGATGCAAATAAAATTACTAATATTAAGCACATATAAAACATTTGCAGAATCAGGACCATAATTCTCTCTCTCTTTTTTTTTTTTTCATGTGGTGTATTTAATACTTAAAATCTAACAGTGTTCTCAATATAAAAGTACAGGATGAGACTTCCAAAAATGCCTGGCACAGAATGATGGAATTCAGAGGTGTCCTGCTCTGTAGGTTTTACCACAGGTCTCAAATAAAGGGAGGCGTTCACTTGTACTGCTCTGCAAACAAATCAGAACCCTGTTTAGTCAGGTGGACTACAGCTCTCCTAACTTTAGCCATCTAAAACAGTCTGAGAGTCAATTTAGGCACTTAACATGCACTACAGACACTAAGTAGTCAATGGAGAAAATTGAGTAATCCACACAGAAATATAGAGATCTCCAGATGGTGATCCATCCCTCCCTAACATGAAGGGTGGGGGAGCTAATACATGTAGGATGAATTATCCTTCGCAAGGCCCTTTTATGGAAAGCTGAGGAGTTTGGACTACRCCACCTTTGCACAGCTAGTATTAGATGAAATTAAACCCTGGTCAACAGAAACTGCTTCCTGGCTCTTCCCTTTCTCATGTAAAGAATTAATCAACATCAGCCTTATATCTAGCTGGATTTACTTCCTGCTCACTCTGGGTCAGTAGCTGTGAGCTAACACTGTTCATTCACAGAAAGGAAAGGGGAGTCAGGGCTGCCTCACTCCTTATGCTTGCCCAGGCACTGGCATTGATCAAGAAATTAAGTGTCTGAATTGACAGTGGGTAGAAACTTTATCTCACAGTCTTGCCTAACATTTCCAATGTCTCTGGGAAGTTAGGTCTTTAAAACAGAAGTGTAAATTATCCAATGGCATTTTCAGGTCTTCTCCGGTATTAGTTTTTCTTCTGTTTAATATAGGGGGGCTGCATTTTTATTCCTCACACATGCAAGTTTACATCTAGTCAAGATTAATTAATTTTGTTGTTTTCTGCCCAAGTTCATAGATTCTGTTTCTTTTAAGTTATTCCTATTACAGCTGGCACTGCATTCCTCTTATTTGTTGTGGATTTCACTAATAAACCATTTGACTTCTTTTTCAGATTAGTAAGAAACAAAATAGATCTTTGGTATACTCCTTTGGGTCCTTCTTTCCACTTGACATTTCATCATATATGTTTACTCCATTAGGACTTCAGAACAGTTTTCCCTGCATGTAATAAGTCTGTTGAAAAATAAACTTTCAAACAAAATTTTGAAAGCCTCTTGATCAAGTTAAAATCTGAATAGATTACACAGGCTTTATTCTGCTTACTTGCTCGGTTCTTTTGATTCCGATCACATTTAGTCTAATTCAGTCTATCATACTTCAGTGTGGAGTAATAAATGACCAATATGTATTCAAGAATCAGTTAATTTACTTTGTAACTGCTGAAAAATCAAGTCTCCCCAATAAAATTGCAGACCAAGTTGATTACAAGATTCCAGAAACAATGGCTATATGTTATGATGGTTACAGCAGTTGTAGACAAAGTCAGTTTGTTACTCACATGTGCCTAAAGTGACATGGATGCAACAAAGCGATACACACCTTGGACAGAATGACTCTCAACAGCAATAAGAAGTGACAGTTCTTAGTGTTAGTGTGAATCTTCCATTTTTAGGGCATCTGTGAGTGGCACTGCAATGTGTTGAAGACATTTATTGTAACATGAAAGCTTCTTGCTTGTTTTTGGTGTGGTTAAATATGTTAACTTAAGTGACAGGAGCTGGTTCCTAGTCAGTCACCTCACCAAGACCAAAAGGAGAGAGTTTTCTTTGGAGTGAATTGCGGGAGTCAGAAGTGAACACCTTTGGCTCAGCTCCCTGGGCCAAGAACCCATACATATCTAAAATAGGAATTTCAGAGTTCGGTCCTCTCCTCAGATGACCCCTGCACCAATGTAACCTAGAAATAAAATTCCTCTGTTTTCATAGCTTTTTTTTTTTTTTTTTTTTACCTCTTAGTAAAGAGTTAAGAAGTGGAGGAACCAGATAAGACGAAGAACACTCTGCCCTTCTTAACTAGAAGGCAAGCAACATTGCAAAATGATGTTCAAAGCTCCCATCCTAGCACCTGTGGCTGAAGCATCTGGGAGCTGTACTGGCAGGAATTTGTGACCTGAACAGTACTGCTTTAGTGCAAATGCCATGGGGCTATTTGTCAAACTGTCTTGCTGTTAGTGAAGCTGCTAACATCCAGGCCCTATTACAACAGTGCAGACAGAGCTGTAGAGAAGGAGACTGGCCTTGGCAGGGCAGCCTTTGGGGATGGTGACTTCATCAGCCATCACTGCCAGGAAACACATTGCTGCAGGTATATCAACAGTAACTTTTACAAGGGGACAGCTGCCATCAGTTTAAATGTGAATCAAAACAAAGGGAAACTAGCACCACAGGAAACATAGACCATCTCTTCAGCCCTTTGTATGTGTATGAAGATGCATGTTTCACAGGTGTATGAACTTTGAAGGATGTCCTTACACATAGGCAGATACTTAGCTTACAGGGAGCACGTGATATTAGGGTATGGAATTGGGAGTGAACATGTGAATGTACCCACTCTTCATGTCTGTGCTGATGCTGAGCAGTAAGCTTGTTCTATACAAAAGAAAAACAAAATGAAAGAAAAAAATGGCAGTTCTTTTGCTAACCGACATATCCAGCTTTGGAGCACGGCAACACAAACAAAATCATTTGAGGGAAGCAAGGATTTGGTTTACAGTGTCTGTGGTCATAGGTTGTGAACAGTGCTAAGTCCAGAATAGCCTACCTCATTTCACTGGGCAATTAACTTATCTTTATAGTGATGAAAGATAATAGATCAGCCACCACAGGTAGCTGAAGTGCTTTGGCTTGCCTCCCAAAAGCATGTTTGCATAGCTTTACACTTAGAGAGCAATAACACAGGACATTCAGCAAGGTTCAGTGGGTGGAAAAATAGACCTCTTTAAGCAATATGAATAAATCTATATTTGTTGGGCATAAACGTTCCTGCATTCAGTTGCTGGAGGCCTATTGTCCTTTTGCCTAACAAGATGTTCTTTCATAGTGATATGGACATCACTAACAACAGTATTTTTGATACTGAAAAACAAAACAATAGGAGATTAGCTTTTTGTAAGGTCATAAGCCCATCTAGTTATAGAACTACCTCTTGTTAATAGAGGACGCGACCTTTCCATTTATTAAAAGCTAATTCCAATGTTGGCAATTTCATCCTTTTAAAAATTATTTTCGAAGTCCAACAATTTTTTTTTTTTCCTGATGAAATGAACCCTACACGCCAGAACTGCATGCAGAATACAGGCTCTGTTGCCCTGATTCTCTTTAACATTCATCTGCTTTAAAAAAACCCTCAGTTGCATGCAAGATATAATTTAGGACTACAGCTTCTTTACACAGCCAGAGATGCATAATGGAGATGAAAATAAAACACATGAAAAATAGGTTCCTCTGCCACTGCCAGTTGCAATTAGCCTGTTACTCCTGGTGTGACTAGAGCAGAACAGGCAACATAGAATAATACAAAATAAAAAATAGATGCATGTTTTATAAAATCATTAATGCTCTTACTATATATTGTAGATATCTGTGTTATTGCAAGAGAAGTTCCTGATCCAGACATGATTTCTGGTCAAACTCTTCAGTAGGTACTTGTTTACTCTAATAATACTATAATGATTATTATAATTTAATAATACTATAATAATTATTATAATAATAGCTATTCCCTCGAGGCTCAGTGTAAATATCCTCTTCAGTGTTTTCTGGGTTTCAGCATCTGACAAAGTGGTCTAACAGGAGGCTTATGCAGTGGGTTTAGAATTTGACAGCTGAGAATGACAGCATCAAAATTCAGGCATATTCCTTGGTTAATAGGCCGGTTTTTAAATTACTTTAGAATAGCCCCTCTCACCTCTGAATATACCTCTCAGCTATTAAAATTTGATTCTGTCTCCATCAAAGGCAAAGGGATCTTGCAGCTGATTTAAGTAGGAGAGGCATTAGGGTCTGTATATATAACCTTTAACCATGAAATAAGAAGTCTCCTGAGCTGAGCTAAATGTTTTTAAAGTTGCTTAGTGTAACAGCTGCCTTTCATTCAAGATCCGTATAAAGGGGACATTCAACCTCTCTGTACAACTAGGTAGCATAAATGATAGGAAAACTGTCACAGGCACTGGCTGGCAAGCTGCAAAGGCTGAGAAGAAGCTGAGTCATTTGGTCCTGGAAGAAGACAGGACAAATGCAGGCATGTAGGAATTCATTGCTGAAACTGTCATTTTCTAGGTGTCTGTGGTAGAAACAGGGAAGGGCCTGACATGCTGAGGAAGATGACAGCAGAAAACACAGGATGCATTAATGACAATGCTAGTAGTGGACTCTGAGGAAGAGCTAAGAGAGAATTTCTGTGGGAGGCTGGGGGCAGAAAACTTGTCTCTTGCCATCTGATTGCTGCTGTGGCCGGAGAAAACAGGGCCCAGTACTTTCTTTGCAGCTAAACATCTCTGATCACATCAGCAATGCCTAAGTCCAGCATCAATCTTTCTGATGAGAAGAGCTCCCCACTGAACTTCAGCCTACTAACTAAGGTCAAGAAGGATACAGAACAGTTAACAAAGTGTATTTGGAAATTGCACTGTTGCAGGGACCAACAAGCAGCTCTGATACATAACATTTTTAAGGTAACTCTTTTTAATTTATCAACCTATCCTTTACTGTATTATCTTTCTATGCAGTCTATTAGTGAGTTTTCCTGGCGGATTTGGTTTAGTGTGTTTGCATACAAAACAAAGAGCTTGTTGCATCTCTGTCTGAAACAGCCACAGCACAGTCTGCTTTGTTTTGCTGCAGAACGAAAGCCTCATGGGTTCATGTCTGACAGAAAAAAACAATCATTCTTGTAGAGCTACCTACTGCTTTTGCTTCTCTGGAGGCTTCTGGCTTCCTCCACTCCCATTCTCAGCTGCTCCTATCTGCCATGCCATGCACTGGCAAGCATCTCACTTGGCAATGTGCTCTGACTGGAGACTCATTTAAACCATGTCTCTATTTTTAAATTGTATTTAAATTGGTAATGGAGTGGTACCATTCAATAGCAAAAAAAGCTGTATTTCTGAGGCAACCTAGCCATCATTGCAAAGACAGAATGCTTTATTAATATAAGAGAACTATAAATACAACAACATAGTGAGATATTCTGACTTCATAATGGATCAAATTAATTGTATAAGCTTCATGTCAGGAACACAAGCCAAAATAAAAGGACTCCAAAAGAAAGCAATATATATGGAAAAATGGCAGAAATGGTCTTAAAATCTACCTTTGGCAAAACAAGTGAAGAAACTTTCTTAGCTGAACTGAGAGGAATGTCAGGAGGGTGAGTGAGTCATCTGAATGAAGGAATATGGATGAACAATGCAAGACTTATCCATTAATTTTCATCCTATTTCTCTAGTTAGATTCATCCTATGCAGCAAAAGCCATAACTTCAGGATTGCAATTAACTAAAAAGGGCACTGCTTTTAAATCTAAGGTGCTCATCAAGATTATTGAATCCATAAAGTTTTTTCACATGTAAAGATCACATTGCCAGGTGCTGAGTTATCGCAAAAATGTCTTCTTCCTTCCTTAAGCAATTTAAAGATTGATGTATTATGGCTTTCACTATATGGATCACTGAAAGGAATAATCATTAAAAATGGAAATCTTGTGCTCTTGAAATATGACCTCTGCTTCTCTGATTATCCACTGAAGCCTTTACTGTGTCTTCAAGCACTGACAAAGCCTATGTTTCGCCATCAGGTTAGTTGCAGTAGTGGTGAGCTACATCCCTGCTAAATCCCGATCTCACTGAATCTCCATGTTTCCAGGAGAGGCGTAATCCAAACAGAGTCTAGCCTTCCACTGAGAGTCCAGTTGAAGAGGGTTTCAGGTAGCGTGTGTAGAAGACGCACATGTGTTCCAGCTGCTCCCAGTTCCTCACAAGTGTAGCTACAGGTAGTAAGTTTAAGGCTATGATACCAACCTTCTTTTACTCAAGCTGAAAAGATTTCTCCTCCACAGAAATGCCATGACTTTCTATGGTACAGCTTGCAGTGTGAGTTATTTCTGAGGCTAGAAACATCAATATCTGACCCTAAACATAAGAGTAACTTGTTTAGCCATCTGCAGTCCTCTCAAGTAATGAAGATCAGATCTTTACTTTCTCTGGGGAACTGTTTTCTCCATGCATTTCCTCCATCTGAGCCTCTTGCAGTGGAAGTGTCTTCCTATTATAAGCTTCTGGTGTGTCTACAACCAAGAAAACACATGATGGTGTGGTTTGTCTCACAGCTGTTGATGTGTGTAATATGGATACTTACCCCTAATGTGGTCACAACTTCAAAACCCTGGTTCCTCCCAGCCTGAAGCAGCTGTTATGTTTGTCAGACAAATCACCCCTAAAAGGGTCTGCTCCTCTCTGCTGGTCATGGAGGAGTCTGACAGTGACTAGCCCAGATGTAGATGACTTGTCTGTAGCTGCTTAAAGTTTATTGAGATGACTTCTGGCTTCTGTTTCACCCAAAGAGTTTGATTTCCATCAACACTGCTAAACATAATAGATGATACAAAGCCTATTCCCTAGCAGAAATAACATGGAATAATGCTGACCTCATTTTACCATACTTTTTACAGTGTGACCTAGCATCAGGATATAAATTTCTGTTCATGTGATAGAAATAACTCAGTTTTACAGTAATGCTGTATGCACTAGGCCATTTAATAATTAGTAATGTTTATACACAGAGATATTCTGGCTATGCCTCTGTCAGCTCCAGAGCTGGAAGCATGAGGGGTGCAGTAATGAGATGCCTATCCAGTGAAGAAGCATGGATGGCAATTTGAGTAAATACTGTCTGCAAAAATTGCCTGAGTATCTATGTCTGGGAGATGAAGGGAAACAGAGCGAGGTGTATCAGAGAAAGATGGTGATAAGTACCATCCATTATCTCCTTTAAATAAATCCAAAGAAAAATGCCAGTCCATGCTCTTTGACATCTTTCACATGTCTGTTTGATCTGTGAACACTGAATGGTCTTACACTTAATTACTATAAGAGAGGAAAAGAATTGGAAAAAGTTGTCTTTTATCTTAATTAAAGGTGTCATATGTGCCAGTCTAACAGGTGATCAATGCTAGTGGACATTTAGGGGAGACTGGCATCATTAAGCCTATAGCAGCCTGTGAAAGGGCATGCATGTGCCTTGAATTCATATTATGCTGTTTCACAAAGCTTTTCTGATACCACAGAACTCTTTTTCAGCCTCTCTAATCAATACTTCAGATTCTGACAATAAAATCAGTCCCTGGACTGAAAAGCATACTGAATTAGAGAGAACTGCAGTATGCTATCATAGAAGAAAACGGCAATGTCAGAAACCTGCCCTTCCTAGTACTAAGTCTTCCTTTTTCTTGTATTATCAGTATAAATTACCTCAAAAATAGACTGCTACAAATATCATAGGCAATGCCTCCTCTCGGAATGTAGTCCATCTACTCTCATAGTAGCACCTACCTACTTTTTCATCCTGGAGCTGTAGGGACTTCCCTTGGCATAAGAGTAATCAAAGGAGTAGAGTCAATGTGGCTGAATATAAATACTGTGCTCAGTAGCAGAGCCTGCCACACTGTTGTCCCAGGTGCAAAGAGGAATGTGTTGCCATGAAAATAAATACGTGTGCAAGCTCTCCCTGCTGTGCTACACCACTGTTCTGAAACCTAACTAAGAGTACAATGCTCCCATTACTATGCTTCTCCTCCCACTCTCCTTTTGATGAAGTGGTGTCCCAGCCACTCTCTGCTTCTGTCAAAAAGGCCTGGGTATATATATACAGTCTGATCGCAAGCACAGCTGCCTGTGGCAGCATGCTTATTGCAGCAGAAATACATATATTTATTAACTCTACTGATGGCTTTCTCTAGGAGTAACAGCATTTTCTCTTTCATGGGAGTCACTGCCCTGGGAAGCCCTTGGCTGGCTGTGCTGGGACACCATCCCCACATGCTCCCCCCAGAAAGCCATCATCCTGGCAAAGGCTCATGAGGTCATGGTTCTGGGAGGGATGTGGGGAAGCCAGCACCCCTGGTGAGGAGGGGGGACTCAAACACCAAGGAGCTAACATTCCTAGTCCTCTGTCTCCTCTCAGCAGAGACAAAGGTGGGATTCCCTCCAAAGAACAGAAGTGGCTGAGCTCAGGCTCTTGGTTATTGCAGTGTATGAACAGCAATCATTTCTCATTTGCTCTCGCCTGGGCTTACTGCAAGCCCTTAAGGAGAGGATGGATGTTGGTAGGAGGCATATATGCTAAGGTGAGCAGTGAGCTAAACAAAAATGTCTCAGGGAGATTTGTTCTGCGTAAAGGAGGGGAATTTTTCACTACCTGTTTCTAATAGGTTTTGGACACTTGGGACTTTATAATTGCTGGATTTGATATTTTGTCTTCCTTGAGGTGGTTCCCCAGGTGAGCTCCCACCACCCTGGGGAAGGGCACATCAAGAAGCATTATCAGGCTTTCCTGGGAGCTAAAAAAGGGAGCCTGGAATAATGCAAAGAGCTCTTGAGAGAGAAGCCAAGAATGTCTGAGTTTAGGTCTCCTGCCCCTTCCCATTGGGCTGCAACACCATCTGGCATGTCTACACTCACTGCCTACCCTCCACTGTATGGAAAGCCACTGGCTACAGCCTTAATGGTTGTTTTGAAGAGTCCCAAATACCCCTCTGCTCCACAACCCCTTGACATCAAGATTTGCTGAGAGTTCTTGGGAAGTAAGCCTTATGATTGTCTCTAGGTACCAGAGCTAAAGACACCTCCATGTGTGTGTCAGGGCTTGGGACCTGCAGTTTTTGTATTGGGTAAAGTCACTGAAGCAAAGCTCAAGACCTAGCTTTATGTTTAAACCATTCCTAGTGCAACAAGGCTTCACTCCTGGGTCACATCCCTCTGTGTTTCTGTTGTACAAATCCTAAATATCAGTAAGTAATCATTGACATCCAAGGTACCTGGGTATACTCAAGCCACCTTTTTTTTATTAAAAATTAGATTTGACACACCAGGATTAACAGCCATACACGCCTGTGTTGTCTTCTTTGCTTCTTCTCTTCAAGAGGTGATGCCAATGCTATTAAAAATGAACAAATATCATGCAGACTCTGTAATCCTTCTGGCAAAGTGCCAGTCCTGGGGATCCAAATGAGAAACTGGCCTGGGAACCGTTACAGTGTGGTTCTTACAAGACATCTGCAGCTGTTTCAATGAGGCTGATCTTTTAAATAACCATCTGGAAAAAAAGAAACAGTGGATGCTATCATCATCTTTATATAGCTCTTGCTCATCATAAAATCTCTGAAATTAAAACAGTCTTGTCAGAAGACTGTTATGAGGTCCTTAATGCTCTTGACTCTAACAGTGTTTCTTCCATTAAAGGAGGGAATAAGGATGAACTTGTCATCCTTATTCTTCAGAAACTACATAATGAGAGCTACTAAAATGTTCTGGTTCCAGGGAGGTTACTAGGTTTCCAAGTACTGTGTATGGTTAATTTCTTTTTAATCCTGATATATTATTTGTTTAAAAGATGAAAGAATATATCACAGTACTAAGCTGGTGTGAGCTACATTTCCTTTCTGCTTTGCCTGCAGATATGTTATAAAGACAACTTACCAAAGTGGAATGTCTGCTTAGCATAAAGCAATTTCCTGTTGCTCCCCTATGAGTTTTGAATAACAAATTTAAGAGTTTAAAACTGTTCAATAGGCAGTCTACTGCTTTTGTGTAAGCACACCCTATGGGGACTGTGGCAAGCTTCAAGACAGAGCTGAGATCCACGGAATGGTGGGGAATGACTGCCCTAAAATCACACCTGTGAGCTGAGTATGTACATGGTAGCTGCCCATGCTCACGCTCTTAACTTTTTCCAGCCATGATTTAAGATACGCTGTTTAAATCCTCTCCTTGGCATACAGATTTGGTTGCCATGGCTCAGCTGAAGGATGGGGAGGGACCCATCTCTGGGTTCGGACACTGAAGCAGAGGTGCCTTCCTGTAGGTACCCATGAGCCTGGTGCCTACACTCCCCCACAGTCAGCAGAGATGCAGGGGGAGGCAGGTGTCCCCATGGCACCACTCGAGGGGCCGGCAGGATACCCCTCCAGCTCCCACACCAGAGGGGCACGTGTGCATCATCCCACCTACCAGCATGTGGGGATACCCCCTGGCATCGCAAGCACCCCTCACACCTGGAGCAGGCACTGAACTGAGCTGCTAGTTCATGTGGCCAGGGCGTGGAAGCTGCTCGGTTGCCCAAAGGTGGGGGCTCAGTTCAGTTGCCCCCACATAGGTGTCTAGTGCCATTTGAGGTGTCCCAGAGAACCCCAAATGTCCTCAGGGAACTCGTGGGCACACCACAGGGCCAAGGGGACAATCCCACATGTTTGTGAGAGCAGCTAAGCCAGGCAGGTTAACCAGGCGACCTCCAGTGGCTCCAGGTGCCTTCATCTAGGCAGTTGAAATGCCTAGAGGAAGCTGAATAGCCTCTCAGGCTCCAGCAGGTATCTCTGACTGTAAGTGGAGCTGAAACCTCGGACTCACATACAGACTTCTAAATCCAGGTGTCAGGATGAGGAGCTGAACCCAACCTAAGCAAAGCACTGTATCACATCAGTACCTGGGTGGCACCTCCAGGCTCTTCCAGCCCACTTAAAACTCTGTTCTCCCTTCATATTAAAGCCACAGCAGCTGTTAGTGGGGTTATATTCAAAGCCAACAGGCAGAAAAGGGCATAAAATGATGCAACTGGGATAGCAAGTGGTTTGCTGGAGGTTTCTAATTTAGCAAAACAGATTACTTTTTGTCCAGCTCTGAATTTAGCCCAGGTTCTACCCTTTCTTTTCCTATTCCTTTCTAGTTGTATATTGGCAGATGAGGCATAATCACTGTTGTTCTCTCACCACTGTAAATGATGAGCAGCTCTTGGTAGTATCAGTGAAGTTATACTGGTATAAAATCGTGTAAGTGAGAGAAAAAATGGCTCTACAGTATACATTCTTTTATGTTCTTTAATCTGGATTTTTAGGTATGTCTGGAAAAGTAAAAGCTTTAAAGACCTGCAGTAATTTAAAGTGCTGTTCCTAAAAGATATGATTCAGGCTTAAATTTAAAGTGTTCTGTGATTAGGGTGAATTATTGAGGTTTAAGCTAAGGTACAACTGAAGATATGAAAAAAAAATCTTCCTGCTACATTTTGAATTGAAACCACAGGCAAAAGTGCTGCTTTTAAAAATGTGATCTATAGCTTTCAGTCAGGCAAACTCCTGAGTAAATGAGTACCTTCTTTTCTGACATACAAAAGAACTAGATCCATAAAGCTGATACAAATCAGTAGAAACCCACAGGGTATCAGCAGCTCTGGATCTAACTCACAGTATTATAATTATAAATATTTTTGTGAACAAGCTTTTAGATAATCTAGCTCCTCTGATACATTCACGTTATGCTTATTAATTAATTAAGATGATGCTAATTAATATAACACTACAGAAATCCTTTTTTTCTGGAAGAAGTTCATGTTGTTTGATATGGTATGAATAAGACACCCTTTACCCACTGCTGAAATGCAGCCAGCTGTGGAAACCCAGTGCAGCCATTGAACACCTCACTCTTAGATTTTGAAGTAAGGAATGATACTCTGTTCTATTGCATACGCCCAGGAGATTTAGGTAAACAAATCATAAATTACTTAATTTACAATTAGACCACAACACAGTCTAATAAATCTGCTCTGCTGTGAAACATGATAGAAGTTAAAATGACCACAAGCGGTCGGAGGCCCAGTTATGTGAAAAATTAGTCCAACAGCAAAACTGATCAATGGATCTGGATTCTCCCAGGGCTCAAAATTTTTCTCACCAACATTAAAGAGGTGGATCAGACATACTTAGTTGTAGCTTGAGCTCTTAACATCACCTGTAATAGTTATGAGATGTTTTGGAAAGAAACTAGGACACACAAACAACTGAATGGTTTTGTTTTCAATCATAGTTTAACTGAACTTTTGAACTGAGAACATGTTTTTGTGGTGGCATCTTTCTTCCAAGGGTTCAACAAAAAAATGTCAAAAGCACAGCCTATAAAAATACAATCTCTTTTCATTTAAATAGGTGATCTGTGGAGTTTTCAATAAGACTTGAGATGACTAAGTACGGAAAGAGATCATTTAATACACCAGTTCTTCCTTTATTAATCTTTTTCTTAATAGTGACATTCAATTAAAAAGAATTATAATTTTATTTCCATTTTATTATGCAAAATGATTTCATATAATACAATGAAGTATTTAAAAAGAGTTTGCCTCTACATTTCTGTGGGCATCTTTAGAGAGTAATGAATATTTAAAAGATCTTATAAATAGAAGCAGGATCCATATGGCAAGGTAATAAATATTCATAGAGGTATGGATAGTCTAATTCTCTAACTCATTTTTAGGATTGTAGGGCTGCAGGAAACAAATATGCTGATCTTACATTCAAAAGCTGCGTAACACATTGATCAGCCTGCCAGTTCGATCCAGGCACCTTGCATAAGAATTTGTTTTTCTCACTGCTTCTCATAAACAGCAATGGCTTTTAGCCTTTTGCTATTTGAATAGGAAGCTGTAATATTTTGGGGTTCCTTGGTTAGACGTGACTGTACGTGCAATGTGTGATTTGGAAGGGGAATTCTTTACAAATTTCTTGGCTTTAAGTGTGTACTGCATCAAAATGTATCAGTTTTCCACAGCTGACAGAAAAAAAGAAACTGATGAGTGTCAGATGGCCTGTGTGAAATTAATAATTTCTCACTCAGTTCATTTCCCAGTGGACACGTCTACTATACACGAACTGCAACTTGGCATTAATTGTCACACTTGTTTAAAATCTCAGTTCCACAAATAGGTACTTTCTTTAAATATGCACTCAAATTTCCATTAGGGCAGCTTGCAAACTGGGCCAGGGAAGTTCCTGTGGGATGGTAAGCTGTCTCTGCAAAGTGCTGCAAGAGGAGGCTTGTAGTTTCAGCCTCACCATAAGAAAGTCAGTCTCCTTCAGACTGGTTGGGCATCGATAAGTGCCCAGTGAGCAGCAGAGAGCAGAGCGTGATCCCTGAGCAGAGATTGCAGCTGCGATTCCTGGACTGAAGAATGACACTCTACCTCCGTCTCTTACCTTAGTGCCTCAGATTAGACAAAAGCAATGAAATACTTGTAACTTTTTCTAGACTTGCTAGGACTTTTGCTAGGACTTCTGGAAAGTCTTTCTGAAATTAGTGATGGACCCCACAGGTTTAACTCAGGAGAAACTGAGTTGTGGGGAAAGATTTCTTCCCTGCTGAATTCAGACAGTTTTTTTCTTATAAAAGCTCAAAAGGCAGCAATGGAGCAAGACAGGTCAAATTACTATCATTCTTATGGCAAATTAATTCAGTTGTCTAATTCTTACTGGCTGTTCATGCCCTTCATTTACATTTACCTCAAACTTGTATCTGTACTAATTGTTTTATCATCATGTTTGTTGTTAATACAACTTAATGTTGCTCTGGGTTATTAGTGAAATGTACTAACAAAACAGAAGTTCTAATTTAATGGGTTTTTATGGCTTTGCTTTTCTAATGGATAGAGACAGTATAATCGCTCTGAGTAAAGAGCTTGTTATTACATACATGTAACGCTCATAATTCTTTTGCTGATACTAGGCAAATCTTTTCAGCCTAAATTTTCCCTGTATGCATTTTGGCAACAGTACTGAACTCTGAGGATCCATAGCCCTCTATTATTAACCTTTAAGGACCAGGAAAGAATTACCTTTATCTTTCATTGTAATTCAATTGTTGTTAATTGGATGCTTGTTAGCACCTTTTTAATCAACCCTAGATATAAAGAGTAAGATGGATTTCCACTGCATTATCTAATTTAAATGGGTGTGAAAAATGAATTAGGGAAGGTTTCTGTAAAGCCTTTTTCAGTTATTACATGCACACTGAAATGATATAGTTAAACTACTTCTTAGGTCAAGAGATGTTTTGAGGGCAAAAAAGCAGCCTGTTTGAAAAGGAATGACATTCCAGGTACCACTTTTCATTGCTCCCTTTAGGGAAATTTTGTCACTAGCATCAGTTAATTCTCTAGCATTCCTCTTGGTACTATGGGGGAGGAGACTAAAATAGTTGGAATATATCCTCTGTATGCACTGATGCAAACTCATCTCCCTCCTCTTTCAAACTGAAGGATAGCTATAAATTTTCATCAGACTGCTGGAAGATGATGCTCATCTTGTCCTCTTTTCCCATTTTTTCCCTTTCTTTCCCTAATGTCACAGAAGTCCAACCTTCTAAGAGTCTTCTAGTCATTTTCAAAATAAGGGAGAAAAAATGTTCCTTTTTTTAATCTTTTTTTGAAAGTGAAATAGAAAAGGGAGGGGTGAATATATATATATATTTATATTTATACCCTTAAGAGTGAAATTTCAACAAAATTCTCATAATTTTCATTTATGCTTTTTAAGAATTCTGTCCCACTCACATGTGGATGAATAGCACCTTGTTTTGATCAAGTCCATTAGAGTGAGTAGAAGGACTTTGGCAGATATTCAGTACAGCCCGTTGTCCTTTCCTCTTCAGCTTCCCTGCAGGGGAATGGCTCTCAACAACAAGCAAAAGCTACTGATGGATGGCAGGTAAAAGGCAGAAACATTTTAGTGTCTTTTTTTCTTCACTCTTCACCAGAAAATTAACTGCAGCTAGATTGCTACCTAAATTCACATCAGCATCAAAAGGACAAGAACTCAGGTTAGAATACAAAAGGAAAAGTTAGGAAAGACTTATGTAGCTGCATTTTTTTCAGCCCAGCTGGGCCAGATGAAAATCATCGCAGGATATTTAAAGAATGGGCTGAAATTATTTCAGACAATCAGAGGTTGTCTTTGAGAACACCTGCTGAGGACAGGTGATATTTCAGAAGACTGAAGATAAATGATTATAGCACCATCTTTAAACAGGAGATACAGGAAGAGCTGGGGTGTTAGAGGAGACTCTGTTTAACTTCAGTGCCAGAAAACTATTAGAATGAGTTATGCAACAAACAGCCACAAATACAGGGAAAATAACAAGAGTTTGAGAAAGAGCCAAAATTAGTTTCTTAAAAGCAGATCATATTAAACTACTAATTTCCATCTTTGATAGAGTAACAAATCTAAAGAAAAAGGAAGAATCAGTAACATGGCATAACTAGACTTCAGTTAGGTTTTGAACACTGTTTTGCATGACTTTCTCATAAGCTAACTAGGAAACACAATCTAGATGAACCTAATAGGTGGTGGGTTCAAAACTGTTTGGATAATCATTCTTAGAGAATAGGTATATACAGCTCACCATGAAACTGAACAAAAGTACTGGGCAAGATTCTACAGAGTTCTTTTGAACTATTCAGTATCTTCATTAATGGTATAGATTATGATGAATGAAAACATTAATGATGAAACAGAAAACAGTTACTGAACTCTCAGGGGATAAACTGTACTTGTTTTGGAGGACAGGATTAGAATTTAAAATAATCTTGATCTGTTGGAGTTATGACCTCAAAGTATTGAGTGAAATCCAGTTCTGACTTAGACAAGAGTAATCAGCTGTGCAAATAAAGCATAGGAGAAAGGATCCCTGCAGAAAGGAGCTTCTGCTCTCAGTAAATCAGAAGCTGAACATGAGCTGACAGCCCTATGTAGTTCCAAAAAAGGCAAGCATTTCTGTGGAGCATATAGCTGAGTGTACAGTGTGCAAAGCATACAGGGTAATCCTGCAAGTCTGGTTAGTACTGGGTACACACCAGCCGAAATACTTTAGGTACTCAGGCTTCAGGAAAGAGACAATCCGGAGGAAAGCAATGAGTATGGGCTCAGGTCTACAACATATGACCTATGGAAAACAGATAGAAGAAATGGAGGTTGTTAAGAACAGAGGAAAGGAGACTGAAGGGAGACACTACAGTGGTCTTTCTGTATGGAAAAGCTACTGCAGAGAGGAATGGAATGAACTGGTTGCCATGTCTACTGTGAATGGAATAAAAAGTCCTGAGCTTGAAGTACAAGATAAGAGATTTTCTTTAGACATCAAGAAAAGCTCACGTACAGGGAAGGAGAATGAAAGAGGATCTGGAGCAGTTTTCCTGGGAACATGTGGGATGTTCATCATTGGAAGTTTCTGAAACAACACTGGACATACTTCTGTCAGGAATGAGTCGGGTATTGCTGATCCTGCATGGGATGGACATGGGATGACTTCCTGCATTCCCTTTCAGACCTATTTTTCTATGATTCTGTGACACTGAGGCATTCACTATGGAAGGAAAACCTCACAGCAATGACCAGAACTTATGTTTAGACTTTCACTGCTCACCTCCCTTTCACTGGGACTCACACATTGCTTTCACCTACTGCCTGGAGTGTTAAAGCTGTGATAATGAATCAAATGCAATTTATTAATTAGCTGAATATAATTTTCTACTGGTATAATAGAAGTGGTAATTAACATGTCTAATGAGAATTCATGAAACAGGATAGATTAATGAGATACAGGTTGTCGTGGAGATCCTGAGAATTTTTTCCATCCCATAGAATAGACACTACAATTTCACAAGCTATATCATTGTCTCTATTCATATGCTTTGATTTTTTTTTTTAATGGTCAATGCTGTATGCTCACTGAGTTTTATGAGGGTCTAACAGATGTGATAGTTGCCCACTGGCTAGGCACAGATATTCACTACTATGTTTGCTAGCATTTTCTCTGTCTAAACTGGTACCCAGTATGATCAGACACAACAAACAGACTTTTGCTACCACCTAGTCCTTCTTTGATGTCATTGGAGAAAAACGTGGGACAAGAGGCCCTTTCATACAAGAGGTCATTTCATACATAGGTTCATTTAATGAGAGGATCAAATCCAATTAACCAAACTCATTTTCATTTATTGCTTGAAATCCTTCAAGAAATAATTTCTGATAGTGATATCATTTGATACCAAAGTGATCAGGAGCCACAATTATCCTGGAAGACACAAAATGAACCTTGTACCCATCTCTGTCCCGCCCTGCACAGCCTAGCCCTGTCCTGCACCACCGCAGGCTCTTCTGCTCTTCTACATCTCTTCTCCACTCCATCCCTTCGCTGTGCCCTCCACAGAGCCAAGGCACCAATGGATGGTACCTGCATGGCTTCCTTGCTCTAGCTGTCCTTCCCTCCAGCTGTGGAGAAAGAAGGACAGCAAACAGGCTACATTTCTCTTCTACCTGGCTAGTGGCTCTCTTCTCCCAAGAAAATTGATGGATCAAAGCAGGGCTATCCCAGCTGTGAGATCAGAGGGAATCTGTGAGTCTCTTCCGTGAGAAAGGAAGTGGTGACAGGAACATGAGTCCTCTGTCCCAGAGAGGAGAGCAGAGAAGGTGAGCTCAGTGTCCTTATGCTACTGCATGCTGAGGTTTCTATCACAGGAGGAAGTACCACAAGCACAGATATCTCTGTCCTCTTTGTCTGATCAGGTTATCTGGGGAGCACAGGATTACTGAAAGTGGTGAGGAGAAGGAGACCCACAGGCCCATGAAACCCTACTGAGTCTCTGTCCAAAAGTTCAGTAAGATGCTGAGTGGTATCGTGATACATGCTGATTTAGTAGTGTGATAGATTGAAAGTATTTTCTGCCTCTGAGAAGGACATCTAATTTTTAGACTATTAAAATTACATGAGAATGCAGTTGACGACATGCCTGTTTTTCACTCACCACTAAATGATATGTATATAGAAAAAATTGTACTTTTTCAACAACTATCTGGATACACAAGAGTTGGTTTTCGTGTCATGACACAGAAAGTACCCCAAAAGAATTCCCATTGAAATAGCATATCCTATGGACTAATATATATTAGTCCAAGATTATCAGTTTATCAGATTGTAGTTGCCTAATAAGTCAGGTACTGAGCAGGTGGACTAAAGCCCTTTCTGAGCTAGACAGTAACAACTATGAAGCTCCCTGAGTCAGCTGTTTAGAAAAAACATACCCACATCACCATGAAAAGACTGATGCAGCTGGTTAACAGGGCCAGTTCCCAAGGAACTAACACACCTGAGGAACTCATACACAAAAGCAGGACTTGAACTCTTTTGATTACAACTCTGTATAGCCTGCTCAAAAGCTCCTCAATACTTAATCAAAGACATGAATAAGAAAGAGTGTGGCTAGGTGACTAACAGAAACTTGCACCTCAATTCCCTGCCAAGGAAATGGGGAAGAGGACACCCTCCTATAACATTGTAAGGGAGCAAAAGGACACCATCCTACAACACTGGAGACACTGTGAGGCTAAAAATATATTAGGGATCCTGCCAGCTCCGGATAGGTTTATGGCAAGGCTGTCACTGTTTGTACATAGCTAGGAGTAGTGAAACTCACATCAGTATAGTAGAATGAGCAGTCTACTCATATTTCAAAAACAGTCTAAATGCGCCTTAGTTGTTTGTACATTTGTTTTAAGAGGCTTTCGAACTACAATTTTAATTGAGTTCACATTTATAAGAAAAGAGATGCAAGCAAAACTGGAAGAGCTCTTTCCCTTTGCTGGTGACTCGTTTTTGTCTACCCTTTTTGCTCCAGAGTGTTCCAGCTTTAGTTATGCAGTATCATGCATTATAAAATATTCCTCGACACAAGGGGTCAGCCTATAAATGGAGAGCATTAATTTGGTGTGTCAGATAATGGCCACTTCCTCCTGCAGAGTGGTAATTTCAGAAATGGTCTCATCAGAAGTATCATCAGACATACAAAGCATTTGTTATGGGGGAGTAATGATGGTGTTTCTATTTGCTGGCTGTCCTGTGGAAATACATGGAAAAGTGAAACATCATTTTCCATGGAGAGCCTTTATTGTACTGGGCATCTTGTATTGAATTTTAAAAACTCAGCTACCACAGCTAGCTCCAAACAGTAAACATCTGGATGCAAGTAGAATACATTAAATAACAAATAATTGCAATTCGTGTAGTTTACTATACCAGAATGTGTTTATTTACAGTCCATTTCCATGATAAAGGAAAATGTGCTTGTGTACGTGCATGTGCTGTGGCAGTATGGATTAGGGTGACACAACAAAATATATTTTTGTGCAAGGGAAGTATCAATGCTTTCAACTAAACTGAACACAGCAGCTTTACTTTAACCTTTCCATGTGATCAGTGATGTTTTCTGCTAACTAAGCAGTTAGGTGAAAATGTGAAAGCTTGGCATGAACCAAGGAAATGATCTTAGAATTCAAGTATGCAGATTTTTTTTTCTAATATATATTCTTAAATATCTTCAGTGTTTCAGCATCTTCCCTAGCAGACAGCAGTATCATGTCATTATACTCTACATCTGTTTCTCAATCTTAAACCAACAACCTCACTTGAAAAAAAAAGTTGAAAGATGTAAATTTTGCTTTTAGGGGAAAGCTTAAATCTCTGACAAAAAACACAAAGCAACATGCAATGTATTTTTAATCTCTTGCATCCATAGTTGTCCTTTCATTCAAGTCCTCTCACACAAGACTGGCATGCTTACTTCCTACTGAAAGTCAATGCTTGGGGTGTGTGCTATAGTTGTGCATAGATGGATTTGTTTTAGCAAGTCAAGAAATGACTAAAGAGCATGAAAAAGAAAAGCTGAAGGCATCTAGTAAATTGGGCAAGAACTGCTCTTGATTCCTCCAATTTAATTTGATAACAGATGTGCATTGTTAGCCTTCTATGATGGAATGACTGGCTGGGTAGATGAGGGGAGAGCAGTGGATGTTGTCTCCCTTGACTTCAGCAAGGCTTTTGACACTGTCTCCCATAACATCCTCATAGGCAAGCTCAGGAAGTGCTCGGGCGATAGCCCTCAGTAAGACCTGACCCTCCGCCTCCCCAACTCAGGCGATAACCACCTGTAACAGTCGTGATGGCTGCATCCGGCTCAAATCGGAATCTGGGGAGACAGATAACTGCACAATAGCCAAGGGCTCATTGAGCTTGCGCCAACCAAAATACGGCTGGTATGCAAATATGACTATGAGTCAATCATCTTACCCCATAAATAGGGGGCAGCCCAGAGCCCGTTGAGCTCTCCTGCACAGCAGTGGGCTGCATGCCAGCATCTCCCCTTGAGAAGGGATGCCTCTCAGTGTTATTCCCTGAGGTCGAGAGATTCCTTACCCGCGACAGATCCTTGATAAGTGACTAATAGCACTCTGAAACTTTTCAAACTTTGCTAAGTTGCATCTCGGATTGATTGTGCACATAATCTTTTAGACATAAACTGTTGACCAAGTCTGGGACTAAGACTGGATCCAGCCGCACCCAGACTCCTCTGAGAAGGAGTTTGGAAAGCAAGGGGGTCCATTCTGAACCTCATGACTCAATGAGAGGATCTCTTGACAATTTCATCTGACCCCGCCCTCCATGCAGTAAAGTGTACCTTTCCATCGAATCTTGTTAAACCACTGTCTTATTTACCATTGAACTTTGTTAAATCACTATCTTATCTCAATAAACATATTGTTGCTTCTCTCTTATGAGTGAAGTGCATCACTCATCTGCGACGCCCCCAGGGGTCAATACTGGGTCCAATATTGTTCAACTTATTCATCAATGACCTGGGTGAAGAACAGAGTGCACCCTCAGCAAGTCTGCTGATGATACAAAACTGGGGGGAGTGGCTGATACATCAGAGAGCTCTGCTGCTATTCAGAGGGACCTGGACAGGCTGGAGAGGTGGGCAGAGAGGAACCTCATGAAGTTCAACAAAGGCAAGTGCAAGGTCCTGCACCTGGGGAGGAATAACCCCATGCACCAGTACAGKTTGGGGGTTGACCTGCYRGAAAGCAGCTCTGCSGAGAAGGACCTGGGAGTGCTGGTGGACACCAAGTTAAGCATGAGGCAGCAATGTGCCCTTGTGGCCAAGAAGGCCCATGGTATCCTGGGGTACATCAGGAAGAGTGTTGCCAGCAGGTGGAGGGAGGTGATTCTCCCCCTCTACTCAGCCCTGGTGAGGCCCCATCTGGAGTACTGTGTCCAGTTTTGGGCTCCCCAATACAAGAAGGATGTGGCACTACTGGAGCAAGTCCAGCGAAGGGCTACAAAGATGATTAGGGGACTGGAGCATCTCTCTTATGAGGAAAGGCTGAGAGAGCTGGGCCTGGTCAGCCAGCAGAAGAGAAGACTAAGGGGGGATCTTATCAATGTGTACAAGTATCTGACGGGAAGGTGTCAAGAGGATGGAGCCAGACTCTTTTCACTGGTGCCCAGCGATAGGATGAGATGCAACGGCAGAGACTGAAACACAGGCAATTCCATCTGAACATGAGAAAAAACTTCTTTACTGTGAGGGTGACTGAGCATTGGAACAGGTTGCCCAGAGAGGTTGTGGTGTCTCCATCTTTGGAGATATTTGAAAGCCATCTGGACAGGATCCTGTGCAACATGCTCTAGGTGACTCTACTTGAGCAGGGGGTCCAAAGGTCCCTTCCAACCTCAACTATTCTGTGATTCTGTGATTATACACTGTCACTGCAGAAAAATAAGAAACTTCATTTTGTAATGGATTGTGGAACAGATTTGCAGCGATGGTAGGGATCAGCCAGTAGATCAGCCATTTTTCAAATAAATTTATATGCTGTAATTACCAGCTTCATATATAAAGCAAAGAAGGTGAGAATATTGTGCACGGAGGACTTTTTAAAGCATTTAGTCCAGTGCAACTTGTTGATCAATTTGGTCACAGCTGAGAACCAAGCATGTCACTGGTTCCAGAAAATGTGTGACTATAAAACTCATAGGGCCAGCAGGCTTTCTGATAACCCTTCGCATGGAAACTATTAGTCAAATTCATCCTATCTGAAAGTTCATAAGCGTAACACTAGGGATAATATTGTCTCCAGAGCATAAATGACAAAGTGGCAGTCTTTCAGAAACAGTCGTCACAGTTGCACTGGAGGGGGGGGGGAACCTATTTGTCCTCACAGACACTCTGCAGTCTGAAAGATGGGAACAGATGAAGTATAAAAGTCAATTTCAGTACTTCTACCAGACACTGAGTCTCTCTTTTAAAAACATCAGTCAATCAGACTGACATTTCCATTTAACCTTGTAAAACCAAAAGGGTTTTCTTCTTATTGGCATTTAAGCAGGATCATCATGTGTATTCTTCTGTAACTGTGGCATGGCTGTCATTTAACCCATCAAAAGACTGAAATTCCCATCAGTTTCCAAATTGCTATTTCTGTGTTTAGATGGTGAGATTTCCTTTATGCTGGAGGAAGCCCTGTAGTCCGTTCTGGCACCTCTATGGCTTCTATGCACAAATGAAAAACCTTATTTACAGGCTAGACTACAGCTGCTGGTGGGTTTGGAGTCGGCTCTGAGCTGAAAGAGGTGCTGGAAACTTACTTCATGAATGATTTAGAGAAGGCCAGTAGAGGATACTAACACCCACAGTATCAAAGTGCAAAGGCAAGCCATCAGCTGTGCTAAAAAATACTAACTTCTCTGTATAAGGCAAATTTTTTGATTTTAAGCACTAGACTTTATAGCAAAAAGGCCACCAAAACCAATGAAATCTAGGAGAGGAGTCTCTAAACATTCTACATCATTAGGACAAATATTTTTTCTGTGTGTAAAAGAAGAATCTATTTCTCCAACATTTTAAACTTGTAAGGGATGTTGTTTTCTGTTCTTGCCACAGACATAGGCATTCAGCTCAGCTGAATTCTGTCATGTGTTTTCACTATACCTGTACAAACAACCGAGTTTCTTTTTCATTTCCAGCCTGATCAGAATCAATTAAAAAAAAATAAAAATAAAAGAAAGCTTTTGGTCAGCAAATGATTTTTGTTAGGTTGTGTGATAAAAAGCTGGACTGCACACACTCAGAGGAGCACGAGAGGCAATGGCAGGAGGGGGAATCCAAATAATACCCTGCCATGGCTACTCCCAGGCCCATCACAGGACAGCAATCAGCCCATCGGGGGTTCATCTCCACAAGCATGGAGGAGCACAGAGGCACAGTGGCAGGCAGGGGAACCCAAATTACCTGCTCAGAGGAACACCACCCTGTTCAGGCTCCTCCAGGGCTGTCCCAGGGAAGCATGAGCCCCATGAACCAGGTGTGAAACCCAGCAAGATGAGTTGACGGGGGTGGCTCTCCAGAGCATCATTTGGACTGGGGGGGGTTTCTGCCTAAGGGTATGGGACACACAGTGGGATGCAGGGGAAGAGCATTTCAGGATTGTGCAAGACTTATTATGGGATGTTTAGGGGAGAAAGAAAAGACAGAGAAAGTGAGGGATCCAGGTGGCTTGGGGAGGAACAAATGTGGGAAACTGGAGGGTAAGAGGATAAAAGTGGGCAGTCACATGAAAACCAGTGGCTGGTCAGGGTGTTTATCTGGCAATGCCCTGCGCCCAATGCGTGCAGTCTGTCCTGTCTTCTCATTAATCTCAATTTCTAAGCATTTTCCTGGGTGAGGGGCTCTCTATCCTGCGTGCGCATGTGTGTGTGTGGAGACCTAAGTGCCAGTGACCGGAGGGAGGCCACAGGTGGGAGGTCCGTGTGTCTGTGGTGCAGCAGCTGGAGTGCGTGAGCATGAGCGTGTCAGTGCACTATCACTAGTGAATATGAAGGCAGCTCAGCCGTTGCGGAGGTGAAGTGGCCCTGGAGCCAGGGGGAGTGTGTCTGTGAGGGTGAGGTACCTGGAGGAGCTGGCTAGGGAGGGACCGGGGGTCCTGGCGTAGAGCCAGAGAGATTGTGGGGTCTGGGAGGTCAACTGAGATCCGTGTGTGTGTGTGTGTGTGTGTGTGTGTGTGTCTGGCTACAAGGAGGAGCAAAGCTGCAGGACCAGCTAGGAGATGGGCTGTGTATCTAAGCCCATTTTCTGGAGAGATCCACAGTGTGTGTATATGTGCTTGTGTGTGTGTGCGTATAAATGAGAGGGTGTGAACCGGCAGCTGGAGCGGGGCTGTGGCCCTGGGCGCTTGTACGTCAAGTGCCAGTGACTGGGGAGCCCAAAGATGGAGAACCCAGCTGCTGGATGCACAAGTGCCTGAGCCCAGCTACTGGAGGGACCCACGTTGAATACATGCCTGTATTTGCCACTAATGGACCTTCATCCTGCTCAGCCAGTGAGGAGGACAGGATGAGGCCATTGATGCTGTTTGTGTTTGAGTTTGTCTGTCCATTTCAGCCTGTGCGGCCGGCTGGGTATATATGTATGTATGTATGTGTTGTATATTTGGGCTCTGACTAGAACTTGAGGATCTTGTTGGAAGTTGTGGGCTT
>NW_020451034.1:390653-395766 GCF_003343035.1 Apteryx rowi | reverse complement strand
GGGAGTCCCCCACAACAATCACCCGCCGCTTTTTCCTTTTTGTTCATTAGGGTAGACTAAACTCTTGCCTTTCACATACCATAGGGTAGTCCTGCTGCACCTCTTACTGCATCTTGAAGCTGTTGCCATCTGAAAATTTTTTATGTGGAGTGGTAGGCAGATGAGGAGATACAGGCCAATTATTGAGTAAATCTCTTGCATACAAAACATGTGGTATATGTATCTCTTTAGTGCTTAGTTTGTCCTCAAAACATATGTTCTTAATAAGAAGTCTTTTTTATAATGATACATGTATATTTGTTACAAATGAAGGCTATATCACAATCAGTAGTTTGATGTACTTTTTAAAATAAATATTCTTGTTCTCTACAACATGTACAGGCAGAAGAGACAAAATCCTGCAGGCCCTGCTCAGGCAAAAATGTTCATTTTAGTGGAAAATTTGCCTGAATAAGGACTGAAGGAAAGAACTACTGAATCAGTATTAAAATTAAATTCACAGGATTTTCTGATGACTGAGGTGCAAATAGATTTTTCTTTTTTTTCTCCAGTTTGGTTGCCAGCTGGAGAGTTGTTTGTTCACTGAATATTTAAGGATTTTGTACAAAATAGAAAGCCTCCAATAATAGTGGGCCTTTTTCAGAACACTGTCTAGCTTGGCTGTAGTGAGAAATTTATTGGATAGTTTGGGACGTTTTTACTTCAAGTCCTCCCAATCCCAAGGTGATGCATCTTTCTTCAATGTGGTGGTAGTGGGCAGTAGGTGACTTACTAAGCAACTGGGGCTACTGTGTTATATCAGGGCCATTATAAACTAGATACCTCATGGTATGTTCCTCTAAGCAGTACTGAGAATAAGAAAAGAACTGAAGAATTTATCATCTTCGGACCAGGCTTAGAAGGAAGTACTTGAGTTAACAATACCTGAAATATAGAATTAACTTATTCAGCTTAACAAAGGGTAAATATATTGAAACAATAATATAGGTGTAAATGTTGCATATCTTATTTGTTTCACTAAGGTAGTTTCAGATTTCTTTTTCCAGAGGATGATATAAACCAGTTATTTTCCTGTAGTTGAAATATGTTTTTTTGTTTTTTTGTTTTTTTTTTCTAGTGGGAGCTTTAAAGAGCTGTAATTACTACAGCTTTGTTGCAGAGGAATTTTTCCTTCATAAAGGTAGGCAGGAGCTACCAAGCACAGACAGCAGCTACTGAGGTCCCAAATTCATTTGAATGGGTACACTGATACTCCTACTGTGTGTGTTGGCTAAATTGTAGCCTTGTTTGTTTTTTTAAGTTCATTTTGTAAAAAAGGAAAATAATGTTAGTCGAGTTAGATACGCTTATGTTAGAAAATATATTAAATGCTGTTGCTGAGGCTTTTTGCTAAGTTTATTTTAAAGCTAGGTAATTTGGATGGGTATTGGCTTAGAAATGTTACCCTGCCATTGCATATATTTGAACCACTTTGACTTCGTTCACTTAGAAAGTAATAAAATTCAGTCTTAACACAAAGATTGGGTAAATGTAAAAACAACAAAAAAACCCAAACCAACCAACCAAACAAAACCCCCMCACACATCTGAAATCTAAATTCTGCTTTTTATCAATGCATTTTTATGATTTTCTGTCCTCTGAGAAGCACATGCTCCCATAATAATGTGGGATTATGGACGATGGAAGAATTGTTCTATTGTCTGGCTGATTGTATAAAGAAGAATAGATTAATGAAGTCACATGGTAAGTTGAACAAGTTTAAAACAGTGGCTTTGATTTCACACCTTTTTTAATGTAGAGCTTCAGAAAAACTGTGAAGTCTTGCTCCAAAGCCTACTGATGCTGAAAAAGTAGCTAGCTTCAGTGGTTTGAATCAAGCCCTAATTCCCTGTTTTCTAGATTGTTCTTCACACATTGTTCTGATCCTACCTGTTGATGGAAGGTTCCTTGCTAACAATAGATGATGATTGCATGTATGGAAGTTTTGCTGGAAATACTTAATTTTGAAATGATCTTTTAATAGACACAGACTTGCTGTTAAATATGAGTTCAAAGTTGAGATCCAAGTATAAGAAAAAGTTAATCATAATTAACAGCATGTAATGATTCCTTCTGTAAATTGTAATTGATCACACTGAGGATTATATGCTCCTCTGGTTAATGATTCATAATACAAATATGAAAAAAGAAGTGCACATGTATTATTTCTTGTACAAATACATTTCCAAGTAAATGATATGCAAATTCTCACCCAATCAATGTTCTCAGGACAATTACATATGAAGGCATTTGTCCAAAATGTTTCTCTTGAATTTCAAGTGCTTTAACTTTGTTGTTTTTTCTTCCTCTAAAATACCTCTGATACGCAACATTCAGCTAAAGAAAAAAATATTAGATAGGCAATAATAAAGTAAGCTTTCACAGAAAAAATATTTCATGTCACAGATGAGAAGTGTTCCCTCCCAGTTGCTGTTAATTGAAGAACTTTTCTATAAATGGTTGTTGTTAATGTTTGTGAATAAGTAGATAAGATTAGAAGTGCATAAAAATGCCAGTGTCTTGAATGAGCTGGGCATTCCAAAAGGTACGCCAGAAAAGGACCTGATTCAATGTTGCAGTGCAAAACCAGCATCAAAATAACCTGAGAACTATTTTATACGTTTTTTGGCTCGTACTAGCATCAGCTACATGCTTAATTCATTTAAATAGGGCATTCCCCTTGAGTTGTACTTTGTCTTACCATTCTCCTTCTACATCTACTCATATTTCAGATGGGTCAGTTATCTCACCAAAAATTCGTTTCCCACTATTCTCTTTTATTTTTTCTCACGTGCAGGAATCTCCTAAGCATAAATGACACTTTTGACATGGGAGTTCCCATCCTTTCCAAAGCTTTCTGTTTTTCCTTTCAATGCCAACTTTATTCACTGAAGGAGTAAATACCTGCTCAGAATCATTCAATGGCGTACTCTAAAGTCTGTAGAAGGAGCACTCCACTGCTGAATCTGAAAAAACATCTCCCCTCCTTCCAAGAAAGAATCAGCTAAAATTGTCTTCTTGCACAAAGCCTGTTGATATGTTCTCCATTTTGCTTGACAGTTTGCAACACTCTCTGTGGCCAACACAAATGCAGTGAGAATACTGAGTACCTCATGTTCTCAGGCAAAAAGGCACTATCAAAGACTAAATTGTCAAAAAAAATTGTTAAAACATGTTGATAAGTAAAATAGCTACAATCACAAGGACCAGATGGTGCTCATGTAAGACTTGAAAGAATCATTTTGTTCTGTAGGCTGGTAACAAAAATATGTTTTCTGTATTTAAATAAAGATACTTTACTGAAGGGCTTCAGAGTAATTGTAATTTTCTTACAACTCTCTGTCAAGTGGTGTTAAAAGAACTGCAGGCCAGGTAGTTGAGAAGATAACTTGGTTCAAACATTAGTTGATGGTACCTTAGAAAGCCTTTTTGCGTACAGATTGAAGAGAACCCAAGCTTAGTTGGGAAAACAGTTTGATGACAGCTCCCTGCCTTTTCTTGCCACTGGCTTTTCTTGTATAGTCCAAACCTTCCTCCCTTCCTTGTCTTGCCTGTTGAAGATTTTAGCCCTTGTGGCATCATCTGGCCAAGTGTTTGATGATACAGAAGACTTTAAACAAAATAATAATAATAATAAATCAGTCTGTGTAGTTGTCTAAGCAATATGTTGGAAACTAATATATTTTAGTATTTTATAAATTATTTTATGAACCCTGATCTCAGAGTTACCCCCAACAGTTTCAGTAGAGTCACAGTTCTTAGCTTTAAGAATCCTAACTATTTATTCACTGTTAATCTAAGTATCAGATCACAGTTTAGATGGCTGTGAAAACCTTTTTCATACTTTCAGACAGTCTTATATGTTTTTATCTTTAAAATATTTTTAAAGGCCGATGAAACAGTTGCTTCAAAGTTCTGCTCATATAATATGGATGCTTACTGGTTAAACTTTGTCTCTTATTGAGCTGTATGCTGTTATATGTTCTAGAGCTTACACAAAAGTGTAAGCTTTTATTGGCTTATAACCTCTTGCTGTTGATCATTTTGTTTCCTGTGATTAAAAAAAAAAAAAAAAAAGGGGGGGGACCAGAATGAAGCTGTTGCCCTTGCACAGTCTGGCAAAATGACATGGTATACCTTACCTTCATTCCAGCCATATTATTTAGACTACTAATGATAAGAGACTGTAATCATAAATACTTGTTTCAAGAGTTTTATCACAGAGCCATTGCATTTAGTTTCAGTTTACATTTTATTTCCCAAAACTTTGCATTTCTGGTCCCTGTCTGATAGAAGAATATATGTTCTTTTATTCAGAAATTAGAACAAATCCTTGTTGTTTCTGAGCACAGGACTAGGAATGTCTCAGTCATCTCTGGATTTTCTTCAGTATGTCTAGATATAATACTGAGTTCTGCCTAGAATGTGTATGACATGTTGTGCTCATTACAACCCGGTACTTTTGCTTCTTGTGAACTCTCCAGTTGTAAATTAATCTTTTTCAGTATTGTGTTGCTTGCTAGAGCCAAACTAAACAAAAGATAAGTTTCTACTGTTAGAGACAGGCAGCTCTATTCACCTTATTCCATTTCTAAACCAACACAGTTCTATTATAAAGATTTTCCAGAGAGAACATTTTGTCTCCATATACACATAATTGCATAAATATAATTTGTCTCCTAAGAAAACATAGCATTACAAGCACTGTGCCTGGGGTACTCTAAAATGATATTATTTTCATCTTGAAATGCATGTGAGAGTGATTCATTTTATAAATAGCATTAGAAGAAATATTTTTACAGAGATTATTAAAGAAGGGAAAGTTTGTTGGAATTGCTACTGTTACCGTTCTCGTTCTTACCGAGGAGGCACGGGGCCTTCTCCCCAGACCCCGGACCATCACCACACAGACACCAATATGAGGAGTGGCAAAATGGCGTTTAATGAAGCGCGTCCTGCTCTTTTATAATGCTGTAAAGCCCCGCCTTCTTCTCCGGCAGCAGTGCTCCGCCYGTTACGACCTTCCCATGTTCCGCCCCGCAGTGCCTCCCTGCTCATCCTTTTTCCTCCACAT
>NW_020451034.1:128283-388133 GCF_003343035.1 Apteryx rowi | reverse complement strand
CCCCGCCTTCTTCTCCGGCAGCAGTGCTCCGCCCGTTACGACCTTCCCATGTTCCGCCCCGCAGTGCCTCCCTGCTCATCCTTTTTCCTCCACATGCTACCCTCTACTCAGGTAACATTTTCAAAGGTGTTTTGGGTAATTAGGATCCTCATTCTTGTCAGTATGTTTTTAATGAATATCTAGGCTGTAAAGGTCTTTTTGCCTGTTTGTTTTTTTATTATGGGAACAAAATTATTTCTATTCTTGCCTATTTGTGGAATCAGAAAGCAATGTGTGCCTTACGCTCACTCTTCAGTGTAAACAGTGTAGTATTTGAGGCAGTGGAGAATAAAGCCCATTTAAAATTAAAACACAAATGTAAATAAAAATAAGTTTGTCATTTGTCTATTTGATTACAGTTACGTTCAAGTATAATTTTATATAGCCAGTAAGATTAAATCAGTATAAAACAGGGGTAAAAGAATCCCATTAAGGAAAAAAGAAAACATTTTTTCCTTATACTTAGCCTTTATTACGTTTTTTTGTTTCCCATTTTTCTTTTTACACCTCTTTGCTGTTCTTGTATTTCCTTCTTTTTTCTTTTTCCTTCATTCTTCCATTGTCACATGTTCTGCTGAAATCAGTGAACTGTGCAATGTAATTAAAAATACTGTTACATTTTTCTCTAATTAAAAAATGAACATTTTACAGCCATGTCACACATCTGTTCTTCAGTAATGAATGTGTGTGTCTCTAATTCACTCTAGCACAACATGCAAAAAAAGGAGGTGGGGGGTAGGTGTTGGCTGATCTTCCTTCCTTCTTCCTTGTCCTCACAAGAGAGGACAGCAATGCTTTTGATAGATTTACCCTTGGAAGACAAATGAGAACATCGAAACCTTTGTGGATTGGAAATCAATGTGCGTAAAGCAAGAAAAATGGGCAATGCTATCAAGTGAATAGTTTGCACAGTCGGTGAATTACAGGAAAAATAGACCATTTTACTATCCCTAGTTAAGCTGACAAACTGCAGCATGATCAATTCTAACTATCTTTCCCAAGTCTTACTGGCTCACATATACACTTCTTTTTTAAAGCATTCCCCTTTCTGCCACAACACACAGTGTATATGGTTGTCTTACAGTGGTCCTAACTGCATATTGGTGGAGGTTTAGTGCTTTTTTTGGTACTGCCTACTTATTTTTTTAAAAGGCTGGTCAGCGGTAATGTTGTTCCTCTGTATTTGAAATTGTTACTCACACCCTGTGTGACAGATTTTCTAGCTTTCCTTTTTAGAGCTTACCTTGAAACTCCCTCGCCTTGCTACACTCTGGCTCCATTTTGGGAACCGTATATGAGAAAATATTTGTAGCTGAGCATATCCAGCTAAATCTAGTAGAGCCCTTTGCTGATGAATGAGTCCTATAACCAACTTTAGAACAGAGCATTAGCTGTTCTTTTGCTTGAGGGAACGTGGCTTTTGCATTGTTAAGGATTCATAGAAATAAACGGTGCTTTTTATCTATAAAAGTTGGCATCCTAATTCTTAATTATTCTATCCTGATATTTTCCATCTGTAGAATGTAATTAAGGTTACTGTGGAGGACCGTGCAGAATGTCTGCGAACTGAAAGTGTGTAGATGAAATCTTGGCCCTTTTAAAATAGGTGAAAAGTTGGAATGAAGTTAGAGTTTTTAAATGTGTTTTTGTACAAAATAGGCTAAGGAGAAGCAGAGTTCATCAGTTGTCCTTGAAACTGATGTCTTGGAAGACCCTAATATATATAAAGAATTGGAGGGCTATCTAATCAAAGAAAAATAGGGTTTTCAAGCAGTTTGCTTGAAATAATGATGCTATGGATGCTTCTTATTTCCGATGTAAGTTGTCTTAAAAAACTAAGCCAAGATTGCTTAGTTTCTGTAGCTTAAAATTCCCGACCCTCCTGTGTGGTCAATTCTCAAAGTAGCAAAGAAGATACAATTTGACTACATGAAAAATCTGTATTGTAGAAAGAATCAGGTGTAAATCTTTAGAAAGTAGTATTTTCAGTCAAACCGAGCTAGATTTCATGGCAATGAACTGCATTGAACTTTAATGGAAAGCTATGTTCCTTTATTTATGAGAGCTAAGAATTTAATGGAAATAATTACCTTGAAAAGGAAGCTCTTTCATTAGTGCAGGAGCAAATGCAGGTTAATTTTAAAGGTCTTTTTGCAGTCAAATTATTTTGATCTGCCAGGAAACTTACCTGGATCTATCTGAAGATATTAACTACTCACATTCATTTGAATAACAGCTATTAATTCACACCATTTTCTTCCTTAATCTGTAGAGAGGCATTAACCATAGGCTTAAATTCCTGAAACTACTGGCTTTAGATTTGCACATTATAGGGGAAAGTATAGCTACCACAGAGGAAGATTTCAGGCTATTCCCCAAAAAACAGGGTTGGGCATTCTCTGTGGGACAGATAAGATTTTAAAGCTAAAAACAAACTGGTCTGCCCTCCTTCAGTCTTTCTTCCCAGAAGTCACTATCCCCATTAACTTGAAAAATTTACGGAACTTACATAGATAATCAGTTAACCTTATTCCGTTGCTTGTGAATAGTGTTACAGTCAACTTTACAAGTTGAGTTCTATTTTCAACTCATTTTCTGTTGTAAAATGAGTTTAAAACCAGCCAAACTAAAAACAAGCAAGCAAAGCATACTTGGCTTGTTTTGTCTTGAGTATATAGCAACTTTCCTCAGTCTGCTGGCCATGCTCTTCTGAAATAACTTGTACTTCCTTTTGCAACATAGGTAATGCCCGTTGATAATATACCATATTGTCATCCATTACAAAAACATTTGTGACTACTGATGGCTGTGGAGTCTTGAATTTTGATTAAGAAATCAAATTTTGAAATTATTTCTTCTTCTCTAAAATGTCCCATTATAAGTGTCTTTACTGCACTTTGATTTTTGTTTCCTTTAATCACCTACACTGATTAAGGGTGAAAAAGCAAATCAAGCATTAGGGATTATTAGGAAAAGAATAGAGAACATGCAACTTTGTGCCCGCATCTAGAATAATGCATGCAGTTCTAGTCTCCCTATAAGAAATGCATCAGAAGTATGGAATAGTTTCTATACAGGTTAGCTGAATGGAATAGGACATATATAGGTGCCTACAGAAAGATTCTTTTACTGATATGCAGGAGGAATAACGGATGAGGAAGGGAACAAAGAGAAAAACTTGAGGGCCAGTCAGATGGGAGTATTAGAACAGGGCTAGTAATGTTTTGCTAAGTTCAGAAATTGTGCTATAGTAGTGTGTCACTCATATTTCACCAAAGAGACTGTTAAACCAGAAGTGACTTAATTTTTTCCCTCTCTGTGATTCAATGAAAACAGTATTTTATCAAAGAATACACGTTCCTTTACAAGCTCAAGGTTCTAGCATGTCTCTTGTTTCTTAATGTTTGCTTCTTCAGTCAACTATGTGAGTATATTTTGTTGCAGTAACACCTAAAGAAACAAATCAGGAATTTATGATCAATAATGATGAATAATGCAAAGATGTCATTGTACCAGACATTGTACCAGTTTGCAATATAAATTATAGGCAACATACAGGCAGGAATGAATAAGAAATTGAATAATGATGAGAGAACTAAATAATAGTGGAGACAAATATGTTTCCCCAAACTAGTACATACAGTTGCAACCCATGGATACCTCAAGGAGAGGTATCCATGGGTTTGTTCCAGCTCTTAATACATAAATGAGAACAAATGAGTCTTCATCAAAATATTTTTCAGAAACCCTAACAGATTTCTTTGAGAGCTGGAGGGATGAGAAGTGTTTGTTTTCTTCGAAAAATAAGGAAAAATATTTTTTCCTCAAAGAACATTTCTCCTAAAATAGAGCATAAATAAAAAAGTTCAATCTGCTAAAGACCTCTTTTTTTTTTTTTAACAACTCTTGCAGGCAAGACAAGATTAAAGTCTGTATGAAGACAGAAACTTGTTAGATGACAGTCCTGTTGCAAAAAAAAATGTTTTTACTTGAAAATGTCTTTTGTTCAGACTCTTTCCAAGAAATTGGAATTTATGGTATAATGCCCTTCTCCTTGGATATCCAGAACTCCTGATAAGGTTAGCAGGATTTCTGTCTATCAGGGTAACAGTTTAGGTTGCAAGAACCTAAGCATTTTCTCTTATTAAATGTACATTTTTCAGTAGTAATACACTTTTTTTTTTTTCCAATTCATCTGCTATTTCACTGCATAATGCAAGGATGGAAAGCAAATGGTAATTTCTCTTAAAAATTGTGTAGTGCTTGTGCAAATGCATGCACACACGCACAGAGCTTAATTTAGCTGTTGCAGAACCACTGTCTAGGCCCAAAATACTGTTGTTACACTGGAAGGCTAGGGCTAAATGTTATCTTGTGAGTAAACAATGTATTTCTTAGCACAGTTAAGGGTAGTTTAAACTGAGTCTACTCTCTAGTCCTAGATTAAATGGTTTGAAAATGAAGAATAATTTGGAATTGTTCTAGATAAAGATAACATGGAGTTTCTTGCATTATTTGTAACTGTCACTTTGGAGTATGACTTTGGCTTAACCAATGTACTCATGAGCTGCAGGCCTCTGTGCTCTTGTCTGTGGCCTACCTCGCTAGCTCTGTGGCTGGGTGTCAGCTTTGTGAAATGATCTGTCCTTTCATATAGGCTGCTATGGGATGTGTGTCATAGAAACAAATTCTCTCTACCGTATGAGTTGTCTTAAAAACAAACTGCATTATATAGAGGAAAAATAACAGTAAAACTTTTAGGAAGCAAAATTTAGAAAACAAAATGGATATGCAGCTTCATAAATTGTCCCCTTTTAATCAAATCATTATCAGGGTACTAGCTCTCTCCTATTCATAAACTGCTTCCCTTACCTGATCCATTTACTGGTTGTGGGTATAACTTTAACTGACATGTTAAAGTGAGGTTACGTGGACCTGTTGCAATAACCGAGAATATAGGCTATTCAACCACTGGTATGGTTTCATGGAAAGAGACTTTCCTCTTGGAGGATTTTCTTCTTGGAGATAAACTTTCCAAGGGTACCTGCAGAAATATCAGAGGCTTGTCAGTGATAGGGAGGTGTTTAGGAAATAAAGGCAGGTGATTGGGAAAGTTTCTATTAATTTCCATAGTGTTTGGAAAGGAAAAATTGGCAAACAATTTTACAACAATAGATAAAGACATATTACTGGATAGGAGAAAGAGCAACACGGAAAAAGAAACTTCTATTAATGATGAGAACGGTAGTCAGATAAGCGGCAGAGTGAGTGGAAACCAGCTAGAGCTAGCCCCAACAGAATCATCAGAAAAAAGAGTTAGTTTGTTAAATCATGGACCGTATAAGATAAAATGGAGGCACTTAGATAACCCATGAAGAATATATGGTAGGATGCTATTGCGAAAACAAAAACATGGTGGAATAGAATCCATGACTGAGGCGTGTGTGTTGAAGGTTCTTCACAGTTTATAAAAGAGAAATGAGAGAGAAGACATTATACAAACTTTGGATTGGATGTGAGTTGATTCAGTTTAAACAAGTAGAATTATATACAAAAGCATGGCTGTGACTGAAGTTGCTGGTTTTAATAGGACATGTTTTGATTAACAGCTGCTCTTAGTGTAGAGTGAGTGGAGTGGAAGACCTCAGGGATTTCTTGGAGTCAGAAGAGCAAAATCTTTTACAAATGTATATAACAAGTGTGGGGAGGGCGAGGGTAAATGTTCAAAGAGTTCTGAACTTAATGGGAAAAAGGTAATTTCCAGAAGAATGTATGAATTAAGCAAAAGAGTCTCCAAAGAGTAGAATAAATGGACTGATCAAGAAAACAGTTGTGTTTTGGTAATCAAGAAGCATAGGGGTAAAATAAGAACTGACAAAAGTTAAATTAAGTTAGATTTCACAAACATTATTAAAACAAATTTTGAAATATTTTTAAACTATATAAATAAAAACAGAATAAAATAAGGGACATAATCAAGTAGAAAATTGGGATATCATACAGAGGGAACTGGATTATCTCTAGAACTAAAATAATAGGAGCGGGGTAAAATTCAATCATACAGACTACGTAATATTTACTTGATGACAGCTAACAAGAATTTATTTTATCAACTGGATAGATGATCTCAAGGAAATGATAAGGAGAAAGATCTTGTATAAATGCCAGAATGACTGTGAGAGGTCCAGCATGACACCACAGTGAAGAAAAGGCAGGTGTGATTCAAGAATGTATCCAGTAAGGTATTTCAAACAGATAGAAAAATATTGATACTATTGCACAAGATATTGATGAGTAATGGGAAGCCATATAGAATTTCAGTCACCCATTCAAGAAAGGTGGAAGGTGGAGGGGTGCAGAGGGCCTAGAAGGAGATGAAAAATTCATAAAAGGTAATAAAAGAGCTTGGCACAAGGAAGACTGCCAGAGAATATTATATACATATTTATACACACACACACGGACATTTGTATAAAATGCATCAGAAGTGTGAATACCGGTGAGGGATAAGAGCGTTTTAAGGTAAAAGACATAAACAAATGTGTTTAAACTAGCCCTAGATAAATCTAGTCTGGAAATTAGAAGTGGATTTCTAATTATCAAAGGAGTTAAAGTTTGCAACAGCCTTTGAAAAAGAGCAGTCAAGTGATTATGAGAGTTGTCTAGGGGCTGAGGTTACACAGAACCTGAAAGATTTTATATTTTGTTAAGTAATTGCCAATTTCTGATTTTACATTTCTATATGTATTTATATATGTGTGTGTGTGTGTGTGTATGTATATGTTTGTATGTATGTATGTATATATATATTCAGCCTGTTACTAGCAATTACTTAAAAAGCCAGCTCTTTGTGTTTTGAGATTTGGTTTCAGACCCTGTGGGCATGCATATATTCATCAGACTATATGACGCATTAGAACTACTTCCCTGCTCTTAGATGATATGAATACAAACATTCATGATTCAGTTGTTTACAGTCAGCACTGAATAGACATACATGAATTACCAGGTGATTACTTTGTGTATGACAGATCCGTGACATGGCATTCTTCTCTTTATTATCTGTTTATTTTGAAGCACCTAATTTAGTACTGGGGGAGTAGGTTCCCCAGAAGCAATAAATGTCTGTTACACATGTTAGTTTGAGCATTTTCACTTCATAATGTTTTTAAGCCAATGTTTTTAAGCTAGATTTCCAGTCAGTTTAGATGACCACTTTCAGCATTTGAATTTGATAAGATCGTAAGCGGTTGTATTTGCTTTAGGTAATTGATATTCCGTAAATGCTAAAGGTTGACTTGATAGTCACAGTTCTTCATCACTTTTTACTGTAATCCCTTGTTTTCAGGTATTTCAGGTGTTTTTGTAGTTTTAAAAAGGATTGCACTTTCAACCCACCCCTCCATGTAGGTTGTCTCTCTCGGATATCTTTTTCCTGCTATTTCAGCTAAAATAGCTCAGTCATTTTCTGAAACAATTAGGGAAAAAATCATTTTACCCTTTCTAATTAAGTCATACAACATTTCATCCAAATGATCACACATCCTCTGTATTAGAGCAGAGGTTTGAAATCAGAGGAATTATCTTTTGCCTGGGATGAGTTTTTCCATTTTTATGAAATTTGCCTGTCAAGTCACCAGTCTCTGAAAAATGTCATTTTACATGTTTACTAGAAATATATGTAGTTTGGTAGCTGAAGTCTCTGAAAATGCCATCTGCCCTAAGCCTTCTGCAGAAATACAACTTCTGAGTGAACTGTTGCTGTTATCATTCCTCCCCACTGCAGTTAATTTTCCTGCATGAATTCAGACAACCTTACAGCATGAATTCCATACTAGCTCTCTAACTTAATAGCATTTCCAGTGTTGCTGTCCAGTACCTATGAGCTGGGAATGGAGAAGAGTCTGTTCCATCCTGACCATAATAACCTGACCTTGGTTGTTCATGCTATTGTCAGTTCTTAATTACAAGACATACTGAGACATTAAAACATTGATTGCTTAGGAAATTGCAGCTAATACAGAAAATTGCTGTGTCCTCTTGAGTATGGACTACATAGAACACAACAGATCCGTCCCTCACACACTGAACTAATTTGCCATATAATATTTAATCAAATTCAAAATCTCAGGTTCATATACTTAGAGGTACTTCTCTGATTTTCTGAAAATTGGAATTGAGAAGACTTTCCAGATGGGGAGATGACAAGTTCCAAGCTCTAATTTTACTAGCTTTGGATTTCTTTTTTTATTTCTTTTTTTTCTTTTTTTACCCTGGGGAATTTTTCTAGGGAGAAGAGGAAGGAGGAAAAAGGAAGTTCTGTAAAAGGAAATTCTGTAAAATTTTAATCATAGTGATGAACATAGTACAAGAACTTGGAATTAGTAGAAGACAAATTGTCTTCTTTCAGGAAATGAAAGACCTTTTACTCAGCACCATGTTTAGATATACAGTGAGTATGTAGAACTAAAATAAATACTGAATAGCTGCTCACTCATCAACCATAGAACAGATCTCACCACAGCATTCACATGAAAATGCTCATGTATCGTGTATTCAAATTGCCTTTAGTGCCTACCTCTTCATATTCCATAGTTAAGACATCTTTATTTGATGTTGCGTCATAATGAATGAGTAGATAACTTCACTTTTCTGCACATTCGTCTTTCTTTTTTTCACTCAAATTATTAAAGTGTTCAACACAGCAATTTTAATATTGGAGGAAATTTCCGTTTGTTTGACTTCACCTTTTCTTTAGTGGACACTACTCAAGCTCCATTTTCTTTGTGAAAAGAATGCAAAACCTTCTGAATCATATTTTCCAAACCAATTTTTGTCATCTCTGTTGTTCTTATTTGGTTGGTTTCTAGTTTTTCTGTTTTATTTTAAAATGTCATGGGCCAAACTGAATCTGGTCAGTCTTGCAATTGAAGCTTGAGCGTTGCTGAGCAGAAGAATTATTGCACTAGTTTGACACACACTGTTAGTGTTAATGTAATCAAGTGTAGCATTTGTCTTTTTGCAGTATGAACATCTCATATTTGATTCTCATTAAATTTATGATTTTGCATACAAACCACATCTGTCTTTGTAGGCTTGGCCCTCTGTTCTCAATCTAAACATTTGCTCTGGTTAAAAAATCACTAGCATTGCAATTTTTTGGATGATAAAATACATTTACTTTAAAATGCATATAAAATGCAGTAGGCTACAGAAAACTATGGGAAAATAAGGCTGTGTGACAGGGAATATGCAGAGAATAGATTTATGTTTACTGACTAAAAGAGAGTTTAAAACAACAGTAAATAAAATACACTGAATGGTTTAAGTAGGAAGTTGTGGGACAAGGGTGTTCTCTAGAGAGAGCTTTTTATCCATAGTGCTAGAAGCAGTTTGGAATCACAAGGTTGTTGTAAGTAGATGCAGAAAACTGAGCAGAAGAGGACTGAAAAAGACACTACCAAAAAAAAAAAAAAGAAAAGACATGACTGGGTTAGGTCATGTATTAGGCAAGCTGCAAGGTAGTTTAGTTCAGGCAAAAAGAAACTTCATGGAAATAAGCTTAGGAAGTACTCTTGACTGAAGAGAGAGCTGTGCCCAGAAAACTTACAGCCTTGTACTAGGATAAGCTAGAAGTGGGTGAATTTAGGAATGCAAGTATCTGGATACTAAATGTCTCAGCTTAACTGAGGTAAATGCTTATCCGTTCACTTTTATACATACAGAATTTGGGAGCCTTAGTTCATTAATCAGATATCCAATGCAGATCTGTTACAGTACTTTTTATAGCAGATTAGCAGCCCAAAGAATGTTGTTTTCATTGTTGTTTAACAAATCTGCAATAACCTTACTGAGAATGGTTGTAGAGGATATAAATAGTAACGACTGCCTGCATTTTAAGCATTCTGTGACTTACTGTAGTAAAACACAGTGATATGGCTATTAATTCAGAAAAAGTAAGCACAATAATGGCATCATTTGAAACAGAAGGGACAGCAGACACTTAATGGTATAGGTCAAAAATTATGCTACCAGGATGTCTTAACTACTGATATCATCTCGTAAGGACTTAAGTTGATTTCTAAGTCAAAAGCTGAAATAAATTGAAACTGCTACTCTAGGTCACTTTACTTTTTCACTAGCAAATGGACATGCAGCCATGAACTCTGCTGCAGATAGCAGTAGTGCAATAGATTGACACTGAAGTAAGAAGGGAAAGGCTAAATTAACTTATTTGGGATATTAAATGGTTGCATACTGTATGCCTGACTGATGGTTGTTTCTTTTTTATGTGCTGAGAAGTAGTCTTAGGAGACCCATGAGATACCACCATTACTTATATTGTCATAGTGCCTAAATAACCCAACAGGTCTGACTCCAGCTGTGGTATATGCTGTACATATAAGTACGCTCTTGGAATCAACCTACGTAAAGAAGTAAAAGTCCACACATTTGACTGCTAAATCTTTGAGACAGTGATGTTTTCTCCTTTACAGAAAATGAAGTTTTTGCCCTCTTTGTAAGTGAATTCTTAGGATGAGTTAGACTGATGAGGAGAGGCACTCCTGTGCCCAGGCTGACCAATTTTCACATCTTCCCAGAAAAAACAAAGTGGAGCTCTTCAAGTTACTATTGCCTCTCAGACCAGACTATATCCAATTTTACTGTTTCCTCTTCAGATCAGAGAAAAGAGAGAAATTCTTTCTGAAATCTTCCTCAGTTCAATGTGGGAGGTCAAGAGTATGTGATAGTCAAGGGAAGGTGATAAGAAGACAATCAAGGCTCACAGATATTAAAAGCATCAGGAAATCAGAAATATGAGATAACCAGTCTTTGACTGTTACTAATGAAAATTGCCTAATATTTATTTTAATATGGATAATCTCAAAAAAAGATACTATCTGGAATGTAATCAATGTGTATGCACCCATAACTGGAGCCTCGACTAATGTTTCTTGGTTTTTTGTTTTGCTTTCATTTATCTAAACTACTTCTACTATCCTCTGCAGTATTTACTTGCAAATGTTGAAATTAATTTTTCCCATCACCTTAAAAAAACAAATTTGACTTCTCTTATTTTCTCTGAAACAGGCTTACTTTCGGGCAGCTGAGATTTGAGCCAGATTTTCTTTTCCTTGTATGAATAGCCTCCTTGGCATCCTTTGACCACTTTCATGGGTAAAATGAATGGTGTTCGAGATCCAGTTGTAGAACATATTGGGCAGCCCCAGTTCCCCTCATGTACAAAATTCTTATGCTTGTTTTTCAGAAGAATAATCAGAACAATTATTCTACAGTGGCTCTCCTATGGGCACTCTGAGTCCACACTAAGCATGTTTTTGTATGGACTAAATGTGTCCACAGGGGTTAGTGGAGAACAACTATTAAGACTTTAAACTCACTCCCAAATTTATCTCATAGTGGCTTCCATGTGTAAACAAGCCCTTATCATTCCTTGTTTGTCGTTTGTACAAACTCCTCCTGCAAGAGAAGTCAAGAGAAGATTACTTGAATGAGAACAGGTTAAAAACTTAAAACGTAATTGATTTCTCTGGGAGTTGTGGCCACTTAGCCTCTTGCAGGATTGAGCCTGTAGGCACTTATTTTTGTTCACAGTCATGCAAGTTTCCAGTTTCTGCAATGAGACTGAAGGCCACACAAAAATAAATGCCTGGTGTTTCTGTTGCTATAATTCTATTGGAGAAAGTGCCTGGCATATGAGAAAAGCCAAATGTTACATTAACACATTAACTAGTCCTAGCACTACCAAGATTCCCTTGCTTTTCATTTTAGAAGTAGTGAAGTCAGCTTTTTATGGTAGTTATCAGCATTATGAAATGAGGGATAAGACATCTACTAAATTCTCTACTGGACTGTTTTCTGTAGGTGAAATTTAACATAATGATTTAAGCACAGGAAAATGAGCCTTTAGAGCAAAAACTCCTCATAGCAGTTTATTTAGTTTGATTTTGGTGAGGAAGAAAGTGCTTGTGGACTAGGAAAATGGATAAGAAAAGCAAGTTTGAGAGCTGTCTTTTCTTCTTTTGTATCCTGATGTCTAGCACAGTGGATCTCTGATTCCTGAGACGGTCTTCACTGCAATGGTATGGAGTAATGTCAAAGCACTGAAAATACTGGAGTACAGAAATACTAATTGCAGGACTAGATGGTACCTCTACAGTTTAAAAACCTACCCATGGAGCTGGGGCAGCTTTGTTTCTCTCTAGAATCTGTCTTTAGGTCTTTTACTCTGAAAAAGGCTGAAGGGGAGAGAAGGGACCCCCTCTTTACCTTTCCATCTGGGTGAAAGAGTAATACATTTTCATCTGAGTTTATTAAGGTGTCACTGTTGTACAAAAAGCCTAAATTAAGTTGTTTTTCTCACTTTAGATTTTGTATGCCCAACCAAAATTCTGCCCTTTGCATTAGAATGAAAGTTAAAACCATATGATAAGCACCAGAAGTGAGAAATCTATGCTAAGTATTTTGGTAAGACTGTAGATATTCTGGTTTTGGTTACATTATGTTAAATGTACATACAACCCCCTTCTCTTTGTCCTTTAGTTAATTATGACTTAGTTAACTGTAAGTCTCATTTGAGAACAGACCCTGACCAGCATACCTTTTTATCAAGACTGTCTTAGGTTCAGAAGCCTATGGAGGGGTTGTAGTCCAGAGGAATAATAGGGTAAGGGAGCAGGGATGACTAGGCTGCTGAGGGCAGAGGAGGAGAAGAGACCACTTATATCCTCTCAGTTGTAGCTGGAGTTAACTCCACCCTACTGTGCTGGAATTTATTGAAAATTGGCTTTGAAGTGCTAGTAAAATTTCTGGCAATGTTTAATGAGAGGAAGTAGATAGGACAGCCAAGGTCTCTTGACAAGGAGTGGAACAGATAGAGCAGGCAAGGAGGAGAGCAGGTATTATTTCATTGTTTAGGGCCTTGGCTATGATAGAAGAAACAATGGGTTTCTCTCCATTCTAACTGTCATTTGGGGTCACAAGCTGGTCATACTGTGACTCGGCACAAGATCTTTGCATGGCCCTGCAATGTGTGGCATTAATAGGCTCCACATATCAGAAGAGGGCATGTAACAGATTTTGTTTTCGTGTACATAGAACTTCATTTCATTGATATGCAGAATAGTTGCATCATTTTTTCCGAAGATGACAGTCTTTAGTCCCTCAGTGATTTTGGAGGGCCGGATTCTAGAGTCCATGGACAGACCAGATGGCTCAGTGACACTAATTTGATAAAACATTTAAAGCCTCCAGTTTTCCATGGAAATCTGTGTAAAATTCAAAACAAAAGAAAAACCCTCCATGGCAGCTAGGAGCTTAAAAATACTGTTGGACCTGGACATACTGTCCAGATTGCTGTACTGCTGCTTCGTATTATTTAATATTAAAATGATTCAGGCACCATGAATTTCTATTTTAATAAGAAACAAACTAAATGTGCTTGAACTATCCAATGCTAGCTGGAAACTGAGGCTAACTTGCATTTTGCTTTCAGGGGGTAAGCAATGCTTTCACATATACTCTTTGAAAATGCATATTCTGTTATGGTATGTATTTTAAGTTATGCTTATATTGGATATTATAAGTCTTTACCTGCAGAATACTCCCCGCACACATTTTAAAATGAGGAAGGTTGTGGCTATCATGAAATATACTATGAAACACATCTTTTTCTTTCAGTAAATTTAGTTACATATAATGTCAGTGTGGGTTATGAACCATGAGTCGGAATTTTGGGAGGGGGGTGTAAATAGATGTAAATAGAATCTTTCACCTTTAGATTCAGTGTAATTTGAGGAGGGATCATAAAGAAATAGGAGCGAGTTGTAAGATACAATTTGATGAAAGACTTATTTGGTATTTGAGAGTCCTGTGCAAGCTGCTAAAAAGGTCTTTGGAACTGAACCAATCTTTCTGTGAAACCTTTATTGATTACACAGAGAAAAGTCCATTTTAAACATTTTCATAGCACTGTGTTGCCTGAGGAAGCAAAATCTATTACACTTTGCTTATGAACTTTTTGTTTATGAACTCAGCTGTCTTAGTGGACAGCTGGAAGAAGCTAGGCATTATTATTCCTTCTGTCTATAAAGTGGAGTTATTAAAATGTCCATATTATTCTCATTTGTGTATTACCGATATTTTCGAAAGCATATGTAGTTCCAAGTGGTTTGCCATGTGCTTCAGCTTGGCCCAGTGCAGTTGGTTTATGGAACAGTTTTTCCGGACAGACAATTTTTCAGGCCCAGGTCCCTGGGGCAGTGTGTGTACTGCACACCTCTAGTTGGTAAGGTCTTGGCTGTAGCCCCTGGTTATTATTTTTATAGTTACTCCATTTGCCTTAGGCAGTCATCCAGCTGTAGCTGATTTAGTTGTGTTAGGGGCATGACTTAAATAAACCTATGGTTAAATAAAGTGTGACATAAGCTACCCAGACACCTGTTGCTCATCAGTGTGAATGCTGCTTTATATATAGGAACTGAACTTCTCTTTGACCTAAGGAAAGGTTTAAGTCAGAAAGAGTTGATGGAAAAGTAGAGAATGAGTACTTTTCTTTTTCTTTACTTAAGCTCGGTCAATGTTAGTCTCCAGTTGAGGATTCAGTTTGAATTTGGAAGATTGCTTCCCTTGCTACTGGCTACAACAAATCTGTGCCTGCTGGGGGAGAATGACAGATGCTGGTGCTGAGGGGGTAGAGAAAAAAAAGGGCAAGGTATGTTCAGGCTCAGAAAGGGCACAGTGTCTGAGCAGTGAGGGATCTTCCTTGACCTTGTGCAGCTAGAACAGTGAAAACATCACAATTCTGTCACTGCCACTTTGGGAATGCAGCACATAGATTCCACATTTTCACTGTCTTTTTGGGCCCCCAGTGCCAAAAGGTATGTCACCAAACCATCAGATGGATGACTAATTTGATGTCTCTGTAAGACCATAAAATGCACTTTTTTCCTCAGAGATGGAAGCTGCCTCTTCTGTGGGAGGGACATGCAGTCATGCAGAGCAGTTTTCTATCTGAAACTAGGGTACTGGCTGTCAAACATCCTTGGAAAATCACTGGAGGACTAGCTGCCTGATTATATTTCAGTTGTATAAAATGAGTATGTATTGGTTCCCCAAGGAGGAAACTCTCAGCTTAAGCCTGTAGTGGCAGTGAAACTTGTGGGCAGTGCAGGTCATCTCTGCACTTGCTGTTTGAGACTGGAGCCATAGAGACTGAACTAATTCTTGGTGACTAGGAAAGGTGAATTGTGTGTATACTATGTGGTCACATATTTTTTCCTTTCTCCGATGATGGACCTGATATTTGACATCTCATTGAGGGTGAGGTGACATGACCTGCCCGTTATAGTATTGGGTCTTTTTTCCGTCTGCACTCCCATAATTAATCCAGCTGAAGTTGGTACCTGTAAAGTTCTTTAAATTCCAGGAACTGTGCAGTTGATTAAACTGACTCAGAACCAGCATTTTCAAACGACGCTTTTTTTTCTTCCCCCAAAGGCTCAATGCAGGTAGAGAAAAGGGTAAAAATGATAAAAAGCCTTACTTACTTTCACCTAAATCTTTCCTTGGAGCATATAGTTCTTTTCACTCCAACTGACACTCATTTCTGACTGTGAGAAACAAACTGTGCTGTGCACAGCATGTTTTCTCTGTCCTCTTGTAGTACCTAGCCAGTCTGACAACTTTTAATGACTTGGAGAATCTTTTTAGCAGCAAAATAGAAAGGGATATGGAAAAGATCTCTTGTCTGTAATATCAGGTTAGAGTATGCTCATTTGTACAGTAGTGCTAGATAGTTACTTTTTTACCAGGGATCTCAAACTGTCTCATATAGATTGTAGACAAACACATAGAAAGAATGGAATAATGCCTCAAGGCACTCACCGTTCTATCCTTCTTTTATTCAGATTGTATTTTCAGTTTAACTCTGAATGATAGCTGTAGCAGTAGAATTCTGGCAGATTATCAGATATTCAAACAAAGTTCATTCTTAAAACTTTTTTTTTTTGAAGCAAAATGTGATGGTAGAGAAGATTTATTGTGGATGTAAATAATAGTACAAAGAAATGATAAATGGGATGGTTCCATGATAGAACAGTTTAAAAAATGGAAAAACTCCCTACGTTTAAGATTCAGGCATACCAACTTTCATGACATTCTTGTTACCTGGGGACTTGCATTTTCTATGGTAGTCTTAAAGAAGTATGTTTAAAATACAAAACATTTAAAACATTTTATTCTAAAATAGACTGTTAGGATTATTTAGCACTGTTCTTTGTAGACACGTTAGTCAAAATTAATCCAAATATTTAATCTTAGTATGAACAACAAGGATTTGCAGAAGTTGGTGCATGTGTAGCAAACTGTGTGATTGAATGAGTGGGAATTGTTTATTCCTCAAAATGGTTTTGTTTTACATGAGTTTTGTACCAGCTAGCAGAAACTCAGTGATTAATGTCTACTGGTATCATATTAAAGCAGTAGCCATGCTTGAATGTTAAGGATAAGTTCCAGAAACTCTGCAACAGGCAATGTGGGAATTGTTGGTTTTAGGGAAAGTTTGCTCCTGATTTCAATTAACTAGTGTTTTGAGTGATAAACCTATCTTAGCTAATGAACTATTCATGTTTACTTCCTGGTATAAGCCTGTTTGGTGAAACTCTCTGTCACTCTTTAAGTGATGCGGCACAGAACCTGCAGCTCAGAAGAGGGGGCTGGCTAAGCTGTTTTGAAGTCATCTTTGCACCTTTCTGATTTTGATTTTCTCCTACTTGTGAGTACTCATCACTGCGATTCTGATAGGAACCTCTGCAAGAGCGCACTTACCAGGTCAGCGTGAAATGAGTAATGGAGGAAAACACGCTAGAGACTCTCAACACTGTTGCCTTCTGAAGAAGTTGCCATATTCAACAGCACTTGAAGACTACTTGCCTTACTTCTTTCCACAAGAGAGTAATTCTCTCAGCAAAGTTTTACTACTTTGAAAGAAAGAGTTGAAAAGTAATAGAGAATATTATTCTTAAGTCCCTTTTGGAATCTGGCCCAACTATTAAGACAGTGAGGTAATTATCACAATGGGCTTCACAGCTTAAGTGAAAAAAGATTGTGTGAGCCGGCTGTCTTTCAGTTTTTGTGGGTATCCCATTGTTCTTATATACTGATAGAAGGTGAATAAAGGTCCCCAGATTCACTTTATAGTGGAGCTTCATATTGTAGGTGCCTCTCTCTTGTGTTCTTTCTTTTTCCTTAAAGACCACTGATTCATTGCTCTGTTCTTGATTCAAAGGCCCCTGAAGTTAATGGAAAAGTACTGTCTGACTTTTTATTTTGATTTGCATCCCTTACGTTAAGCCATTCATGAAGGCATTCTGAACTGTGCTAGCTTGTAATCTGTGAGCAGTACTACATAGGAATACAGTCAGTTCAATTTGGGAAGATATAAATACTCATATATTCTGAGCATTGCCATTTCTATAACTTTCAATCTGGATATGAAAAGTGAAATGCAATGTCACATTTTTTGGCAGCCAAATATAAATTCTGCTCTTTTCTGCTTTTTTCTCATTAACTATCTCAGCTTCTACTCCCTGATGTCATTTTGCAAAGCAGTCTAAACTTCAAGAAATCCAAGTTTCCTTTAAAGCTGTGTAACCTTGATTTAGAATTTGCCAAGCACTCTACACCTGCTTGGACAGGGCTCTGTGAGTAAATATGGGCCTCTAAAATTAAATAGAAGCTTCTTATCTTTAAACTATTTACCTTAATGTGAGGTTTCCAGCTGACAAGGACACATAATACATCTGTGTTGTCTAAAACCGTGCTACCTGAAGCGATGAATGGTATTGACGAACTTTAAATTAAATTGGTCTGTATGGTTTTACCAAATTTTAATTAAAAAAGAATTAGAGTTTCCTAAAGCAGTCACTGGCAAGGGTGATGCTATTAGTGAAAAATCTTGTGGGTAGTTTGTGGATACACCTACAAATACTAGTTGGACATTTTCAACACAAAATGGACTCTTTTCAGACTACATCAGTTGAATCTAAATTTGTCGATCTTCATCTATCTTTTTACATAATGTTAATCTTCTTTGTAGGTTATAACAGACTGACAAGCCAACCAGACCTTGAGTAACTGGAAAATATGAGTTTCTGTGCAGAGGTATATGCATAGTTGTTACGCACTGGCTAGAGCTTTGAAAATAGGATATGTGCTGATAGGAAATGCTAATGGCTATAGTTCCTCCCCTGAGCTTTTCCTACTTCTTCCCAGTCACAGAAAGAAACCATATCCTTTTGAAAAAAGCATCCCACTTCCTCCCTGGCGCCTGTGATGTGGAAGATGGACAAGAAGGGTTATTACCCATCATCACCTACTTTCTGTTCCTTGTAATTCACTTGGCTCATTCACAGAACTGCATAGACCAAGCACATGCTCTTGCCCCAGAACGAAAACAGAATATTGCATCCCCTGTGGCAAACAGTGGCCAAATACTGTAGAAACAGGTTATGTACAGGCATACCTTTTCTGTCTGTGTGGTGATGACTGTAGCACATTAAGAAATGTCAGTGGTTGGTTATGAAGTGCCCTATTTGGTTTAAAGAGGTAGTGGGCACAGCAGGAAGAATGCAAGCACAGACTGACCTGGTGATCCTCAGAAATCTCCAAAGTCATGTTTAGATCGGTTTCACATTCCCACAAAAGATGAAAATGGGAGAGTTGTCAGATAATACAAAGGAATTCTGAAGACTAATATAAGCAGTGTGGTTTCTCTGAGAAATAAACATGGACAATGATTAAATTCATCAAATGTCTTGCAGGCCTCCGAGAACATCCCTGAGATATAGCCATGGAAATCTGCTCACTCCAGTGGCTGTGGATATCTCTGGCTTTTCTCATCTACTAAAGGCTTTGTCCTAGAAAGCTTTATTGTTGCTGTCTAACTTTGATTATGCCATGAATCCCTTGGCCTTAATTTCAGGCTTCCATTGCTCTCCCTGACTTACTAACTTATCATTCCCTTCCACAACATAGGTTTTGGACTGTTCAGAGAGAGATTTGTGAAGATTTTGTGTCAAAACAGCATCAGGGCAGCAGAACTATTTAATCATTTTGTATTCTGTTCAGATGTAGGCCTCAAAACATTAGTGAGCTAGGAGACAGTGTCTTTAAGTTTTTCTGTATCATCTCTAGATCAGCTTTTATCAAGAAATGCTTCCGAAGTAATTACTTTCAGGTAGTATTTCTCTTTCTATTTGTAATAATGAAACTGAAGGTCAAAGTTTGGTGCGTCATCAGCAGAGCAAGCAATAGCATGCTGAGATTTAAAAAAAAAAAAAAAAAAAAAGATCTAGAAGCTATTCCAAGAACAGAAGCTCTTCTGTTCTTCCAAGAGCAGAAGGTCTGAGTAATGTTAAATAGTAAGGTAAAAAAAGAGTTTCTTGATATCTCCCTGAAAGTGTTCTTAATTTGTCTGTGCAGAGTTTTGATAGACTGTAACCTTATAACTATAAAAAAGAACCTTACTTTTATCTGCATGTATTATTAGCAATGTGGTGGGAAAAGCTTGCTTTCCCACCACACCTACCATACCACCTCACTTATTTTCAGTACATAGCCTAGATCTTTCAACTGAGGATAAATCTTATGTAGCCATGCCAATTTATGCTAACTTTTTAAAAACAATTTCAAAATCAAGTGCATGCCTCATTAATCTGATTTGCAGGAAATGGAGAATTAACTATTATAAATAGAATGCTTTAAATACAGCTTAACTAATTACATGTGCAAATGCATTAGCTAAATGTAGTTTTGCAATCATAAAAATAATGCTTTAGATAACCTACACATTTCAGCTTCCCTTTTAAATCAGCATCTCTACCTCACTTCCAATAGCTTTGAAACTGGCATTCTGCCTGGTTCTTCATTCGTAGTATTGTTTCCTTGCTCCTGGGTGTAAGGTAGTTATTTGAAAATGAGCTCATGATTTTTAATTGCACATTTGGGAACACATTATCTCAATTTGGTTAAATCCCATTTGTTTGGTTATATTGGGCTTATCTGAGATTCCAGGTTTTTGTCCTCACGTATATCTAAGTGGAGCTGCAGTGAATTCAACGCTAAAGCAACTGCTCAGGCAAGATTCCCTCCTCACCTCCAACAAGCTACATGTAGCCCCTTGTGATCCAGGATATGCTTCCTGGCATTAGAGGTTAGGTCACAGCTGAAGCTTTGAGCTCTAACACCAAAGGCTGTAACACATGGAGGACAACACAGTGTTTATATATAAAATACACAGAATGAACTAAAATATGCTTCAAGTTCCCATTTGGGCAGCTGGGTTCAAGTAGCAGAAATTTCTGAAATAATTCTCTTTATTACAAAAATCATTTCAACTTCAATACTTATAATGTATGAATTACTAAGGACACTGACTTCTTCAATAAACAGGGTTGGGAGAGTAAAATAGAAGTGTTCTTCAAGACATAGTTTTAATTTTGTAGAAGAAAACAATTCCTAATCTCATTTTGATGCTATCTATTGTTTATTAATGTTTCAAAACATTTTCCTTCTGTAATCTATGTGAGAAAAATCTGGACTCTGTATGATGAACAGTGTTATTTCCCTGCTGTGCAGTAGTAACACAGTTCTTTAGAATCAGCAGCCTGTTTTCCTAATTTCAACAAATGATTCATTTAGAACATCAAAAATGAAACCCTTGAATTAGAACAAAATTGACATCTCTGTGCAAAGCTTTAAACAAACTGACCACAGATACCATTGCTTGGCTCTTTCAGCCTTGAAATGTAACATACTGATCACTGGATGTTCATACTGACGGTAGTCAGAGCCAGTTAGCCAGCTGTCCATAGGCCTCATTCTTAGATTTAGTCACGTTGTGCTTGATAGCGAGGTGGATTTAGCTCACTTCTGTGTTTCTTCTGTCTGAGGGGATAAGCTTGTTCAGATCTCACTACGAAATTGTGCTCCATCAGTATTTTAATATGGACATACATAGAACTAATTATGTCTTATCTTGAATACTTATATAAGCGTGTGAAAATGTTCTCTATAAAACACTTCACTGTTATTCAATAAAAGTATTTAATCATTTTGATGAAGTCATAATAGTAATGCAAAAATTCCTTTGTTACATGAGAGAGAAAGAATATTTAATTTGAAAGAGGTTTATGTCTTACCACTTACCCAAAAAAGGCACAGCATCTAATTCTGTCACACCAGGAACAGGCCAGGTAAGGATGACCACTGAAGAAGAATCAGTGGCACAGTCAATTTTTGTTGTTGAGATTTTTGCATTTGGTTTGCTCTATGTGGAAAAGAAACAAAAGTTTTCAGGTATTTTTATGCTATAGTGTTTATATTCAGATTTAAATGCATGTTTCTGTTTGGGAAGATGTCTAGGTAGGGCATTCTTTGAGGATGTGAGGATGCCATTTAAGTCTCTGACCTCATTGAAAACAGATTTTTTCCATCTGTGATTGTTCTGAGTCAAATAAGGGAGGGACTTGAACCTAGGGCTTCCACAACTTAGGTGATTTTCTTCATCTTCTGATTGCTGAGTATGAGAAAAAGTACGTTTAGGAGCCTGCTACCCCGTCTGATCAGCTAGACCTTCTGATTAGCCATTTCAAAATCCAAGAAAAGTAGAGATTACAGAATTTTTCTTAAATGTGACTGAACATTTATTTGGTATTCATCTTTCTGGAATGTTTCTTTTGTTTCTCTGTTGCATCATAGAAATGTTGCCAGTTGTTAGAAGCATTTTGTATTTTCTGTTGATGTCCAGAGTCCTCTTCTGCAGTCTCTGATTATTTTTAAAAATGCTACTATCAGAGCCAAAAAACAGTTCTTGCCTTTGTCCATAAAAAAGAGAAATTCTCAGAACAATACTTCATTGGCTTTTATTGTGCAGTGCTTGAATGGCAGTCAGCTTGACATTTTTCAAGTGCCTTAGGTGTATACATCAGAGATGAAATACATTTGCAAAGCACCAGCTACCAGTTACTTCTGAATAATGTGTGTTTTGTGAGCCTAACTTAAATTCACTTCTTAAGTAATAAAATATTACAATATTAAATGAATTTGGTTAGTTTTCCCAAACTTCACAAATATTAGTCTTAATTTCTCCTCTAGCAGTACTGCTTCCATTTGTTTTGTGTATCTATATACATAGAATAATAATGTATATTACAATATATAGTATAATAATTTTATATATTAAATAAATTTAGACTTGTTTTATTTATAATTTGTCCTACACACACTCAGCTAGATGTAATCACCTTAAGTAATCTTTTGAATTAATCAATGGATAAATCACAAGCTTGTTTGGAATGCACAGTGGTACATTATTAGGGTGGTTGGGAGATATTCAGCAAAGCAAGAGAAACAAACTGTTTTAAGTAGTAATTCATTTCTTAATGTTAAAATCAATCAGATTACTGTTTGCAGCACAGTGATTTTCAAATTGCAAATGGTGTAAATGGTATTTAAGAGGATCAGTTGCAAACTAGGTAATTGACAGTTACAGTTTAGACATGCAGTGATTTGGAAAATACTCCTAAATTTTAAGATACAAGTGAGACTCCTTTCTGGTGTTTCAATGAGTGGCACACAGATTCATCATATTGTGAGGTTTCTGTTAGAAAAGTTCACAAGAGAATAAGAAATTTTGAAATTGCGTCAAAATCTTTATCTGGAGTATACTTAAAACTCAAAAAGATGATAATAAAAATAGTGTAGGTCCTAGAATAGGAATACTACAAGAAGGGATCTTTCAAGGCTATCTAGATAATTATTTTACCCCAAGGTAAGATCAGCTATACTTGTCGTTTCTGGTGCATGTTTTCTAACCTTTTCTTAATGACTTCTACTGTTGGATACTCCATGACTTGCATCCAGCAAGGCAACCTGTCCCAGGACTGCCCTAATTTAGTATTCTTTGCTCTTCTTTGAAGCCACTACATCTTGCTTATGGACATGAAAGTAGACTTTTCTTCCTCTTTGCAGCAGACTTTTATGTATTTGAAATCTGTTACTAAATCTGTCCTCCGGCTTCTCTAGATTGAGGAATTTCATTAAATTCTTTTTTCATTGTAGGTCATACTTTCTAGTCTTCTAGTCATTCTTGGTAATCTCCTCTGGACTGTCTCCAGCTGGTGTGTATCTTACTTGATCTGTATCTTGCCTCTGACTGGAGAGAACTACATAGAGTTGTAGGAGTACTTCATATATCTCGCAGATTGTACATTTGTTTTCATTTATTTTGATAAATTATTTTGATGATAAAACTCTTCATAGGATGAAAAATAGTTCCTTTATTTAGCTATTGGTCTAAAGTAATTTAATTAGAATTATACTGCTCCAAATACATACCTTTCTGTTGTTATCTCAAGAATTAAATTAAAACACCTTACACCTGTGATTCATTAATGTGACTGTGTTATAAGACTTCTCTGAATATGAGTACCAAAATTGGCATGTGTCAAAGTGGAAAAAAAAGTATTTCACTTCTGCATTTTAGGGACTTGCTCTTTGGAGTTGTGATATGGACCTTGGGAAGACCAAGCAGGTTGTTGTTTGCACAAGAATTGGCAGCTTGAAGCGCATCTTCAGTATGCTAACTCACGTGTGAAAAACACAAGCCGCTGCTTTTCTCAAATTTGTCTCGTGGTGATTAACACAAGAGCATGTGTTCCTTCTCCCCCTGCTCTTCCAGTGATCACTGAACCTTATTGGGTTAAAGGTTAGTTTGGGTATTTTGCACCTAAGAGAATTTTGATTACCAACTACATTCCAAATCCTTATCAGAGAAGTTCATTGGGTGTAGCAGAAACGGGGGCCTTAAAAGGTATTCCTGGCTTTGCAGGCAAACATGAGCCAGCTGACTAAACTGAAGTTTTATCCCTTATACATGCTGCTCCTAATATAAACCTACAGCATAGGATCCATGGCAGTCAACAAAATTCTTCCACTGACCTCAGTAAGTACATTAAGCTTAGCCCATGCATACTGCTGTTGTTGCTCTGCTTTCAGTGTTGTTATTGGTAGGCAGCCAACTTGTTTGTATTGCAGCAATGCAGATATTTCTTCTGAAAATCTCACCCGTGTGATTGTTCATATGTAGTTACTTGTTTTGTTTTATTTTTCATTTTATCTGCTTTATGAGTGCAGTATGAAAGTCTTTTCCTGATCGCAGCTTCTCTCTTGTCTCTGGATGCTGTTAATAGATTTCTTTATAAAGAATCTTTAAGATTTATCTATTCAAAAAATTTCAGAAATCTTAAATCAATATCTGGCATATTAGAAAACTGCAAGGATCAGGATAGTCCTCTTACTTTACTTGTATTCTTTTTTTTCTTTTTTTTTTAATACAAAAGAAAGTAATAGAGTGCCAGCATGATCTTCCAGAAAAGATGTAGCTGAATTTACATGCATTCTAAACCGTGTGGGTATAGAGATGTACAGACAGTGTGTTGCATATGTTTTTATATGCATATACACTGATATCACATTGAAACTTTAAATTAATCAGTGTTCTGGCATCAAGAATGTATTTTTTGCTGTTCCTGTGAAAATCTATCCAAATTGAACCAGTTCATGAATTATCAAATATGATGTGCATCTGATGTGAAAGAGGTGGAGGATCTAAAGGAGAATGGCAGAATTCTGAAGGGATATCAGTAGAAAAAAGCTTAATTTATTAAAGAAAAGGATGGTACAGAAATCAGGAAACAAATCATGAGAGTCTTGACAGTTTTAGTGAAGGCAGCATATTAGCAATATTACTTAGACAATCTGTGAGGCTTTGAGATAATCTAGAAATAAGATCTCTGCTGATTTTCTGATGATAGCAATGCATCCATGTGTAGAAGTCAAAGGCAGAAAAACTATTTGGAGAGATCTGTAGTTCAGAGGTACATCTGGAAGTCTTGGCGTACAGATGTCAGTTGTATTTAGATTGGCAGATGAGGTTGCCCAGACACGAGGTATGGGGAGGAAAAGAATTCTTCCAAGACTGAGCCTCATGAGATGCCTTACCAAAAGCCGGAGGAGCAGTGAGAAGGATTCTGCAAAGGATAAGCTAAAAGAGCAAGCATTTAGCAAATGAACTAAAAGAACCATAGGCAAGCAAAAGTGGGGTGAGGGAAGCCGGATTAGTAAAAGATAGAATAAAAAGAAGAATAAATAAGGTAGAAAAAGTGCAAATATTAAGGGTGATTGACAGGTTAAAGGGTATGAAAATCAAGTAATAGATCAGCGACTGAAAAAGAGAAGGTCATTGCAGACTGTCAAGAGCAGTTTCTGTTCAGACAGGTTTTGTTGGTGCTGTGAGAAAAGAACCTCAGGCAGTTGTAAATAATGAGCTTAGAGGCGAGAGGAAGAAGAGTGATACTTAGTCCAGAAAGCAGGTTTGAGTCATAGGGCTTTACCATTTCCATCCAGAAAGGCCAGCTAAATCATACGGTGTCAGCGAGGAGGATCAGATTTGGGGGTGTGTGTGGGGGGGGAATTAGTGTACTGGTTCATTTTCAAATTTCATTTTAATCAAAACTTAGAATAGGGAGGCTGTAGCAAAATAAAAATATATGACTAGAGGAGTCTAGAGGCAAGCTGTATTCCCAGATTTACCACAATGTTCTTGAGACTTCACCACTTTATCATCTGTGCTCCAGTACAGTACATAAAGGAAGGTGATACATAGAACTTGCTTAATTCAGGGGAACAGTTTGGAGCTGAATTTTTGATGTTTGTAATCCATTTTGAGTTTCTTGATGAAAGTTTTTATATAATTGTTGTGAATTTATTATTAAATATATTTAACAACTAAAATTATTTCACTCTGTAAACGGAGGACTAGGATAATATGCCAGTATTTCTGCATGAAGCGTGTATGTGTCTTCCAGATTAATGTCTCAGCTTCTATAAAGAAAATTTTTTATGTTTAAAAATTTTCTGTGGTCAGTCTGATTTCTATTTAGTTATATATTCTAGTTTGTAAAATGATACTAAAAATAAACTTTGTTAATGATTGATTTTGATGTTTGCATATTAAACTGCTGAAAGTTTCAAAATAGAATGGGGGGCTGAAAGTAGAAAGGAAAATTGCCACTTAGATAACTTCATGAGTTGGAGCTGAGAATGTAAATGCTCTGTTCAGTTTATTCTTACATAAAGTGGACTCAATGGTGTTTAGTGTAAGTTTAGTGTAAGAAGCTGGTAAAGTGAGATTCTCAAAATCAGTCATCATGTAACTATTGTCAAGAATCTGAAATGAATTTGTTCTGACAGACATGGACTGTTTTTTTCTTGAAGACATTTTAGATATCCAACTATACATATGGAGAACTATCATTATTCGCCTCAATTTTCTTGACTTTTCAATTAAGATAGTAGGTTTTAGGGACACTCCTTTCTATCATATTTACCTATTTTTTTCTGTTAGCCAGATCACATTAATCTCTCGGCTGATTAGAGAAGCAGGATGCAAGAGCTAGTTTTGCTTTTGAAAGGACATTAGATGTCAAAAGAAAACCCTCTTGTTAAATGAAGTTTCATAATGTAAGTGGGACTTGAATTCAAAAGCACTATTACACTTTGAACATAAATGTATTAGACTGAAATAACAAAATTACAGTGGACAATAAATAAAACTACAGGTGGTCAGTTTTATGGCCTTAGTGAGATGAGTTCTTTATAATCATGGAGATTATCACAGTATGAAAGTATGGAAGAATTTTTCTGGGAAGCAGACTGGACTATCTGTCTCATTCCAACAAATGCAAGTGTTACCGTCAGAGTTTAATCAGTGCCATTCTTGTATCTCTTGCAAATTGCCATATGTGGTTGTTTTGATGAATGCATTACATGATGGCAAAAAACAATAAGACACCTCTAGAACAAATCCTTCTCAGTTTATTCATGCCACAGAAGAATGACACTATTCTCTTGAGTAGGCGAATAGGATTTAATGTTAAAGTGCAACAAAAAATCCTTAATCAGAGAACAGTACATTAAAAGAATTAAAAGGGGATTATTATTGCTCATTTAAGGCATAGTAATAGCTTTTTAACTGAGTTCCAGTGAAACAAATTTGACCTTTCTGCACACTTCAGTGTAATGGTTAGCAGAAGAAAATCATACTTGAGTACAGGACAGGAGCAAAAGGCACAAATTAAAGAAAACTGATGTAAATGGAGCTGCAGGCATAGTCTACTGATCAGTGTGAGACTTGAGCACATCACAAGAAATTCTGTTTGAGCATTAATTTTAAAGATCTTTACTGTAGGAATCCTCCTGTACCTTTAAATATTTCTATTTGCAAAAGGGGATGCTTAAGCTAATGTGATTCTGTTTGAAACCATGGAATCTTCATAATGCTGGAAGGGTCATTTACTACTGTATATTGTTGGAAAGTCAGGATCTGTTATGCATTCAAATTTTTGTCAAGTTTATCTGGGAAATGAGCAGGACTTTGGAATGCCTATCTAAATCTCTTATGTCTGAACAATTGGTTTGTAGAACCAGGAGGCCAAATGCAGGCATAGATTAATAAGGTACATTTCCACTAAAATGACCTCAGTCCTCTCAGTGTTGACCTCAGTGTTTAGACAAGAGGTACTTATATCCAGGACTTTCAGCTGGACGGTTTTGGTTTTTAATGTGAGGGAGAGGGCACTTTAAACATTCCCTTAATTGGCCTTATCTGAGGTAACCATGGCCAGACGTTTTCTTGAAATTTCCCTGGAGAGCACGCATGCACAGTTCCTTCTAAAATTTAATTTTAATAGCTATATAATCCTAATAATATTGGTCAAGAGAGTGTTGTGTAATGTCCCACAGAGAAGCTTTGGATAAATTGTTTAAGAATGATTGTAGACATATACACAACTAATTAACTGTGCCTATTTGAAATGCAGGAAGTAGATCAGGATTTATTTATTTGTTTGTTTTCCACATTCTCTCCCTTTCTCTCAGAAATTATAGGCAAAATACTATCTGCACTATGCACTGATATTAAACTGCTATATTTTGCAACTAATAAAGGGAAATTTGGTGAACTAATCTCAATTACTATGTTTCCTGTATTATTCACTCTGTAGGGCTCTTTGCATCTGTGCCAGATTCTGAAGATTGCATTTGTACCATGTCTCACTAACAATGACCGTTAGCAGGGTTTCCATACCACTCTTGGTTATTCCCCCCATGTTGGCTTCTGTGAGCTGTCGGATACCCTAACACCCCCTTCCCCCGAACAAATAGGCTACATAATGCTCAGAATGTGTTATTCTGTTCATTTTTCTGTGATGGTTATTAATTTCATTATCTGGTCTATATAAAATCTTCTGGACCTGAATCAAGTTCTGAAGCCCTTTCTAGGTGTTAGCAACAAGCTTTTCCTGCTTTCCAGAATCTGACTTTTGGTTCAGTCTTCATGCCCTAGGAGAGGTCAGTAGTATTCAGTGCTGAGCAACAATTTTTATTTGAATGGTATCTAATCACTTATGTTACCAGTAGGGTTATTTATCACCTACTTTATCCATGTTTGGGATGGCCAATAACATGGTCTTTGACTCTTTTTGAAGTAATCCTCATCAGCTACATTTTAGAGTACCAGCTGTTACTGTCATATTATATTTGAATTAAAGACTGCCAAACTAATATGCAATCCTACCCAAAATACAAACCAATGCATCTGAAATAAACTTCAGAACTGTCTAGGTGGAAGAGATCCGCATACTTTTGCTACTCCAAAAAATTACAGATCTTATATGCAAATCTTAATAGTGAAAACATCAAAGGTGCTTATTCTGACTTTAAATGGGTCTAAAATTAGGCACATTTCATGGTAAACATATACAAAGAATCCTGAGGAACTGAAACTGCTATTTGAAATTTTGCACAAAGCCAAGAATTAATACGCTAGGATTTGCGTATTTCAAACAACTGTCAAACCATCTAGCATTATTATACTAGTGATTGACACAGAGTTTTTGAGTTCTGTATCTGAGGACAGTTTGAAATCCCAGTAATGCATCTGTTGCTTAAAATACCCTTCTGAAGACATAATCAGCAAAGCACAAATTGTCTATCTTGACCTGTAGTAGAAGAGGTCTTACTAAGAATGCGTTCGTTACAGCATCTCTAGTGACATATGCAGCCTTAGGAGCTAGACTTGCAATCCACATCTGTACTTACAAAACAAAGTTGACTAGGGCTGTTTTGCACCTAGGGGTCAAGAGGCATGACATTCATGGAGCTAAACCCTCTTAACCTTGCAAACCGTATGGCTGTATCAAGTCTGCCTAAGGTGAACAGTCCCTGGATTGTGCTAACACCTGACTTGAACAGTTTTAGAGAGGACTAATTGGTACAGGGCAAAATCACAGCTGAAGACATGGCCACAGTGTAACGGTAGAGGTGATTGTGTGTTAGGGTCTCTGCTGAAAGTCTTTGCTCTGGCACTGTTTAGTTTCTAGTACGGACACAACTATAGCGTTAGGATGGGAAAATATTCCTCTTTGGTTGTAACTCTAAAGGTTTATTTTCCTCTGTTGATAACGATGTCTCTCACCATGAAATCAATTTCTTGTCATTCATTTTCTCACTCCAAAATCTTTGGTGGAAAAAAAGGTGCTTGTGATGTTTATTCTATTCTACAGGAGTTCTTCTTTAAATCAGGAAATAACACCACCCAGCTGCCTTGTAGCAGTTCATTAAGCCATACAAATGAGCACTTTTCACAAGGGAAGGATAAATCTTGGTATTTATGTTTTGATAGACTTTTTTAGCATGGTTTCCTAAGAAAATTAGACCTATGCAGTCACATCATAGAAGACAGAAGAGATGGAGAAAAGGAAGAGCTGCATCTGTTTATTTGTGTGACCCCACCATTGTTTCATTAACTGTTCTTTTCCCCTCTGTCTGTTGCTTGCTTTGAAGTCTGTTAGCTGCTTCCAGCCAGGTTTGACAAAGGATACAGTGACTGTTGAGTAGAGGAGAGTCATTCTTCCGGCTCTTAAATGCCTTAACTAAAAGTGAAGTTGCAGCATAAGCTCGTATCTTTTTGGATCAAAAAAAAAACCCCAAACCCACATGCTTCTAGGAGAGATCAGTTTTTATTTTTTAGCAGTGGGAAAGACTTTAGGTAGATCTTCTTTGATGCTCATATAATCAACCAGGAGACTAAACTCATAAGAAACTAGATTTCATTAACTCTTGGGCTAGCAGAACTGCTTCTTTTGCTCTTAACTTTATTTTTTTTTCCATTGGAAATTCCACAAGAATCTATATGATCTTGAAAAAAACTCAGTTTTGCTAAAATATCTTTCCCCAGTGAAAAACCTTCACTATTCTACACACACACATGCACATATACATGCAACCTTTTTTTTTTTTTTTTTAAGAAGAAGAAACCTTGATGGTTTAAAGTTGCATAATAATCCCATTATTTTCTTCCAAGTTTTGTTCTCTAACTGGGTAGATTGACATTTTGCACTGTGGTTAAAAAAGCTGAGCTTTTAAAAGCATTTTGAATTGTCTGGACTGATAGACTTCACATGAAGGTAGGATTATTTTTATGTTAAATAATTATTGTGCAATTGGAGAGACAGCTGAAATTCAGTCCAATTGTCTGAAAGTCAAAGTCACTATAGACAATCTTGTTGATTATAAACATGTATTGAGAACAGTCTTTTCTTCTTAAAAATCCATGTGCTTTTATAAAGAAAGTGAGAGAAAAATAGGCAAGTTTAAAGTTGATACTGGTGGACATATCTTGGCTTCTCCCCAAACTAGATCCAAATTCAATCATGCAAATGGACCTTCTTGAAAATGGAAAGCATCCAAATGCAATATTGTATACCACAGCTACTCTGCTGTATTTTTTTAACCACTAGACTGTTGTTTGAACTACAAAGATAATATGTAGGAATGGAAAAGAGAGGTAAACTTTCCAAGCTATGATTTTTGTGGTCTGTCCTTGCTAAGAAGAAAAGTAGAATAACATGTAACTCTCATACATCATCAAATCTGTGTTTTTTTCTAAAAAGTCCTACAGTACTTGGACCTTCTGTCAAAAAAATTAATATTCACTTTCTTTGCCTTCTGCAATTATCGTTCTAGCAGAAGTAGAGGTAGAAAATATTTTTGCAAAATAGCTCTGAATGAATCATGAGCCTGTGATAGAAAGAAAAATGACAAACGTTAGTTACATTAGTTGTGTAGATGGATGGATGGATCTGCATATATATAAAAGTTCATAATGGAGCCAAGATATTGCAAATGCTTTTCCAACTCATTGGTAGCACTGAAGCTACATCTCAAAATGGAGATAAAAACGAGCATTTTAAGCAGAAGAGTGAAAATATTGAAACAGTATATCCACAAACATCTATTAAATCTAGTTTGTCATGCAAATTATGCCTTTTTTATTTGGTTGAATTCCTGTATGCTCTGTGTCATTTCATTTTGCACTACTGTACAGAAGGAAGGTGGGAAAACACTAAAATGAGTCTATGAAATTCTGGAATAGCAGAATGGTATGGTAATGAAGATTAATTCACACACATGTTGGTAAGTATTATGCAGTTGCATAGATCCCATTAGGCTAGAGTTACCAATGATGCAAGAGATGGGCAAGGTTAACAAAGTTCCTTTCTTACAGCCAAAACACATAGGTAACTTCTTCTCTGTATTAAAATAGGAAAAAAATCTCTTGTGGCATCTGAGTTCTCAGTGAAAAATCACATTTTTAAAATTAGGAAATAAAATTATGAGGTGAAACTTCTGTGGGTTCTTTGCAGATGTCAATATGTAGTTCATTATTTGTTTAAATTAATAAATGTACATGAATCACTGACATTTAGAATCTGTATTGAGAGTAGCATAGCACTTAGTGAAGGAAGCCTGCACCACACATTAAACTAAGAGGAGAAAACAATATGTTGACTAACTTGCCATTTATCTGAGCATTGACCACCCTGTGTAGAGTTAGGCATAAGTCCTCTTCTTGAGAGAGTTTGTCCTCAGGCAGTTAAATTTGTATTTAGAGCAGATGAACACGGGTAGCATGATCTAATTACATTTTGCATTTTGTAATGTTTAAGTGCTTGTTTTTGCTTTGTGTTTCATACCTGCTTAATGTGAGTTGGAGGGGAAAAGGGATGGGAACTTGCTTGTGATGCTTCATTCCCTGCTATTATTAGTTTTGTACTTAGAATAATGACCTTGCACATTATAAAAGAGAAGGGGACACAGTGTGCCTCTGTCCTGCAAGAGAGACTTCTTTGCAAAGGGAGGTTTAACTGGAGAATATAGTGCTACATGCAGATTTACTGAGAACATAAAAGACTGTGTTACTGATTTTCCTCCAGGATCTATGTTTCTCAAGTATACTGACAAACATAACAGGAAAATGATGATGCTGAGATTCATGATTTCCAGATACAATGCTTCCCAAATGCTGTATGAACAAGGGATATGATTCTGTAATAACTACTGGGCACCATGGCTGAGATGTTGACTGATCAGCCATAAGCAGCTGAGGATGGTCTTCAGTTTTTTTAGTGCTGCCAGGTAGCCCTGACCATGGTGAGGCTCAAGCCTGAAGCTCATGGTATAAATAGCAATGGGCAAGATCACAGCTATGTCTAGAATCCATGGACTTCTCAGAGCCTGTGCCATTTTTAGAAGCAAAGTTATCTGGAATATATCATTCCACTGTTAAAATGTAATGCATCTAGATAATCTCTTGCATGGCTAGTTAAGTGCCATTACATTCTAATCGCACTTGTCAGTATGTAAGAGTGACTGTAATATTACTTTAAAACAACACCAAAGATTTAGTGTATTCGTCCTGTTTGCCACTTTCTTTCTTACAGGTGTCACAGTATGATTTATCAGAATTGGTATGTCTGCTATATTTAATGATATATAGTAGCAGTAGTAGTAATGATATATATTTAATGATATGTAGTAGCATGCCATTCAACAAAGAGAAAGATGTTTCATATTTTTAATATTCCACATTCAATTTGGTTGGCTCTGTGAACATTTACCTATATATTCATGAGACTATCTGTAGATGAATAGAGGTGGAATTGCTAGCAAAACCAAATGCAGAATATTAAAAATTATGTGTAAAGGGTTTCAAACTTTCCATTTCTTTTACAAGAATTATAGCTAGAATGGAAAATGGTACCAAATAAATTTATTGTAAGGACACTGACTGTAATGACGGAGAAAAAAGGCATAAATCTCAGTAATAGTTTTGACAGCTTCAAGGTCATCGTCTTTTGGTTGCTTTCAAATGTTGCAGGATGTACCTGCAACATTGCGATGTATCTAAGACTGTACCGAAGTTGTATACGCATCAGTTAATTTCATACGATTTTTCTATTAAAGCTGCAGTTCTCATTATTAGAATTTTACTTTTTTGTATTTGCACTATTCATTTCATTTTTAAGACTGTCATGCAAATAGTTTACATTGAACAATAAGAATGGATTTTCATTCTTTCTTGCTCTGTCTTCATATGAATGACAAAAATCGTAACCAAAGTAGAAAACAGTACAGATGTAATCCATTCTTATGTCAGAAATCATAAAAAGAAAAGAATAAGGCAACAATTCATATTTTTGACATGCCTGAATTACGCGTGAGAATTGCTCCCTTTTTTTCCTGTCAAATTCCTATTTAAATCTTGCAGTGGTTTAAAAGTAATTCATGTGCAAAACTTTGTAACAGGAATACAAAACGGTATCTAATTATTCCATTCAGAGCAAATTTAAAGCTACAAATTTTAGGATATCAGAGATGCCACATGTCATGGTCTGGCTGCAGGGTATTTTTAAGTACTTGGAAAATTTTGAAGAGTACTGATTTCATAAGTCTAAGTTCTCCAACACAGAAATGTCGTAAGATACATGCAGGAAAATCCTTTTAAATATACAGGACTTTGCAACAGAGACATGTCAGCTGTAGGTGGTCTTTTGGTATGTGCCGCTAAGGAATAGGAAATTACTCATCACAGTATTGTAGCTCAAGTTAAAGTAGCATAGCACGTATATTTAAAACAATTTGTATGCTATTCACCTCATCACTCTCCAAGCCTTCAAATTTAAGGTTGTATCAGTCTTTCAGAAAGCATCCATTAGATTTATCTTTTCTAACTAGCTCATTGCAATCAATTTCACCTTGTTCAGTTTTTTATGTTTTAATCTCTAGCTGCATACTGTACCTCATTATTATAGCATGGCAGTGGGAATTAGGAAATATTCCCCAGGGGGTGTCTTCATTGGAAAAGACCTGTGATTTTAACACTTCCTGGCATAACTCTGTGAGCTTAATGAAGATAGAAGTTACACCGATAGTGGTGAGGATGATAGCACTATTATTTGATGCAGGACAGAAGGTTGGAGGGTAGAAGTTTTCTGTGCTGCTAGATAAGCCTACCCAGCAGAAAAGTAGGTATGAGTGCAGGACATGCTACTGTGCTAGGAACAAGGGCAGAAATCTTGCAGGCCCCTGGAAACTCTTCCATAAGCCAGCAGGATCGAATCCTGCTGCTGTGAACATGCCAGCATGTGCTATAGAGGCATCTACTTTTTGCGGTGTGTATACCTGAGTCAAAGAAAGTCTTGTCTTCCAATACCTTGTCCTGAATCAAATAGTGGTAGAAGCTATTTACTAGAGCTTCAGCTTAGGTGAGTGCGAGGCATGCACTGCTAAGCCAGCATGCAAAGAGGAAGGCTCTGCAGGAGTGAGCTGCCTGCTACTTGGCATAATGGAGAAGACAGAGTAGATTATGCATTGTTCAAGAGATTAACCTTATTGCTTCTCATGCAGTACAATATTTTCCTGTTTGCTGACTTGGAAAATTCAGACTGCTAGAGCTATTGTATTTTTTTCAGTCTCACAGAGGATGTTGTTATCTAGCTTTTATTTTCCCTCTGGCTGTGCTGAATTACCCTTTGGTGGTGCAGTGCAGTGTGCCAGGTAGGACTTCTCTTGCCTCTCCCTTTTGATCAACAGATGATTCTTACGAACACTGGATTGTTTGATATGTATTGTACATGAGCAATGGTTGTCAGTATGCCTTTTCTTAAGAGTACATACTGGTTTCCTAACTGCTAATGTTATTGCAGCTTATTTAACATGCAGTATATAACATTTGATATTAAGTTTCTCCAAGTTCTTCAGCTTGCCACCAACTTGAAATTTGTTCACTTTCTTCCAGACTGAAGGTAGCTCCTTGGTTTGTTGCATAAGTTCAGTAAGGCTTGCCGATGCAATGAGCAAGTTAACATGCATAAGAGAAATTAACAGATAATTAAAGGAATACTGTTATATTTTGTTCAAACCTTCAGACTGAAAAATGTAAGATGATCTCTAGTGTCCAAAGAAAGTCGAGTGCTAGCAGTTCAAGCTGCAAAATGTAAAGGAAATATCAGGGTTCCACACTCATAAACCAGCTAAGGAATCACTACATAGGCATTAAAAGGGGTGCAATCCTGCCCTCATTGAGTCAATAGGAATTTTGCTTTTGAATTCAGTGGAGACAATATTTCCCTACTTTGCCTTGCATCTTTCCAATACTTGTTTCTCAATCAATATCATTTTTAGTGGAAATTTTTTTGCATTTTCAGTCACATGTAGAAGTTATGGTTCCTAGCTATTTTTAGGACAGCTAAATCCTAAAAATCAGAGATAGCAGAGTTATGAAAGCTGTCTTTGGTAGTTTATTTCATGTCAGAAACTCCATCAATGATCAGGGAGTGGAAAGCACTTGCTAAAATACATAGAATATGAAGAGGGACTATATCAACAGTGAGAGAAGTCTTCACTTCTGGAATGTCTTGCAGTTTTTATGTTTCAGTGCTTCATCTAAAACTGTGTTTTTACCTTTATGTATTATAGAAGTGGTATGTGCTTGCATATACATTGGTCACTGAGACTTGTATTAAAAATGTTCAATTGCCAGAGAGAAAAAAAAGAGAGAAAAAAAAACAGTAACCTTTTGGAAGCTTTGCTTGTAGTCTGGAAGCCAAAGCTATGCCTTTTCTGGTTTATGCATCATCACTTGTGAAGATTTTGCAGTGGGAACTCAGTTTATGACAATGCTGTTAAGACAAAATAGAACCCAGTTTACTTTTCTAGGAAACTCTATTAGCTTTGCAGTGTTGGCAGGACTTAAAATGAGTAACCATTTATTTTAGTTATGAGGGCAATCAGCCATGACTCTGAATTTACGCAGGTAGTCACTCAGTTAAATAAAAAGGCATCCTATTCAGGGTAGAATTGTGCTTTAATGTTGAATGAATACAACTTTGGGGTTATTTGGTCTTACTTCTCTGTTTGTATCTATACATACATTAATCATAGAGGCAAATTGTACCAGGAGGCTCCTTTGCTCCATATGACACAGCATTTGGCAGTGCACTGATCCTTGCTTAGCTTGGAGATGTATATGTAGTGGTACCTATCAGAAGTATTTACAAAGCACCCATTGCCAAAATTTTTTTTCTCATACTTAATTTAAATTGCCATATTTAAAACATAGGCTTTGCAGTCATGGGAAACTCTAGATTAACAATCGTGTTTTTAATCAAAGATATCTTGAACTAATTCAGCTTCTCCAATATAGATAGGTCTGTTGTTGATATTAAAAGCAAATATTTGAGGATCTCTAAATTATAGTCTATAGTGTTTAGTCAAGTGTATTCAGAAAGTAATATTAAATTAGAAATGTGCTGCTCTAATATTAAACTATTCTTGTATCCATGAGGTTTTTCAATGATTACTGTAGGTTTCTTCCATTAGCTTCCTAACCATATGTTTATTACCAGATTTCATTTTAATGCAACAGTCCAATGGATTTAATTCTAAAAACTCTGAAATTTATTCTTTTTGATTTACATGCCTGAATTTTGGTATCATCTCAAAAGTTCATCTTATGATCATAACATTCTTGTCTCCTACTTTCTGTATAAAGGCCTAATTTCAACAACTGTGTGTGTCAGATCGGGATCTGTGAATGGGTCCCAACTTCTGAAATCTTTTTTCCCCACACTTGCATTAAAAATACCCCCCAATCTTAAAAATCAGTCAGAGAAGGGCCGGTTTTGAACAGTCCTATTCATCTATTGAAAGAATGAAAAGAAAATGTGATGAAAATTAGAGTGATTATCTACCCTCTTATTTTATTTTCAGTATAAAGTACTAAATGCTATGATAACAAGTATTACAATGCTATTACATAGTTCAAAGTAAAAGCTCAGGTAGTCAGATAAGTAAGTTAAACACTTCTCTGGTTTCAAAGCCGTGTAGTTTTATTCATTACTCACCTTCCAAACTAAAAGTTAATCAGCTAAACTAAACTAAGTGTGAATGGTTTAATACACTAGAGGGTACATCTCGAGTTGGTGAAAATTGTAATAACTAATAGAGATACAGTTTTCACTGGAGATGTATCTGCTCCTCACTTTGAGAATCAGGTATCAGGTTACTCTGTAATTCTGTTTTTGAAATTCAAACATTGCTAGTGTGATATTCTCTTGATACTTTAATATACTCTGTAATTGTGCACTAATTTGATGTCAAATCCTTGTTCTTATGATAAATATGGGATATGCTTTTAACACTAACAAAGGGACAGTATTTTAAAAAATAAACAGAAGAGGCAGAGTTAGGGAAGGCAGATTGCTTGGTGGCAAACAGGTTCACAGACAGGCAGTCATGGCTGTGCTGGCTGGACATCCAGTCTCCTGTGCCGGCTTGCATCCCTCTAGTGAGAAAGTTGGAAGCAGAAGAAGAGAAATATCATACTTCTGTTTCACTGAACAGAGTAGTGCTCCTCTGAGCTCATTCCCCACAGGTGATAGAAGAGAGGCAAGTGTCCACATTCTCAGGCTCTTTTGGCCACTGCCACTGGCTGAGACAAGAAAGGAAAAGCAAGATGGATTTTGCGCAAGCCTGGTAGAAGGGTGCAGATTTTCCCTGGGGTGGACCAGCAGTGTCAACCTGATGCCCTGCTCTGGGAAATTACTGGGGTGCAAAATTTCAGTTTCGCCCACACTCGCTGAGAACTCTAGAGACAAGCTTGAACTGCTGTGTTTAACCCTGAAAGTCTACTTGGGCTACAATTCCAGATCCTAACCTTCTGGATTTCATTCAAATCATTGCTAAATATTTCTTTAGACGAGGTTGAAGTCCACCTGACATTTCTGACTGAGGGTTTCTGATTTCCTCTCCTCAGATAAGCAGAGTTTGGATTCTGCCCAGCAACACTGAGAAGTTTTGTCTAGATATGTTACAGAAGGGCAAAACTTGGATCCAACCGATTCTTATTTGGCATGCACACTGCACCTAACGTACACCACCTTGCAAGCCAGCAAACACACCGTCAAATAACAAGAGAGAAATACAGAAAAGAAAGGTAATTAAGATTGTATTGAGAGCTGTCAAAATATTGAGTAGTGTTTAATTCCAGACTTCTCAAAATCTCTTTCTGCTGCCATTATGGAGAATATGGAATAAAAGTTCCCTAAGTACTGAGAGCCTATTTCAGTGTCTTCCCAGACGCATTTTGGTGCTGAGCACTCTGGGTCTCAGTATTTGTCTCATGTTTAAGCACAGTCAAGATTCACAGTTAAAAAATTCATCTCTGCTATATTCTATATGGGGCCTAATCCCATAGGCCTTCTAAGAGCATTGCTAATTTTTCCCTTGTACAGGGAAATACCATGCAAACTGAGACGTTCAGATTCTGTTAAGTGGAAGGGTGCTTAAAAGCTATCTTTTGCTCAGAGCTGTGACATCTGCATGCTTTGCTGGAGCCAATTCCAGTTCTTTGTTCTGACCACGTCATTGAAAAGAAATGTCATTTCCTCAGGCCTTCTGGTTCAGGGGTTGGGGGAGATTACAACATCAAGAGCTGGTGTCATAGTGTATGCACACAAGCATAACTCTTTTAGACTTACTGTGTCAGCAAGCTGTCTGGATAAAATTACTCTCTGGTTTTATATGTTTGAATATTCATTATTGCCTGTATTGCACTTATTTTTGCATAAATAGCAAGAACAAATTTACTGCGGCATTGCAGTGACATGAAAGAGGAGGTTTTAATGTTATTGTAACATAGCAGTCATGTTGCAGTCATCTTAAATTGATGTCTCTGTCCATGTGCATTAGGATCCTTTTGCAGCCACACTGCTGCTCTACATAGTGTTATTATACTTGCTGAATCTGTCTGTATCTACTTAAAATTAATAAACAAAAGCCAGTGTGTTTTTGTATGTGCTATTGCACAGAGAATATCAGTAGTTTAGGTATTCAGATACCACAGTAATGTGCAACCATATGAAAATTCGGTTTAGTACCATACTGTACCAAAACATATATTAAATCCGAGTTATGTCTGGAGAATACACATGGTTCCCACAATAAAATCTGTGGTTTCATGGTTTATGTCATCACATTTATTGCCTGCATTTGGAATATCTATTACACCAATATACAAAAAACAGCAGGGCTCAGACTATTTTTATGTTTCAATATGTTAAATTTCTTCTATAATATACATTGAAGTTACACTTCTGTATTTAATTTTGGAGAAAATCAAAGGCAAAGAAAGTAGAAGAATAGTCTGTTGAAAACTGCTCCTGCTATGCAGAATCTGACAGTAAATGAAATTTTATGGAAGTTTTACAGAAGATCAATTAATATGCAGTGATTCAGAATTTGGTTTTGCAAAGGATACATGAACCAGTCCCATTATTTGCATAGTATTCATCATTTCAAAATATTGAATAATATATTTATTAATTGTTACATGCAAAAGAAATGTCAGCTTGTAAACTTCGTATATTCAAAATATCCAAGTTTCGTTTTCAGGCTTCTGAAGGGGCAGCCTCCTAGAACGTCATTCAAGACGTAAACTGTGGTTTTGAATGAACTGTGTGGACTTGTTTAGAAACTTAACAGTCTTAGGAATGCCAGAAGTGCAGCGCTGTCCTGGAGGAGGGAGACAGGAAGGGAGACGGGAGGATTCCATGTTTGATGCAGTTCACTGATTTCCACATCAAACTTGCTGAGCTTAGAAGTACAAAAGCGGTTTTCTTTCTGCTTTTTTTGGCATCCTGCTCAGCACATTCATCCCACACTCTGACAGTCAACCTGGCTTCTTTCCATTTCACGTGTCCTTTCTGGTAATAGAGTCTCTGCAGGCTGTATTACGCCTCCAATGCATCTCTGTGTTGTTGTCTTGAGATTATGCCATGAGTGACACCTGTGCAACCTTATTAAAATCTTCAGTGGTGTGGTTAAAGTATTGTGAAAGGTGAAATCAAAGGTGGTTGTGGTTTATAAGTATCCAGGAGAGCAAAACGGAGTCCTCAAAGCCTTTGCTACTGATGATGCGCGTTGCCAGAGTTACCATGTAAAATGAGATCTTCCATATTTCAGCTTTATGTTCCATATCCAGTATTTAAGGTGTATGAGACGTAATGTTTTTCAATATTACATGTGTGTTTTTGCATATAAAAATGCGAAGCTGAGATTCAGGAAATTCTTCACAGCTTCCAGTGGTTAATAGCTGCAGCCTGTGTGGCAGAAGCAGCAAAAAATCTCTGCCAGAGAGGAGGCCCCAAAGAGCGCTGGAGGCGGGGCAGGGTGCAGACTGGCAGCAGAGCGCTACTGCCTACTTCATTGCAGCTCCCTGCTGGATTAGTGCCCCTCTCCAGGAGGCAGCAGCTGGGGTGGCCAGAGGCTGAGGCAGATGGGATGGAGAGTCCTGGGAACTGCAAACCAAAGGGGCATCTCTCTTAGTCATGGTGCCCAACGTTGCACAGTGCAAATGTTTACTTCATAAGTAAGAAACGTTTATATAGAAGTCTATACCTTGATGTTGTAGCTGCATAGAAATCAATGCTGAGATTAATTACCTGAAGAGCCATGAGACAATTAATTAATTTGTATGTGTAAAGTATTCTGTGTTTTACTTACTTCTTTATGAAAAGCCAGACCACTGTGTTGGCATTTTCAGTTGCTGCCTGAGATTATGAGCAACTGTGAGGCTGCTCTGTGTTGCACTTGGGTGAGTTCATCCTGCCCAGCCTAAAGTTCAATAGAATATCCTCAGGTTCAAATGTTCTTCCCTGTCTATGCCAGATACATCCTCTTCCCAGCAGAAAGCCTGACCAAGGAGGGACAGCACATGGTATAGAGCATGACAAATGACAATACAGTGCCAGTTTTCAGATACTGTGTGCAGGTATCAATATCAATCAACAAACAAAATCCCTGAACTCTCTTCTACCTCGTGCAAGCCTTGATCTGCTTTCCAGGTTAATTCTTCACTTACCCGCTCAACCTCTGATAGTTCAAACTAGGTGACTCAATGCAAGAGCAGAACATTAAATTGGATGAGAGCTAACAGTTCAGCATCTTCAGGGCTACATTCAACTCCTGTATCATGAACTCTGGCCACAGCATAGCACTCTTTGTAAGAAAGCTGCTAGAGCACAAGCTGATTTCCTAACCTGACAAAGTAAAGTTTGCAGATGCAGGTGAAAAGAGGAGGATCTTGCATTCTCCTCATTCAGGAATGCAAAGATTGCATAGCATAGTATTGACTGAATAACACAGAAAATGAAAAATTGCCTGGGACCCATGTTTTTTCCCCTCTTACCTTAAATGGGGAAAAATTAGAAGGGCTGGAAGAAGGAAGGAGAAATGAAAGAAGACAAGAACCTCTGTACAGGCTTTTGGCACACAAACCTCCTAAAATTGTTCTTGCTTCTGGAAAGGACAAGCGAGCTGGAGGCTGGATGCTCACAGAGGCCCAGGAGCTAATTTATACTTATAGCTTCTGCTTTGCTGAGTATACATCCAGAGAAGACCTTCCAAGCAATACCGATTCTTAAGATTATCTTCTCTGCTCCCCTTCCTATGGTGACTGACTTTCCTGGGATAGGAAAAACTCCTCCTTTTTGCCTCTTTTGCTTCTGCTTCATTCTGCATCCTTAAGACACTTGGTCATGGCAATCTGTCCCTAGGTTTCCGGTCAGGTTGGATTTATAATGAATAATTTGCTGAATGCTATTCTGTGTATGGTTTTTTGGAGGATTTCACAGTGTCATGAAAAAGGCAAAATGAGTTTCCATATCTGCTTTTTTTTTGTTTCTGATTTGCATTTGTTTTCCAATTTCTGAATAGTTCTTCATTTTTTACCCTGTTACCTTGTTTCCAGTGAATAACTCCTCATACATTTACATTGAATTAGAGTTGATTCACTGCAAATGCATCTATTCTTTAAATACCTAACAATGTAGCATTTCATAAATCCATTATCTAGATGATTAAGAAATTTTCAGACAATGAATAATTCTTCAACCTTGAGACATATGCAGAAATAGTCTGGGACTTTCACAATGATTCTGAAATTCTTGTAAAAATCAGTGGGTTTTTTAACATACTCATCTGAAATAGAGGGAGGCAAATACAATTTGAGGATACTGTTCCCTGGTTTGTCCTCTTTATCCATTCAATAGAGTAGTATGTGTATATTTGTATTTTATATCTGCCTTTCTATTGCTTTCTCTATCTTTCTGTCTATGAATATCATTGTCTTTGTCTATGTATCCATTCTTTTTGCACTTTTTAATAATCTGAAAATAGAGTATATGTTCCATGGAAATAATTTACAACATATTTTGCCTGGATGCTAGTCTAATACTTCTGTTCCATTGAAAACAGTGATTATATCTATAATATTTTATTGATCCTTTTTAAAAGCAAAGAATATGCATTCTTGAATAGTATTTGTTACCTAGTGTTTCTGTTCTCAACTGTCACTATTATTGCATTTGCATACGCAAAAATATCAGTTAGACCATACATACTACGGGAGGGTAAAAGATAAAAGTAAATTTTCTGTGTGGAACTTTTTTTTTCTTTTTAACAGCCAACCCAGGCCATCTTCTCATCATGTTCTAATGTTCGATTTTGTGATCCAGCAGGGTATTTTTAGGAAGACTGGAAATTTGGATAGGAGCAGAAGCTGTCAGGAACCTATTGCTTCACTGAGCACAATGCACAACCTTTCAGGTACTTATTTCTAAGACGTATATAGATACTAACTGTCATGTCTCTATTGCACTAGTGCTTCTGTTATAAATGGGGAACATACTGGGAGGAAAGAGGGGATGTTTGTTGTCTCTCCTTAAATAAGTTACTTGTCTTATTTTTCTTGGTTCTGCAAGCATGTCTGTCATGCATTTGGTATATGTAATGATTTATAATACAGGAGAACTAAGAATATATACCACCTGTTTTAAAATAAGCTTTTTTTTCAACTGGGTAAATAAGATGTGTTACATGTTGAGGTGAATATGTTTCCATCTATTATAAGCAGAATGATATACATGTACATTTACAGTTTCATAGTTTTCATAGGCAGCTTCCTGAAAACAATTCAGAAGTACCAGTAGGAATGAGTGAAATTAAATTTTCTATGTCTGAAAATATCTTAAATTAGTATACGAAAGCTTAAAGCATTAACCCTACTCCAAAAAAATATCTTCAGAGTCGGAAGAAAGTTAAATAGGTGTAATTTACTGGAGTAACACAGTCAACTTTGGTTGTCTGATCAAATATGCTACATCACAAGAAAGATTATCACGTTTTATGGTTTAAAAGCAAAGTGGAAGTTTGCTAAGATTAGTTGCAGATGTCTGAACTAAGTATTTTTGAATGCTACACTCAAAGAAACGATAAAATCTTTTGAAGCTAATGTTGTTCGTTAGTTGGAAGAATGGAAGATGGAAGAGTAACCTAAGTATCAGACTGAACTGAGGGGAAGAAGGAATTTAAGAACCTAATTTAGACACTTTTCAAAACAGGTGCTAAGGGTTTAATTTATAGAAAGTCATATCTACAGATTGTTAAAGCTTGAATGCGACAAAGAATTGACTTTAAAAAGATTTTCAAAGTAGCATACCTTCAACAATGTGGCATCCATTTCTTCTTTATTTTGAAGTTCAGAATGTCATTAGCTGACTTAATGTAGGTTCTGTTCAACTCAAGACTTCCCTTTTTATTTAGTAAATGCAGTCATCCCCCCAAGACTCAGATTATTCTTTCAATGAAACCACAAATCCAGAATAGTACAGAGGTCCCAATTTAGCTAATAATGTCTCTCTATTAAAACCATCAAGCAAAGGGTAAGAAAAATGGCTGGCATTGTGGAAAATAGCTAGTGTATGTCTGGATAAATGTTTCTCGCTTTGCACTGTATTTAATCTTTAGCTGTGGTGGTTTTGTTTCTGCCTTTTAGGGTGACAGATAGAAATCTTTCAGAGCAAGGCACTATCATTGCATTCCTAATGGGAAATTAGCACTTTTTTTTGCAGGTCATGATGTGCTGTTAGTGGCAAAGCTTTATCTATTCTTTTGACTAACCTACTATGGACTGCGTTCTCTGGCAAGTGGAAGCTGGCTGGAGTCTTTCCAAAATCATTGATGAGTTAGAAGATGAGGTTTGGTGTTAGACCACAAGTCACCAATATTGCATCTATAATTAGGTTGATCAGTATTTCCAGGTCCTAACATTTACAGGTCCCCTAACATTTGTTAAGGGAAGATACTGCAATACTCTATCCAGCTCTGTCTAGTGTGTGTCTGGTGTCCACCATGACCCCACAAAACACAGAACTATAGCTATAAAACTAGTTTAAGGTTCTTGAGCAACTGGAAATTTAATATGGCACTTAAACTAGTATATTCTCTCTGGTAATAGTTGTAAGTCCAATTCTGATTGATTTTTTTATTTTTAATAAGACCCTGTCATGGACAGTATTTACTGCTATAGATTTTGTTATAATATATAACCATTCATACATGCATATAAACTTTGAATTAATAAAAAAACATAGAGATGAGTCAGCATTGGAGATTTATTTCTATTTTAATACAGTGAAAAGGATCCTCTGAGAAGACAGAAGAAATGATTTACATTCCCATCATTTAAGAAGTGAAGCTCATCTCAGCAACACTTGAAGAATATACCGGAGGACTTTTCATAAATTACCTGGTGCATTTAAAATAAAGGTGACTAAGACTAATTATGTAGGAGAGTCTGATATAGTAGGGCAGGAAACTCCATAAGAGTCCATTAATATCATTTGTCCTGTCAGCGGAAAGTCAATTAGAGGTGTACACTGGGGGAGTGCTCTTTCTCCAGAAGAGGTAGAATGTATGTAAGACCCCCTTGTTTTCAGACATTACTGTCTGTTTAGCTGACTTCACATGAGCTGCACTAGCCCTAGCTATCACAGAACCAGCACCACAATCAGCAGGTATGGCTTACATGACTCCGTGAAGATACCATGCAAGTGCCTCAGACTTTAATGCCTTTACATGTACAAGAAATTAGAGGCAAGGAAATGTTAAGAACCCCTTTATAGAGGAGGACCTGAGGTATAGAGAGACTAATAGGCTTACAGCGTAACTCAGATGGACTTTTAGGGTAGGATTTGTGTGGTCTCCTGCCATCTTCAGCTGTCTAAAACAGTCATCTTGGATTCCTTTAGAGTTAACAGAGAGAGGCAATCCTAGAGAGCAGTTCATTCACTCTATTTTAGGATGGAATAAGTTACCTAAAATGAGGCTTTCTCCAGAGGGGCCTGGTTTAGGAGATGTGCTCCAGGCAATACATATGGCACACCAACAAGGCTGGATTCTGTACAAAACACTGCTATTGTTTTGTTTTCATTCAGAGACAAAGTGATGGGGATAAAAAGGGCTTTCCTTTTGTTCTGTAGATCATGGTGTAATACTGACACAGGCTGGGGAGTCCAAGGGTTTTTTCCTTTCCTGATGTTTAAAACTTGCATTGTGTCCACAGCGAACGTCATGCCAGAAGAGGGTCATAACTGTATTACTATAGATTATCCCAGACTGTAACAATCCCTGCCTCACCCTTTGAATCTGTGCTGCTCAAATGGATCATTAAAGATTTCCTGGGCCAAAGGAGGAAAAAATGAGTATAATTTGCACAGAATTACACTGCACAGGACAGGAGATATATGGGGTCAGCTCCTTAACTGTCAAGGACAGTTAAGATATATTCTTTAGATTAAGCATGAGTTGGATAACATATATAGACAATTGAACCCACAGCATCCTTACCCTTGTGAGTTCTGGACTCAAAGGCAATCATCCAAAAGGAGAGCACCATGACTTTATTCCCCAGCCTCCTCTTGTGTTTTTCAACAAAGTGGTGGATGTATTTGTGTTTGTGTGGAGGCCCAGCCCAGAGTTGTCCTAAAGGTATCTTCCAGGCACACTTAATAAATCAGGCTTGTGAAAACAGGTAGAGAAATGCCTTAGTTTTTGAAGACTAAGAAACCTTTGCACACAGGCAAAAGCAGAAATGCAGGTGTCTATGGAGTTACAGCTAGCTGAGTTTGAGCGTTTTGAGGATTGTAATTTTGGTGCTGGATATATAAAGGTCAGCTTTAATTCAGTTTGTGTGTGCAAGACTTACTGTGGATTTAGTACTAAATGCACTACTCTTACAGATCACGCAAGAAATCTGGTAAAACAGGGGTTATACTTACTTGGAGATTACAGGTTTTGTTAAGGGAACAAGCAAACCATGTCACTTCCTTCTACTTCTTTCTCACCACTCTTCCCCCTCTCAGATTTATTTCCAAATTCTTTTGGAAGCCTTTGCACACTAACTTCTTGTAAGTGAGTCTCTGTGGTCCAGGGAAGACAAAAAGAACATACTCTGAATGTGGCTTTTTCTTGTATGGTCAGTAATGCAGAACCTTTCCTAGAAGAAACGAAATGAAAAATTAAGTTTATTAATATTGCAAATAGCACATTAAAATGTGTTCTCAAAATATGACATTAATTTCATCCTTAGTAGTAAAAAAGGGAACACATGTTAATTTGTGAGTTAGGTGTCTCAGAGAAATTAGATCACAGATTGCAGAACAGTCAAGTATTTGAAATCCAAGCAAAAGCTAGAACCAAATTAGAATTCTAAACCTGAACTACTAAACACAAAACCTGAAGACATAGTTAGGTCATGTAAACATTTGTGATACTTGAGAAACTATCAGAAGATACGGTTTCTCTGTAACAGCCTCTCTGAAAATCTACTTAAATAAGAAACTGTTCATGGTGCTTCAGATATAATAACAAAAACAAAAAGGAAAATAAGAGTGTTGAAAAAGGTCTGCTTTGTGCTAAAAATGAAAAAGCATCAGAATAAATTATGCAAATATTTTTTAACAATATTAGGAATACCTCTTTGCTACGACATTTGGAGATCATTGGTTTTATGTCACTATCAGGAAAAGTGTCATTCACTTCTCAGGACTCATATTTCTTATATTTAATATTCCAATAAACTGGTATTATGAGATGTACACTAATATCATTGCCCATCAAGTCAGTTCTGCAGCTTCTCATTAATGCTGGAATTCTTCCAAATGAACACAGGAAAGGTTTGTGACACTATCAATGTGGTGACAAATCTGCACATGCTCCTGCTTTCATGCAGTGAATATTGTGTGGGAAGTGAACTGCTGTAATACCACAATGCATCTGTAGAAAAGGGGAAGATACTGGGACTACCAGCATAGTTGAAGATTATAGTTATATTACCATGGCCAAATACAGCAGTTTCAGGGGCTGATCCTTCTCACCTCAGCCACGTGTTACAAAACAGCTCGTACACATACTGTTAGATCTCTCTAGAGGAGTCTGGTTTCATTCCTGCTCAGTCGTGGGCCTCTTCTGAGTCACATATAGTGCTACTGTGGTGGTGGTGGGGGGGTGTTTGTTTTTGTTTTGTTTTGTTTTGTTTTTTCTGTGCAGGGTGTGTGGGAGCTGTTATAACCCACCACAGTGTTGTTCCTACAGATGAAAATGAAGGTATGCGTTGTATGCCCTGGAGTGTGCCGTAAGGAAACATGGGAGGATTTGATAGTGCAATGCCCACTGGGACAGTGTTGCAAGATGTAGAAGGAACTAAGCTTTGTGAAGTCTCATCCATACTGCCTTTTGGGAATTCTGCCTGGAATGAACCCAAACAGGCGCCCGGTTTTGTTTTAGATAGAGCTGGTTAGAGTGATCCAGGAGAGACTAGGAAGGAAGGTAACAATTAAGCAGATTGTGTCTGTACACATTTTCCCCCTTGCATTTACTCTAACTTAATGTAGGAAATAATGTTGCAACATTTTAGAAACAATGTAGCAAAGCTCAATTTGAGACCTTATAGGGGAAGGTGATTTAATTTTAAAACAAAACCTATTTCACTCACCCTCAGTCACACTCTCATACCCACACACTCACAGGAACCAAGATTTGTGTGTCCCAGTAGTCTGTCCAGCAATCAGACACCATGATTCTTGTGCCCAGGGACCTCTCTGGCATTCAGTCACCATGATGCATGTATCCAGGCAGTGTGGTCAGGATTCCTTGCAATGCCACAGAGGATGATGGGGATATCGATTCTTACTGAAGTCCTCATCACATCTTCTGGCTTCTTCTTAGGTTACTGGTTGGCACTGTGCCTTTCTGGACCTCAAAAGAGCTGACAGCCATCAGTGTCACCACTCTGTACTACTCTGTGAGTCATTAGGTTTTACCCATTGTCCTTTTTCCCTAGATCTATGTGTTTGAAGAAGCTGCATGTAGGTATACTGGAATTTTGATAATCTGCTACTGTAGGAGTCATCAACACATGCCACAACATGAACCCTTCTTCTACCAGGTCTTTTGATGCTTCCATGCTCAGACATTCATGTTCATTCTCCGCTCGTATCAGGCCTAATGTTTCTATTACAGCTCTCTATTTGCAGACAGTCAAAGGGTCCACTGCTTCTCTTTGCTTCCTTGACCACAGTTACTTAGCACTATGAATGTACCCAGAGTGATTTTTTTCCTGGCTCAGGAATGAAATGCCAAAATCTTGGAACTGTTTGTAAGCTAATAATTGAAAAAGTTTCTGGTGTAAAGTCATCTGTGAAATTTCATTTTGATACCTTTTTGAAAATATTATTCTAAAAATGCTATTATTAATTTACATTTCTATGCAAAAAGTCATCTCAACCCAAAATTTGGAACCTGTCATTTAGAAAATGTCAACATGGGAGGTTGTGACAGGCGTGAAACTTCTTTTCTAAAAATATTTTTCTAAACAAAAAAACCCATCAAAATCAGCAGTTTCCTTCTGAACAGTTTTTTGGTTTCAACAAATCAGTAACAACAATAAAAGTTCAAGCAAAAAGTTCCCAGGAAATCTAAGTGAGTGTGACAGTGACACCCCTTGCCTTTCATAGTGCCTAGTCCAGATTTCTGTGGCGTCCTGAAGTGAAGACTCTGCATTGACAGAAAGGAAGAACGTAGAAGGACCTAGACACTTCCAGATTCTGCACTTCTCTGAATTGCAGTAGAAAAGGTTAGGGTCTGTAAGTGAGGTAGATCTGCTTTCATTTAAACAAGAAGTACCTTTTAGTCTTTTTCTGTAGTTTGACTGTACAGATATTCTGAATGTTACAGTTTTGATCTTTTTCAGGTTAATTTCTTGCCACAAATGGGTTTGTTTTTGTATTACTCTACAAACATTCTGTGTCCTAGACAAGCTGCGTGTGTTGGAATAGCTGCTTCTTTCTTTTTTGTCATGCTGGATTGTTTGTGGTGGGTATGTGGTCATACCTGCCACACCGTATTAGCAGGAATCTATTTCTCTATGATACCTGAACATTTTAACAGGATGGGTAAATGAAAAATCCTACGATCTTATTATATGGATCAATAGAACTGCTTAGAACTGCTTGGCTGTGTTGCTGAAACAGCCTTTGACAGCCAGCACTAAACAAATAATCAGTTTTGAGGGAGGATTTGGGGTTTTGGTTAAATTTGGGTCTGCCTACCTGGAATGGAAAACTAAGCAGATACAGGCTTCTTTTGTTCCTCTTCCAAGCTAACCAAATATTTTGCATCTTAGTGCAGTGCTCAGCCTGACCTGCTGAGAGGTGAGGTGTGGTAGTTTTGGCTTATCATCATTACACTGTAGATCTGCTTGCAGTAAGCAAAAATGGGATAAACCTGTATCTTATATATCTGCATTATGTCATGTAGACCACATGCCTGATAGCTGCAGTTGCATTGCTTACCTAGTTCTTGTTGGCTTAGAGTTTATAATGTGTAAATGAGGTTGGCTTAACTTCCAAGATTCCTTTACTAAGCATCCTTTTTCATGCAAGAATCTTTCTACTAATTTCCAGATAAATAGGGTGGGGGAAACAGAACGTTATATCTTGGGGGAAGGATATGAAAGCATGCTCTTTTTCCCTTTATTTTAACTTAATTTTAAGCCTAGTGCCCCTTGCCTTTGAAACTAGAGAAAGAGAAACCTTCTAACACATTACCGAAATAGTATACTAAACATACTTTCTATCTGTCCAAGAACAGGTTGTAATTTATTACTGTACTAAGTCAGAACATCAGTGTTTTCCTTACCAAACAGTCTGCATCATTCCACTATATTGTATAAGCTTGGAGAGATCAAACAAGATACTGCATGCATCTGTGGGTAACGGAAACATGTCTCTTGAATTCAGGACTGAACAGAGACTGACAGTAGTCAATTCCACAGTTGCCCCATACAGACATATGCTCCAGAGTTCAGTTTTTTACTGAATTGACTGACTGAAGGCCTTGAGAGTGATACCTGAAATATGTGGTTGACCCCCATACAAATCATACAGTTAAACTGATCTTTGCCTTTCAAAGTTGACCACTATCAAAATTGACTTATTGCATCATTGCCCTGTTTCCTTTTCCATTAGATGATACATTTCATGCATAATGGTCTTAAAAATGAAGCAAAAACAAAAATTCAGACGTCTTTTCTTGGCTGTGATATTAAGTGAATCTAAACTTTCCTAACTGGAAAAGTCCTTTGCACTTTGTTTTGTTCTAAGTCAGAGTGTATGGCCTGGCATCTTTAGAGGACTGTGAATCAAAGACTTCTATGTCGTGTGATTCTCCTACTATCTGTGCCTATACAGATATAGTTACCACATACCATTTCCATTATGTGTATTATCAGTAACAGGTATCTCTGAAACACTGCAGCATAACATTAATTATAGCTGTACGTTCAGTGAAGTACAAAAAGAATGCCACTCTCTTAAGCAGTTTTTCCCTACAAAGTCCTTGGATACCCTGATTATAGACGGCTGTAGAAAACTCTTAGACAGAATTAATGTCAAGACTTGGCAGAGCGTCAACTCATAAAATTTTTTTAGTTCCACTTATTTCATTAGAGCTACACCAGTTTACATCAGATGTGGAACTTAGGTAATTATATTCTTATTATATTCATTTGTTTCTCTGTTTCTTGTTTACTTCTTGCAGTGTATTTTTATGTGTTCAAGTAAGTTAGTAGAATGATAACCCAGACAAGGAAAAAAATAATGCTGTTCTCTGACCTGCCATTGAAAAATCCCATTGAAATGATTATAGATTTGATAATATTTATTTTCTCGTCTTAATTCCATTTCCAAGAGCCTGAAATGGCAAAGTAACTTTCCTGAATGGGGAAATAGGCTTGAGATAGTGATAGGATAAGAAGAAAGAGATTCCCCAATGGAAAATTCCTTCTGTTCTACTTCTCAAGCTACAGAGAGAAACTCAATTAAGCACAACTGTGTTTCTCACTTAAAGAGTATGTATGTTCTGCAGAAATTAATTACACATTTTGTTCCTTAACCCATGAAGTTCTTCTGCTTGTTTATCTACATATACCTTTTACATTTTGCGTGTCCCACCAGTAGAATCAAAATATTTCACACCAGAGAGTTTAGTTTAGGGTGTTTTGGTTTTTTTTTTCTGTAGCATTCAAAATCACAGACAAACCTAAATAGTTTCTCCCAACTTCTTGGAAGATAATGAAGAAATACTGTTTTTATTCTACATCCTTAAACATAAGATCACTTGTTGACAGTAGGTGTTAGATCAGCTTCTTAAGGATTTAGAGAAGAACATCCTGTTCAGTAGAACTAGTTAAGGTCTAGTCTAGCTTCTTTAAAAACATGTGTTCATCAGGTGATATGCTGCAACTGCATCAGAGATGTTTAAGATATTGGTAGCGCAGAAGATTACTCCCTGTAACAAACATTTTATTCCATCTGGAGCAATGAGAAAATGAGATAAAATAAACCTTCTAGAGAATTAAATACTGTGTTTTGTAAGCATCAGTGTGGTTACTGTTGTGTTGGCTCGTTGTTGACTTAAATGGCATTACAGACCAAAACTTAATTTAGTTGAGAGCCAGAATAATAGCTATTTTTGATAAACGTCTTCTGTCGGGACTGTTTTAGAGATTGGGATTGTTGTTGAGATTGTTGCAGTATGCATTGCTGTTCCAGTGACAGTAACAGAAAACTGTACAGGTCGTTAGATACTGTGGCAGCTCCCATCCAAATTCTCTAAGGCAGATAAGCAGTTGGCAGATGTCACTTTATGGGTTTTGTCGCAGGGATTTTCTCCTCATAGTTACATCAGCTTAGCTAATGGTTTGATGGGTAACATACAGCACTTTTGCTGGAACATCCATGTGAATGTTTTGATTGACTTGCATCAGTTTAGCATGTTTCACTACTTAATTTGGCAACATAAACCAGAAAAAAGCCAAATCAAGGACATGAGGCACTATTGGTCTTCATGTCTTTACTGTTACCATCAAAATTTTATGAAACTGTATATAAACAAATGCAATGATACTGTAACTGCTCCTTAGCCTCTGAGATGTGTAAAAATGTCCTATTTGTATCTATACAGTGCTGAGTTATAAATTTAAGGAGATAAATGTCATTGCAACATTAACTGTTTCATTTTTTTTCAGTGCTTTCACATTTGAATAATATGTTTATTTCCTAAAGAGAATTTCCAAATTCTCCCTAAGGAGTCCAAATGCTTCATTTCTTTCTTTACAATTTTTATATATATTCAGTAAAGTTTTTTCTACTGTATAATGGACAGTTTTCAATCCTTTAGCCTCTTCTTCTCGTCAAGTAATACGTTGTCTCTATAGTAGATTAGTTTGCATCTTGTTTAAGCTTAATGAAGCCTGCAAAGTACTTCTACCAGTTTTCTAGATTAGTAAGGAGTATTATTCCTATAAGACTACATATAGTTCTGCTATAGATTCAATTAGTGAACAGTGATTTAGATGAATTCTGGTCAAAATATAAAATATATAATAATAATAATCCACAAACTTTTTTGACTCTGTTTTCTTCTTTAGTTTGATCAGTGGCAGCTACCACGTCAACGTATCAGTGGTGACAAAGCAATCAGCTAATACCACCAAACATAAATGCTGCATGGTTATTTTCCTTACAAGTCAATCTCCCATTTTATCAGCAGAATTTTTGTCTTTATTACAAAAATAAAGTAAGATGTAATGTTAGATTTTCATTTACATATTCTTGAGGAAAGCAGAATCAAAGAAAATGTGTTCAGGAAATACTGAAGCATCTTGAGTAATTGCAGGCCCCTTCTCATTTACTTACACTTAAATCTTGAGTTGCTTCTTCAGTCTTTCTGGTGACTGAAAGCTCTCCTTTATTCAGGGGACATCTCCAGCTGTCTGTGCTGGTGGCAGCAAATGACATTTACAGGTCTGTGCTAAGAAGCTGCCTAAATCTGAAAGCAAACAGTGCAACAGCACCATGACAGATCCAGAAGATCCTTTGGGGCTGTCTAATCAATCACTCGGCTGTGAGAAGAATACAACTGGTTCATGAATTTGTTTCCAGCAAAGTGAATTTGTGTGTAACATCCCAGTGGGCCAAATTTTGTTGTTCTACTTAACAATTATTGCAGATTTACCGGTTGTAAATAGGATGGCAATATGACTCAGTATCTTCATATAGCAGAGCCTAACATTGTATCATTCTCAGCCAGAGATTAAATGGTAATTATGTAAAAGAAATTTTCCTTCCTTCTTCCTTCCTTCCTTCCTTCCTTCCTTCCATCTAATTTATATTCAACTGACTATAATTTTCTTTCTAACTAGCTATCCTGCCACAGGTCACACATAATTATAGATATATGATGCATGCCCAAGTCTTTGTAAGCTTTGCTTTATAGAAAGTGGAATTAAGTTTGTCCTGCTTTCTTTTCAGTTGGTGCTTTTCAGTACTCTCAAGAGTTACATGGATCTGATTTGTATGAATCGACTGTCTTTGAGCCAGATACATGCAGAAAGAGAGCAAGCAGTCTGAAGGTACAAAAGGGAGGTGGGGGATCCAGGATGGAGCAGCTGCTATAGGATAGAAATAGTTTTTCTCTCTTTCTCTTTCCCCATCAGTGTGCGCCCTGGTATAATTGTTGGGTCCGATTGGGAAGCTGCATTGCAAATTGTGCTGAATAGAGAGCTGTGAATCATCCCAGCTGGCTGAGTCTTTTAAAAGGGCTCCATGCAGATTTGGATTAAGCCTGGTAGGGTGCAGTTGCTATAGCTGCTGCATGCTAAGGGCTCTCCTCTCTCATTCTCTTGCTTTTTCTGACTCCTTCTCTGGCACAAGATACAGGGAGAGTGGTGCAAGAGGGAGCAATCGCCATCCATCTGGTGATCATTTGATCTCTGAGTCAGACCCTGGTGGTGGGTGATGTACAGGACTTCTTTTCCCTGTCTGAGAAGTAGATCATCTTTGGTGACGCCTCTTCTGCTTTAGCAAGTTCATGTTTGTGGGGGAAGGGATCACGCTGTTTTGTGGGGGGAAGCAGGACTTCCTGGCAGTGTAACATTTTTACTGCACGAAATCAGAGACATGGTACTGCTCTTTTAGTCCAGCCTGAAGAAGGGAGAATGTTATGCTGATGGGAGTTGCTGGAGCAAAGATGAGAAGGCTGCAGTGCAACTGGGGGCTGCTGCTTTGCAAAGTGATGCAGGGTGGCCTGCAGCTGCTCAGGGATCGGCTGGTTCCATGAAAAACAGCTCAACCCTTGAGACCATGCATTGAGAAAGTGAGCTGAGAGATGGGCTGAGGAGGTGGAAATGCCCCACAGTCACCTGGCAGGCCATCTGCAGCATGCCTGCAGGTGGGTGAAGCTCCGCACCGGTGGGGGCACAGAAGGGGGGACATGAAGTTAGGTCCTCCCTTTCTTGGGTCACTTTCCCTTTCCCTTTCTGGGTTTCCCTTTCCCTTTCTGGGCTGCACCACGCTGTTGTACAGTGCTTGGCACAAGTGTGGAGGGATGAAGGCTGGGGGTGAGTCACCCTCTTGGGACCTGCCAAGCGAGGAACAGGTCCTGCTACTGCAGGGGAAACTGGGAAAAGAGCCAGGCAGGGAAAACAGACCTGGCTCCTGAGACTTTTGCTTAAGGCAGGAAACCTCTGTGACTGTGCAGCTACCTCAGTGTGGTCCAGAGCGGCAAGGTCTAACTAAGCACAGGCTCTGGGAGGCAGGGGCATGCCTTAGGGTCTAGTCACATTAGTTTGTTAAATGAACAACTCTGCAAATCCTCCCAAGGCTGGAGATGGCTTTTGGTCCCCACCAACATTGGCAAGATTTTTGGTCATTATTTTGTCAGAAAACATTTGGGGTGGCCAAGTTACACAGGTGACACTTTGTGTTCCTGTTTTCCTTCCTGAAGTGCCTTGGTGATTGTCTCCAGCCAGCATGGGGGCTGGGTGTCTGCACAGCCTGCCCTCCTCTCTTAGAAAGCAGTAGCGCTGTTGCTGTAGGTCCTGTAATGTTAACTAACTAAAGTTCATTTCCCTTCACTGTACTGCCATTCTTCAAGGATATGTTGTAATTCTTCTCCATGACTTCTGAACGGAAAACCCTGTGCTTGGTCTGTCCTTATGCTTGCCAGCATTTAGTTCTGAATGCCCATTATGACCTGAGGCAAACCCTGTCTGCTGCAGATAGAAAACTCCTGTTGCTTTCAGTTGTCATACCCCAGTCCTGCCTGCAGTGTGTGGAACGGGGACATCTATCAAAAATTAGCTGGCTGCAATGTCTTAAGGTCTCTTGAGTTACGGAAATGAATGTGACATACACTGCCTTCCTTTTGATTTTTTTGTATTCTTGGCCCTTATTTTTTAATTTCACTGTGTGAGCAAAATTATGTTTTCATTTTAATTTCAGTTGAGAAGTAAATGTTGTTGATTCTTTTTCTTTCTTTTCGGACATTACCATTGGAAGCTGGGATACTTCTTTTATTTTATCTGCTCAATACTTACCTGAAACTGTAACACATAAATGAATTGCAACATCACTTACTGGCTGAGTTTACAGATTAAACTGCACTAGGCACAGTTAAAGTAACATTGGCAGCAATTTTGTCTTTTGGCTTCACAAGCTGATCTTTGTAGATGCCATCTCCTTTCTGTCACAGAAAAGGTTCACATGGTCCTTGGACAGGTACAGTCTAGTTGACATAGATGACATCTGTGTTGGGAAGGAGGGAACAAGAATAAATGCCAGGACTGTGCAGGTAGGAGGGCAATTGTGTGAACATGTGTAATTTTAATTACCAGGGCTTACTGGCATAATTACTTTTTACTGCAGTCATTATGGTGCCAGGCAACAATACACATTGTCATTGTGATTATGAACTGCTGATTATAAATACAGCAAATGTGTACTGAGATAATGTGAAAAGATCAAGTCCTTAAATGGAGGTATGTCTCTTCATACTAGCTAAAGCCAGACCTATGTTTACCTAGCTGAATCTAAATTTAAGAGCAGTGTATTTATTGTTATCTTGCTTCATATAAACCAATAAGTTATTGGAAAATATAGTCTTAAATATAATTCTTTATTCTTAGTATCAATATAAATTCAGTATTTAGGCCTGCTTCCACCAAAATCATCTGAAATTTTGTTTCTGATTTCACTGAAACCAGGATTGTAACAATCCATATAGATGTGGGAAATGACAGTAGCCAAATTTTTGAATATGATTGAACATGTGTAATAGAACATAATGCCATCATTCAGCTTAACAGGCACAGTGAAAAATAGTTTCCATAGAACCTACAGGTTGTACAAATGAAGTACAGAATTGCAAATATTTTAGAAGTCATGATGATAACTTAAAAATAACTGCTATGCCAAATTTTAATACGATAATGACAGCTTCATTAGCTGTAAAAATGTGCATAAATTACAAGAATGTTGTATTAGCATTAAGGTGACATTTCCTATTTATTCAGATTAAAATTGTGTAAACAGGCCATTTGAAATGCTCACATTGTATATTGAAATTAACTATTCAGGAATTAATTCTTCAGCTTCTTCTCATGAGAGTTATCTTTATTCACACAAGAAGTCCCATTGACTAATGGTATTTCTCAGGCATAATCAGATGACAATGGTACAAGTATAAGAACTACTCATGTGAAAAATACCAACTCCATTATTCTTTGTGAAATATTTGCTGATAATGATTCTATTCATGCAACTAGCTATTTTGTTCAGTGCTATACAGCAGGCAGAGGGAAATTCTTTCATGATCTCTGTGGGTGATCAGTTTCTTCCCTGACACATGATAGCAATTATACGAAATGCTGTAGAGATGAGAAGGGGTGGTGGTGGTGGTGGTGGTAGAGGAAAGGCACAGGTATTTTTCTGAGATATATCAACATAATCCTTTTAAGAGCATGCATCAGACATATTTTTGAGTCCAGACTATTAAAAGGCCTTATCCTACCTTATGGCTACCTTGTTTTTTAAGGTATATGCTCTTGCGCAGGAGGATAATTTCAAGGAAAATATCAATTTGAGAAGTTGGAACTTACTCTAGTCTTTCAGTGCTATGCACCACCACAAAGAGATGCATCTTCTTACTTACAACCTTGCCCATTAAGACAGAGTTTTCATTCTTTGGTTCTTTGGAATCAACCCTCAGTATTTTTCTTGGGAGTGTAGGGCTGTTTCAAGCTATTTTTTAATATCTAAAACAGATCAGATGATGCATCTTCTAACATGAATTCTTGTGAGTAGGCTTGTCAGCTTTGAAATAATTGAATAAAGCATTTTTAGCTGAACCTTTTTTTTTCCTCTGAATCACCTAAAAGTACCAAAAAGAACAGAAGTCTGTTATTATGAGCAAATTATGAGGAAGTTCTCTCTAAGACAGTGGACTGCATGGCTAGGACTTCTAGATGCTCGATTAATAATATCCAGCACTGTCTGAATCCCATGCTACTGCACAGCCCCTTCCACTCTAGCAGGGTTCCTGGTAAAATGTTAGTCTTTCTACCAGAGGGTATTGTCAGGTACACCAGTGGTTCCCACCAGTGGTTGACTCCATTGGCACTGAGCATCAGGTCCCATTCTCCCCACTTTCCTCCCGCCCGCAAAGACAGTGGAGAAACTATAGTTTACTTAGTAGATTTGGGGTTTCACCTTCCATTTTTATTAAAGTGTTATTTTTGTGAGATTGTCTTGAGCAGTTAATATGATTTCATAATTTTTTAGCTTTTTTAGTTTTAGTTAGTTTTAGCATTTAGCAGATCTAAATGTAGCAAACATGCCCATACTGAAGTGAAGCAAATGAATTCAGTGATGAAGACAAAACATGATTAAGAATATGAAACCTTAATATTTCTGCTGTTTGTTTGCTTTCTGGTAATAGAATCCTTTCTGAATGATACGTAGTTGCATGCACTTTTTGTGGCCTCACTGATGACAACAGTGGGATCTCCAGTGTAAATGGCTGTCTGCAATTTCACCTCAATGGTTGGCCTAAAATTCACCTTTAAGGTGTAAGTGCTGTGGTCGTGTTAGTTCTGGAAAAATACAGGTCATCGCTAGCTGAGATAACTAAGCATTGGCCAGTTTAGTGATTTGTAACCTGTATTCATTGCAGATTCTGAAAAATGTGCAATTCGCTTGCAGATTTCTGTGTAGCAAGTTTTAGTTCCTGACAAATATACTTACTTTCTATAAGCAAGGTCTTTCATGGGACTCTGAAAACTAATCCATGAACATCAGAGGGTCTTTAGACAACAGACTGAAAAATACTGGTTCAACTGATTTTTTTACACTGCGATTACAACTGGTACTCCTAAATCACATGGAATCATTTTGATAAGTTCACTGGTGAACTAAATATGGTTGTAGAGCCCTAGCTTTTATTACACATTTCAAATATTTTCTAGTTTTCTAGCATATTTTTTAAAATTGTGGCTCTTTGAACCTCTCTTAATCATACCTAACATCCTAATGGTGCCACTCTTTTCCTTGACTCATTAACAGATACATGTATTTGAAGTGAAGAACCTTTTGAACATTGAAAAATAATCATCTAGTAATACATTGAAAAGGATTTCTTGGGATTTACATGAATCCCTTGTTAAAATATACTAACTACTCTTCGCATACCGCTAAAACAGCCTGTAATTTATAAACAGATAATCCTCATCACCAAGAGAGATGATATTTCCTGAAAGCAATACTGTTGCCTTTGCAATGAATCAGATTTGGGCAATATGGCAGATAATTCAAAGGAATGTTAGAAGAGAAAAGTCATAAATCTCCTTAACAGACTATTTCTTTAAGTCTGAATTGAAGACTACCATCTTTTATTATACTGATTTCCAGTGTACATTAAAATATTCTTCTTTTAAAACAGCTGCTTGCTGACTAATGCTGTTTGCTCAATAGTCACAGTTGATTAGGAAAAAAATGTTTTGTTTTTATTAAAATGGAAAATCAAAAATACTTATTTCTCAGTGCTCCCCAGCTTTTCCTTTTGTTTACAATGAACTAAAAAAATTGTAAAATATTGGCAGCTGTTACGACCTCTGACTGCTGGATCCAGAAGCTCATTCCAAGAGATTTAAAAACTAGTATTCAGACATGAAAATGTTCCGGCATAATTGTGTAGCGTTCTTTGTGTATTCAGCTGCTTAAATAGCAATCTTTTGATCACCATAAAGAAAATAACCAACACTTGGGTTGAGTTTTTTCATTCAAGGGCAGTAAGAATGTTAATTAATTGGAAGATTATTTATGTTCACAATCTTGATGTGAAGTATTTGAAGGAACCCAGCACTTTTTCAGCAGCTGAAATCAGAAGACTTTCAGAGAATTACTAAGGAGCTAATACATTCTTTTAAAACACAGTTTTGACAATTATCCCTTCGAGCAGGAAAAGAGGGGTTGTTGTAATAAAATGAAAATGGCATTGTGGGTCTGTGTGAAGAATATCAAACTCATAACAGAGCCTTGTAAGTAGGCCAAAACTTTTTATTAATACATGAAATTTTAAAAACAGGGTGGAATCTCTCTGATGAGATATGGAATTGCTTTTGTCACCTTAATTAATTTGCCCCTATGTCTTGTAAATCATTTCATGCCACAAATTATTGATCAGGGACTGAGCTGGAAATGAACAATTCAGGCTGTGATTTAAAGGGAATTAATTCTTAATTAAGTTGGCTTACTTTGGATTTTCATCTTTAGGGAGAATAGGCTGCTAAGCATTCACAATACCTGCACTTTAGTTTAATATTAGAAAAAGCTTTCCTAAGAGATTAAGGCACTCCATACTTTAAGGAGATCAGAATGAAGTACCTGAATTTGAGGGTAAGGACTGGAATTCATATCAGTATATAGGGGTCTAGTGTCATCTACTAAGCGAGCTTCCGATTATCCCAGGAAGTGAGGCAAAATAGCAAGGTCAGAATTCTGTGTTTTTAAAGGAAGCTGGCATTTAATCCAGCAGTCTTCGCCTGATGATCTTCTTTCTGGTATATTTCTTTGATATGGCTTCTGTCAAGAATTTCCAATAAGAATAAGACCTTCCCTTCTTTGTCATCTAGTTGTAGTGTCTTCTGGGTCCTTATCAATAACAATATTGAATGTTATTTTTGAATAATTCTGGAACTAAAAATATTTTTCCACAGTTCAGCTTCTTTACATATTGTGGTCCTTTTCCTTTGTCTTACTTGTTATTTATGCTATCCTTTTCCTGTGTTATTTGTTCACAAATGGATATGTGTTTTCACATTGCTTTTTTAACACAGTTTGGAAACTACATTAGTCTAGCCAGTTAGCAGGAAGGGAATCTTCATTATATATTTCTAGGGACTGCATCATTAATAATAATCATTTTATATAAATGGAATAGGTGCTGAAAAATATGTCCAGGTAATATGCAGATATTCAGAAAACTACTTGAATCATCCAAGTCAAAATGTTTTGTCTGAATTACTTGGATTATGACAGAGCATTATGAGGAAGCTATATAAAGGTTTTTAAATACCTAAATATTGAAATGGCTGCCAAATAGTTTCTTCACAAATGTCTAGGTGTTTAACTTTCACTGTTTGGAAATCTGGCTCTTAATTACTCATTGTTGCAGGAGTTTTGCTTAGAGTTCCTTAAAAACAATTAAACTTCTAAGCTGAGCTGCTTTTAAATTAAAACCAAAAATTTCAATGAAAAAAAAATGATTTTTTTTTGCTGAGAAGTAATTTGGAAATCTTAGTTTTGCCAGTGCTTGCCCTTCATGAATGAAAAGGAAATCATAGCAAAACATCAAGAGCACTGTGTTTTAGAATGCATAACGGTAGGCAGTTCTCTTTTGTGATTCCGAAGAGACAGGGCAAATTTGTTAGTGGTTTTAAGTCAACCTGCCTCCTTAGGCACCAGTTAGAAAGAGCTTAAAGATGGGGTGCAGAGAGAAAGGGAGAGGTGGTATTTTAGGCTGGCAACACTTGTCACCACATTCCTATGTGCACTTCATTCATGTACTTGAAGTCATTTGATGGATTCTTTTAAACGATTTGGGATATAACTACTTAATGTGAAATACATTATGTAGAGAATGTCATTAAACAAGTAGATGAGAGAGACAAACATAGAAATGTTGCTGGAAAGACTAGATAGGATTACTGAGTAACACACTTCCTAGTGGCAACTCATACATACTTTGGCAAGAAAATGCATTTGTTATGAAATAACATCAGGGAAAATAAACTGATTGCATGGCTAAGGATGTAGAAGGCATCCTTGCAAATGGTAATGTTTCAGATTCATTCAAAGCCAGTCATATTACAGGAAAGTAAATTTCTGTATAGCTACCACAGCACAATTTCATGGAAAGAATTTACAATGTAATTGATTTTAAAGGACTATAAATCTGTACTGGAATTGCTTCTTTTATAGGGACTAACTTCTAGGGTTTGTGTGAGTTGTTACAGTATATCATGTAATCTCACCTACTATATAGTCTGTGAGTCTTCTCTTGGGTTTTACTCTGTTCTGTGATTTAGAAGCAACCAGAAACCAGGTCATTAGTATACAGATAATGAGTCTGGTGGGTTTATGCAAGGTAGTAAACAATGTTTGTTTGGCATATACAGATGTCCCACACTTGGGACATTTGTGATCAGTTTACTCAAATTGAGCCGATGTGATTTTTCTATAATATTAATGCTTCAATTATGTTTAAGCAGAAGTGAATTGCTATTTGAAAGAGTTGTAAGGATTTACCAGTCTTGAAGATTTATTGCTCCAATGCATGATAACTAATAGTTAGACCATATGATGGGAAAGAAGTTAGAAGTGTGGATAATGATCCTGCTAATTTGTGGTTACTGATGAATTTCTCTGACTGCTAAACCAAATAAAACTGTATAATTGAAGGATAATAGCAACTGTCCTAACTACACAAAAAATCTAGGCTCTTAAGTATTTGTAATGCCTCTGTTTTCATCAGCAACTAGAAAATGGTCGGGTAAATCCAAGAGCCACCTTATTTCATCCATGTGAATATTGATTCCAGTTTGGCTGGTTGATAGACTCTTACTTCCTAATCTTGCCAAAGGCCAAAGGTTTGACAAGAAACAATAAGCCATACAGCATGTGCTGAGAGCCAGTGAATTTGGCACATTTTGGGTCAGGCTGTATAGTGAACATCTAAGTGTAGAATGACTCCAAGCAGCTTTTTTTTTAAGATTCATTTTAGATTTGCAGAAAATCGCATTTTATTTACTATTCTCTTTTGAGGGCTCTTTCAAAAATGGAATCTCCATTTTTACCACTGCAACAATGTGAAATTCATTGCCTTTTTATCTGTGTTAGCAAGATTAAGGGGGAAGCTGTTGTTTCTTCAGTATATTTCAAAATTACTCACTGTTTCTACCTGACAACTCGATGTATTTTAGTATTTTATTTGATTAATTGTTTAAGCTATGTGCAGAAGACAGGAAATGAAGCATCATGGTCAGTGCTCTTGATTTTTTTGCAATGGTTGTGATGTCATGTTTTGCTATATGTTTCTTACTCTTGTAGTTATGGAAAAAAGTCAAGAAATGTGATTCGGAAGGCTGACAGGAATAGAAGACATCAGGGAGACGCAAAATATAGGCACACCATGATTTTAAGACAGTCTTACCATTTCTTGTGGTCTAGCTCATAACTTTGTCAGCCTGAGGATTGCTGAATATACAAAACCAAGCCTAACATAGGAGGTGGTTTGATTCTGCATGTGAATTACAGTTAGCGTTACCAAATATATTCCTTTAATGGAGTCCTTCTCTATTAAATGATTTAGTAAATGTAAGACTTTTAAAATTCTTTGGAAGACAAATCTACTGATGGCTATTTTTAAAGCTTAGTTAGACACATGGCAGATGAAAAGAAATGGACAAAGCTAAGAAAAAAATCAAGATCCTAACCATGACAATAAGAAAGTGAGCTTTGTTATCTTTTTGTGTTATTCTTTTTGCAATACATGCATGTTGTCCTCTGGACTGACAAAGTTTTTGTGTTTCCCTTTAGAGTGCATCTGTTCATTAATGTCTCTAGACAGAGGTAGTTTAGCTTTTAATTAAATACAATTTTCAGGTTTTTTAGCGTGTTAATGAGACAGCAAAATGAATTCACTGAAAGAGGAACAGATATCTAGGCCTTACAGCAGTGAAAGTTAGAGCCTCATTAGTAGCTAATTATGCAGAACATAGTATATAAATAAAGCTGTTATGGCATAAAAAAGCCTCAGTGCATTTCCTAATGACATAAAATGTTTCCAACTCTACTGTGTATGCTATAATGTCCTACTGAAGTAATTAATGGCATATTTAATAGTGACACAACTGGAATCACAATTGCTTTGCGGGTACAAGTTGAGGGCAAGGGAATGTAAAAAAGGCATTTGAGGAATAGATTATTTGTTCCCTAATAAATATGAGAATATCAGAAGTTATAGGAGGAACACATTGTTTATGCAGATGGTGGGGTAATGTCTCTTTCTGATGAGGGCAGAGTTTAACATTGTACTTTATTATTCATATTTTCCAAAAGTGAGCAGGGAGATACCAGAAGTCCAAACTGACACTTCCAAAAAGGGCTTATTAGTTCCCTGAGAGAACTGAGGTCTGTCTTCTGATAAATAAGAATATGTGTCTCAAGCTAAGCATAGAAAAACTGAATCATTCAGAAGGTGGAAAGCATTTTGGAAGTCTAGCTTTTAGATATAAAAATGGCAAGCAAGACCAGTAATACACACAAAGTGAAAAGGGGAGTATTTGTTTGACTACAAGGGCCCGCATAATTAAACAGACATATTCAAAATAATGATTTTATAATGAGTTAAATAATGTTTTTAATAAACCTAAGAATAAATACGATTTTTGCTCTGCCTAACAAGAACTGCATATGCAGCTTCACAACTAATTATTATTATTAAAAATAAACAGCATTATGCTGTCATAAGGTGATGCTTCACACTAAGAATAAAGCTGTGAACTGGAATAACTAACTGTGGCCGCTTAGATGCAATATGGTGAAAAACAGTGTCAATACCACAGCAGGAGTGGTGGCTAAAGGAGAATGTTACATTTGGGGAAACATACTGACTATGGAGCCTGTCTAGCACATCAGAGATAATTTGGAAATAAGTAGAAAAAATATTGTGAAAAGCTGGAAAGGGTGAGAAGGCAGATGAGGAGATGTTTATGCAAATAGTAAAGGCCTGTAAAATGATCTGAGCATTAGTCATGATGATTCAAGTTACTGTTACATTGACTAGGAACCACAGAGCCACAGAATCAATTAGATGTTTAAAAATACAAAAAGCTATTTCCTTGCTCAATTTGTTCAGCAGTCAACAAGTTCAGAGTTTGTTCTGGGAAATTATTTTGGTGTGATGACCAAATTAGAAACTGATGGATGTTTAGCTCTGAGTAAGTGAATTGAAATGCTTTCGTGATGAATTCTGTGCTTTATTTTTTATCTGTAACACTTGGTGAAATAACTTAAAATTATGGAAAATAAAGCTTCTGTTTTGGGAGGTAGCTAAAGAAGCTAATTAGGAATTGTGGAGGTTTTTTAGTTCATTATTGAAATTGATTTTGTATTCATAAAGAGATCTAGGTCGGCCACAGCTGAATACCTGAGAAATTTGTTATACACGTAATGGGTACAGTCAACTATCAATGCCAACTTTGCAGATAACCTACCGGTTTGCCTGATTCGTAACCTAACAAAGCTGCATATGTGTCTATGTCTGTGTCTGTGTCTTGATCATTCTCTCTGACCACCAAGTCCTGACTTTTCTGTTACTATGGTCAGCACAAATGCCAAGTTCCAGTTGTGATGATGCTCTTTCTAAAGAATGAATAGTGTTAGTACAAATTTGCTGAAGAATTTTGACATTTATAGTCAATCATACATGACACAATTGCACATAAAAGTCTGTAGCGCACTTCCATAATCAGTTTTCTTTACTGGGGACTCTAAAAGATGGTCTTTTACTTTGATCCTTTAACAAAGGGCTTGTCTTTTACTATATGGCTCTGGAAGCAAGTTACCTTGATGTTTGACTGGCTGTGGCTCTACAGCAGACTAGCTAACCTTCTGTGACTGCCTGTGATCACACTATAGACCACAGTAAGATAGCACAGTTCATCTTCATGGATACGTAAACTACTTTTCATATACTGAAGAAAAAGGGAATGCCTGAAGCATGGTGAACAGCTCATGCACTAGAAGTCTGTAATTTTAGCTTGAAGTGACCTGTTCATGTAGCCATATTAATAGTTGTTTCAGATGTGCTTGTGTGCAGTGTGGCAATGAATATATTACGTATTTGTTTGCCAGAAGTGTTCTAGTTGCCTTTAGGTTAATGTGTGGATGCACTGTCTTTGGCTGAGCAAAACACTAAATAGCAGTTTGTTCAGACTCTTGCTACTTGCCTTGTAAAATCCTTATATTTGCTGTGTTCAAAAAATAAAATTTCCTAGTCAATATTCTTCAATAGAAAACTGTAGGCTTTGTTACCAGATCAAATCAAGAGTTACCAGCATACAGCAATTTAGAGTTTGGCTGGTGACTCTGAAATTCAATATCTTGCTACCATTTTTAGCCAAGTGTTTTCAAATACTTTGTGTGAAGAGGTGCTACGTAATTATGTAGGCACCTATGTGTCTATGCTTAGTACAGGAGGAAAGCTGATGCCAAGGACACTTTCTGGTTCTGCTTTGCCTATCTCAGAAAGGCAAGCGTGTGCTGGTGTGCATCCTGAATCCAGCTCTGTTTAACCCCCATAGTCATCTTCCGGCCAGTCCATACAGTGTCTCTGGCAGTTGCTCTGCACGAACCAGACCCTGCACAATCTGCCTTTCATGGCTTCTGCACCTAAGCTGCTTAGGCTTCAATCCACAGCCATCTCCAACCTTCTGTCCCCTGTCTCTACAGCATGCTCTATCCCTATCCATCGTCCATGGTGTTAGACCTGGCCAAAATGCAACATTTTATGGTTTACAAGATGTTTTTTGTTATTGTTAGTTGGTTGAATCAGAACAGAACTAGAATTTGCATATATTACTTTTGCAAATCAGAGGTGAGGGTGGGGAAGGAAAGGGAAGGATTTGGAAATAACCTTTGCTATAGACCTGAGAAAACTTACCTAGAAATCCTGGCTTGACTGACTGTCTTTAAGCCATGGATACAGGAAGCAAAGGTCCAAGTCCAAGGAAGGATCCTACATGAGCGTATTTCTGGATTTTCAAAAAGTTTTTGAGATATTTCAGATTAATAATCAGGAGAGCAAGCATTTGACTCAGAAACTTTTCAGTTGGAAAGTATTTCTTACAGTGTTCCAGATGGATGCCTAATTTTTAGAAACCTGGAATCATGTTTTGTACTGTATAAACATGTTTTGAAAAATGTTATTAGAAAGGAAGCTTTGTTTAAAGTTGATATTAAATTAGAGAAATAGCAAATGCAAAGGAATATCGAAAACAGGAAATTGGTCAGAGTTTTGTGGGATTTTTATGTCACTAACTGGCTGTCTAGCAGAACATACAGAAAAAAAGAATTAAAACATCCTTCTTGTTTTGTGAAGAAAGCAGATGAGGAATGGAACATTTAAACTTCTTAAAATAGAACATAAGTAAAAGTGTGCCCAGTGGTGAATTTTTCAACAGAGAACACAGTGAATAGATACAAATCAAATGGAAACAGAGAAACTAAAAGTAGTGGATACAAGGGGCCCTGGGGTCCCTCTGTTACTAGGAAATCTACAATCCCCATCAGAATCTGTCACAGAACTTCTTAGATAATAAAACACAACTTCAAAGCTAACCAACACAAAGCCTTCACATTAGATCTCATCAGAGGGACATGTGAAAACAGATATTCTTTGGCTGAATTAATCCTTAGCACAGTAATTAGTTCATACTCTTTAAAAAAAAATTTTTTTTTTAATCTTGTGCTTCATATGTTTCTTATAAATTTCCCCTCCTGGATCCACTGTTTTCACCTTCTACATTTTTTATTTGCACCCAGCCATTAGATTTTATTAGAGCCCAGGGGCCTGGTCCATGCAGCAGGAGTATTCACAGGCATTGATATTGCCACTGGCTTAAATGGAGAGATAGTGATGGAAAATCACATGGTTAGGGACAGACTGACTGACCCTGTCAGAGAAGATGTGCAGAAGAAAAATATTCAGAAAGTGAGGAGTAGTAACAACCTCCACATGATGGCAGTACAGTCTCTGTATTCTGGGCACCTCCAGGAAAGACCATGTTCTTCTCCCAAGATGTTTGGGAATTGATGCCTCTTCCCTGCTAGAATAATGGTCTGAATAACACTCCCAGGCTTCACTCACCATCTGGTACATGTTTCTGTCCTCCTTTTTCAAGGACATGATGCCTGCGAGAATGTGCTCTTGCTAGTTCATTTGTACTTGAGACCCCTTCTCTCTTCTCCCACCCCCCAGTAACTTATCAGAGAATTTTCGCCAACTGAAGAGAAGATAGCTATCTACAAATTTCATGAAAATAGCAGCTGAGAAGTGGAGGAAAAGTCTGAATAACACTCTCACTGAAAGAAGGCATGATACAATTCAAAGCCCATCTATTCCAAGGGGCGCTGGACAACCGCATAGGTATTGCCATTAGCCAGCACCTTCCTGCTGCCTCTAGTCCCTCAAAGCTGTAAGGGATGCAGAGGTAGCTGGAGGCAACTAGAGGTGGGAAAGAAGGCAGCACAGGGAACATGGGAGGCAAGGAGACTCAAAAGCATCTCTCTCACCATGGGGAGACACAGGGAGGGGTATGGAGAAGGACTAGGAAAGAGAGGTCCCAGGGGTACTGCAGGGGGGAGGGAAGACCTCACAGGGGAACAGGCCAGGTGAAATTTATGCTGTTGGGGAGTATAACATACGGGGTTCAATAGCTGGATAACTATGCTATGCTAAATGGTAGACTAAATGATCAAATGATGCTTTCTGATTTTAAAATTGGTGTGTTTTCCTCTCCTGCACCGAACACTGTTCTTTTGGAAACCATTTTCTAGTTTGGTGTATGTATGACAAACTCTAAATTACTGTATGCATGACTATACTACACTGCAGGGAGACATAGGAGCAGAACTATGTAAATAAGAAGGAGCAATTTCCAAATTTGTTGCCTATTCCTGCTCTTCTTCATTAAGGCTTTCCACAGTTTGGTCACAAAGCAGGAAATACAGGATTTGAGTGGCCTGGAAAACTTCACTGAATCATTTATGCCAGAAACTGCTGATAAGTAGAAATAGCAACATTTTATTGAAAGTGTTCAGTTTTTTCACTTCTAATTGAAAATCTACTTCTCATGAGATTTTGAAACCTGTCTGCTTTCTTGCTGACTTACCTACACAGCCTGTTGGCTTTCTTCTGAGCGACAATCCTTTTGAGTTTGGGAGCCAGAGGTACTTTTCTGAGTGATACCAGAAGATCTGTAATCCTTCTTCTCATTAATGTCACACAATGTAGTTGTGTGTGGTCTGTGTCATATGCTAAGGTGTAGCTATAGGGCTGTGCTGCTGGCAAAATGCGGCTATTTCCAAGTGCTGCCTGTAGTAGTCTGTAGGAGAGCCAGGGTTTCCCAGCCCCTCATGTCTCTGGCAGCTGGCTGAGTTCATTGATCCCAGGATCTGGGATGTCTTGCTGACTATTGGACAAAACTGGCAAGTGCCTTTCTAGCTTTCCTGCTGTCCCATCACCAAGTACTTAATCTTGTTAACTAAATTCTGTTAGTTTCAGTGTTTTCATTCAATAAATAATAGCAATGAAACACATTGGAATCAAATCTAATTCAGTCAGTATGTTGCAAGGGTTTCCATGATCCCTTGTTCTGCCCAAAATTGGATTTCCTTGTCAACTTTACAGTATTATGACATAAATAGTCAACAGAAGTGATGACAACTGTTTTCTTTTTTGCCCTTCCAATTCAGAGGAGCATCTTCACAATTCCTAATTACATACGGTGTGAGGAGAATACTTTTCCCGTAGTCCTGGCTTGCCTTGTAGAGTATGAAAATACCTCTGAAGGCATTAGCATAGACTTGTATTACGAAATATGTACTGTTAAACTATTATACAGCTATTTAAATGTGATGCTTTGGAAACCTTTTGATACCAGTTTCTGTGGAGGTTTTGCTATTTTACTGCTTTCATTACCAAATAAATAATCTGTATAATATTGTCATTATTGATGTAAATTACTTCATGTATTTTGTTTCTGACAGAGCATTGATAGAATCAGCTAGTAGAGGAAAACTCTGTAGATTAATCTTGATTAGAAAATTTATGGATCAGAATGATCTGGGTGATTGTAATGTGGTGGGGCAAATCTTTTTGTCTTTATTTATGTGAATACTTTCTAATTGAAAGCCCTTCCTAGGATGTAATTAGAAGGATTTCTATTTCTTCATTAATTCATTTATTTATTAAGAAAAATATCATTCTGTTACAAGGTCATGAAAAGTATTGAATTAATTCTACACGAATCATTACTAATGATGGAAAAATGAAGATTCTAGAAGAATGGTATGCAGTTTAGCTCAGTGTATTGCTTTTAAAGTGTAAGTTTGATAATGTGATGAAAGAACCAAACTGGATACCTTTGCAAAGACAGATACAGGAAATGATCTTTTTTTCAGCAGCATGCATAGAATATCTCATATTTAATTCTATATTAACATATGTAAGTGATTCAAAAATACTGTCATACAAGTCAGATTTAGAAGAAATGTTAACATGTATAATATATCTCAGTATTCTCAGTATTAGGGATTATTTCTGTTTTTGTTTACTGTGTACTTTCAGCTTGTTAAAAAAAGCATTTTCGTTACTGTGAAGTAGAGATTTGTTTAGAAAGCTAGCTATATCAAAAGATTAATACAGATCTTGTTGTCAAACTGTTACGTCATGAACACATGAGTTGAAGTCAATGGAATATGCTTCTGCAAGAATGCCTATACCTGAAAGGTTTACTCATGTACCCTCTTTTGTAATTGTATATATATGTAAAGATACGTAAGCAGAACTAAAATAACATTTCCTAGATGCTGTTTGTAGGAGAAATACAGCATTTTTCATTAGGATTATTTCATTTAAAATGCTTTCTCATTCGTAAAGCATGCTTTCTCATTCATAGGCACTGCTTGAAACTCAGAATTCATTAAGAAGTCAAATTAGAAACTTCAGTTCAATCTGGGAATTTCAGGAAAGTTCTATCACACAAGTAAGATCACATAAAAACATATAAACTATAATTTCCCCTTTCAACAAAATTGCTTATTCAGCTCAACCAGAAAAAGTAGAATGATTGCACAAATATATATGATCTTCAAGTTGTTCCTTTACTTGGGGAATTTCATGCAGACTCCTTTATAGTTCGATCTAAACTGTTCTCACAACTTTAAAATATATGAACACCTTTTAAAACTAAATTAAAGAAACACAAAATAAGTCTGTTAATTTGTCTCCACAACATTTTGGCAGGAAGTTCTTTGATGTTCTTATTTGTCCTACCAAAGGAATCCCCAAAATTTGTTGACAGTAATACTATATCCATTGCATAGTGGAGTAAACACAAAGAAATCATTGGGAAGCCTCCATATATAAGGAAAATCATCTAAAAATAGTGATATAAAATCATTTTTTCCTTTAATTTTTCTCTGCAGTCATGGAGATTTTGTGCTTTTCTCTTGGCTTCATTTTAACTTCAGTGATGAGGTATCTAAATCTGTTTCACTTGTGAGTCATGTAAAAAAACTGGCCAGAATATTAAGAACTTCTTGAGACTATGACTTCAGAAATGGAGAAAACATTTCAAAATATGAAAGGTGAAGTAAAAGTTAGCTAGTCGGATTGTGCCTGCAAAAGCAGGGATATGTAAATTGGGTTGTAAGAACAGAAAGGGTTGCCATGCAAGCACCACTCAAAGAGCAATATGCTAGCTATATGCCAGACAGCCAGCATGCTCCACTGAATGCCATTACACTGCTGCCTTTTGAGAAGAGTATTGTATCTGAATCACAGAATTTAATTCAGAAGGATCATTTGTCTCTCACAGAGAGACATTGGCTTTCAGGGAGGCTGCAGCCTCCATCCGCACTGAGTTCCCAACAAAGTGTTATGAAGCAGGCTGTTTTGGAAACGTGGTTTCTGACTCACAAAGAATAGGCTTTCACAGGTCAGCTGGTTAAAAATAACTTTCTGCAGTGCAAAGAAGCTTGACCATGCCTGCCTAAATTCAGAGGGTGCTGCAGCCCTGCCCACAGGTGAGTTGATGTCTTCCTTCCCTGTGCAGCAGTGCTGCCTCTGCCATTGAGGGAGGAGGGGAGCAGAAGAATTTGCCTCCCCAGCAGTAAGGTCCCACCAGCTCTGTGTAATCCAGACCAATATACCTTCTCTCTGAGCATAGGAAATACACAGGAAATCCATTTAATCCAGTTTTGGACAGTCTCAGCATGTCATAAGAAAGGAAAGAAAATAAAACTTTCTATCATACCTGGTCTATTAGGCAAAATATTACAGAATGCAAAAGAGGCTGGAATTTCCTGCCCACTCTAGCAAGTAATAAGTTTGTGCCTTGATGCATAAAGGCTGAGGTCCCTTGTAACTTTCTCACTTGTCCACTGGAGTAATAGCTGGTATTTTCATTCCTCAAAATATCTTGTTCTTTTAGAAATGATGCTTAGTACTGCTTCAGTAATCACCTGAAGATAAAAAACACGCTGTGGAAAATACACATTCTGTTACATCTGCATTATTTCATTTAGTTCACCTTTTGAAATGTCCTTATCCTCTCCCAGTTGGTTCTCCCTGTGCCGATGTTTTGCATGTCTGTTATTCCTCACTGCAGCAGGATAATAAAATCATTTGCCAGTTCTTCTTACTTTTGATCAATTTATTCTCCATCTCTGAATCTTTTCTACCTTGATGACTGTATACCCGTATTGTGCTCAGACAGACATGGAAAATGAAGTTATGTTACTGGTGTAGTGGCCGAAACTGAATTCAGTTATCATTGTGAGCAGTCACAATTAATTTATAAGTTTTTTACTATTGATACAAACAAACATGCTCCTAGCTCATCCTTAGATCTCTGTGCAAGTGATATCCTTCAGCTATTGATATTTCTATTGATTTTACATGTCTGTGGTATGTATATGAAATTTCATTTGCTGCAGCTACCATTATATGAAATCCACTGGTGTTTTGTCTAGGTGGGAATTAGAGTTTGGGGGAGGGGGGGTTGGTTTTTTTTGGATCTTTCAGGATCCTGCAGTTTTTACTAGCCTAAATAATGTCTCTGGAGCGTTTATTGAGTCATTACTGAGAAAGTCTTTCAGGTTTCATAAATCAAAAGATATTAGTCACTACGTTAAACTCCTGAGCAATCATAACATTATTCATGATAGATCATAAATTTGTGTATTACACTTTTTTTGCTTGTTTTGTTGTTGTTGTTAAATCTATGAAAACACTTCTCTCTTTATTCGTGATGACTCAGTGACAATAGTGGAGCTATGACATAGCTCACCTGGATTTGGAGATCTGGTGATCAGTTTCTATATGGGTCTGAGTGAATCACATCAGACAAATGCATGTTTTTTACAGTGTTGGTTTTGGCAGTAATGTAGGGCTGAATTGATCCATTGAGGTGAAGGTTAGGCAAGCTATCTAAGAGAAGTCAGATGTGTCACACAATTCCCTGCACTAAGAGGAAGGAAATCTGTAGCACTTGCATAAATGTAGCCCATTTTCTGCACTTTCTGGCTAGAATATAGTTAAGATTGCCAGCATACAGCTTCTCTCCACTATTCATGGGTGAATTGCACACAAAAAGCATAGTATGAAACCAATATAAAGACAAATGCCCACGCTGTAGTCATAGTTGGACACGTGTAATTCCCATTAAGTCAATGGAGAGGTCTTTTGCTTCAATGACCGTATGTGGTTGATGTTTAAAGATGAATGCCAATTAGACATTCATAGCTAGCTAGGTGGTTTACAGATGTTCACCTGCAATTTCAATTCCTTATCTAAGGAGCAGAATTATATTTGTTAGACAATTAATTAAACATTATGATTATGTTTATTTAAGTAAAGATGATGAAATAAATTTGAAATGGCTAAAAGATAGCCCAGGAAATATAAAAGAAGTAGTTAGAGCTTAAACTTGTATATCAATACACAAGTTAGACGTATTGATTTTGAGAAGTATAGGACATCTAGTTCAAAAGGAACTATATATATATATGTCCTATATATAGGACATATAGTTCAAAAGTACTGAACAACGAGCACTAACAATACATCATCTTTTGAAAAATCCAGGCTTTGCTTAAATCTGGCCCAAAATATTTATTCTTCAAAATTTCCCTGCTTTTAAAAAAATTTAAAAATCAGTATTTTTTTAAAAAACTTAAAATATTCTTCTTTCCTGTCATTTTTCCCTTTCTCTGTGAAATAAGCAGAAAAATGTAACAGCTGGTGGAGAAGAAATTATCATGTTGTATGTGTTATCTTTTGTTATTTATAAGGAAAAAATATGAAAAGTTAAAGTGAGTGACAATGCCATGGTTCGGCTGGGTAAGCGAAGTATTTTTCTGATCCGACATGAGTAGAAATAAAGGTTTCTAATTGAAATGCCATTGATTTATGTGGCTTGTAGAAATTTTGATATAGTCCATGCTGACTTTGTCTCTGTTTTGCAGGCACTGAGGAGGAAGATGAAGGGCAATGACCTGTTTTGGACATTGACAGAGAGCTTCTGGTGGTTTCACCATACGTGGAGTCACATGCAGGCTCATCTCTTCCACAATGAGTTGTCACTGGTGGAGTAGATGATCCTCAGCAAAGAATTTGATTTAGTGAGTCTCTGAGTTTTAATGTCATTTATGCTGCAGCAAGGTTGCAACAGTGTGTATTTCACAGCAGTGCTGCAATTTTCACATGCAATTCATGTATGTGCTGAAATGATCAAAACTCTGTGTGCCAGATAAAAGGAGTGTTTTTTTCTTTCACATTCAGAATTTTCTTGGAATCTCAGTAATATATGATCCAATAGCAATAAATAGGATGTAGGAGTTAGTAATGGTTACAGAACATTTAACTTTCTTTTTTATTAAAAATAAATAAATAGACTGTCTCAGAGTGGTGGATGATTCAAAAAAGTTAATGAACTTCTGTGCCTTTCACTTCAATGCTACAGGAACAAATCTGTTTAAACATGCTGGTGAGTCAGCCTCCTGGTTTTTCTCCGAGATGAGATGAAATGGTGTCTCTAGACCTGTTTTCCTGGACAGAACATAGTAGTAAAACATACATTTCCTACTAATTGATAGTTTGGTGAAAAAAATTCTCAAAGGAAAACCTAATTGGATAAGCCAAAACCTAGTACCCAGTGTCACAGAGCCCTTCTTATGGCATACATGCTGGCTAATGTCCACCCTAGCTGTTACCACATCTCTAATTGCAAGATAGATCTGTCCTAGGCCCTTGATTATATATATATTTTTCCTACATTTATTAAAAAAGTACACATGGCCACAAATTCCAGTTGAGACTTAACTGTGCTGTTGTATGAAAAACCATCAGTAACATATTGTAATAAAGATTCTGTCTAGAAATTATTTGAATTTAATTGAGGCAGTAGTTGGAAGTGTGTTTTTACTTGTAGCTACAGAGAATTTTGAAACAGGATTGTTCCATTTATCATGTACGTAGGTGATGATCCTGATAAAAAGGAATGATATCTATGAGAGAGTTTTCTTACCTGAGTTACTTCATCAATAGAAAAAAATTATTTATGCAGAAGAGATAAAGAAAAGATAGGGCAGCTTGCAAGATTTAACATATTTTCTTTACCCAGGTGCAACAATATGAAGACATTACTCATATTTTTTTGTGAATATTAACATTTTTATGTAAGTGCTAAAGATACCGAAGAATCCATGCTCAGGGCTGCTATTTTAGTTATCAAGAACTACTTTCTAGAGCAGAAGTGGATCATTTGTCCTCCTTTTTACCAGTTAAATCTAGAGTAAGTCCCTTGCTGTAATGTAGATCAAAGCGGACTCATCTGCCAGGAGCTGGAAAACATGGACAAATAGTGCATGTATAATATGAATGAGTGTTTTGTACATTTTGATAACAGGAATTGCTTAGCTGGCAAGAATTGGGATTGTAAAATATGCCTACTCTAGCTGTCGTAGTGAATGATTGGTATTCTTGTTTGATAGATATTAATATGATCCTTCTCATTCAAACTTTTATTACTTCTGGCGTTATTATTCAAATTAAATATTCTAAGAATCAGTGCAAAAACAGTTAATGCTGTAAAAGTACTCCTTTTTGCTTGAGATAAACCAGGCTGTTTATGAGGTTTTTTTTCAGAAGCTAAGCTTTTAGTTTGTACAAATACTCATCTGTATATTTTGATTTTAAAAGTACCTTGAAGAAAAAAAAGTTTGAATTGTGCCATCTTGTCTAAAGTCAAAATGCTAGGCTCACCAAATGTTCCTAGATAAATAATACTTATACAAAATAATTACTAGTATTGTACATTCACCTGTACTGGATTGCCTTGTGAGTGGAAGAACCTTTTTAAAATAATAAATCATTTGGCAGCGACTACAAAATGCAGATTGCGATTTCACTTTAATTCCTTTCCTTTTTATTAACACCATTGTCAATACTCTTTCCCAAAACTATTTCAGTGCTTATTTAAATTTTTAATGCTTGGCTGATGGAGTGGGCTCATTCAATCTGATTTGCATTACCAGAAAGACCTGGCACATATTTGGGTTAGTTCATATTCCTTTCCTTTTCTCTTTGGTTTGGAATCCATTAGGGTTGATTTTGAGAAAAAGTCAGACTCCAACAAAATGTTTTGACATTGAAATGTCCTCTGTCATTATCATTAGTGCCTGTTCTGGTAAACATTGCTGCCTTAGGATTTTCTGTTATCAGTGCCTCAATGTGAAGATATGTACTGTACAAACTCAACCATATCTTGCAAGGGACATGATGTGAAAGCAGATTGGCATTGTCATAGCTGCCATATTACACTATGCATATATTTATTTCTAACTTAGCTAAGTTTGGGTTACAGTGGTTCAGTTAAGAAAGACAAGGATGGAAGAAAAATCATTGAAAGAGGGTGGAAAAATGAACAGGTCAGAAGAAGAAAAAAGCAATGAAGGGAAGATCTATAGTGTATCTGGGACCTATCAGCATGTTTGATGATTGAAGTACTTAGAAGAAGGTTATAGTCTAGAATATTGCATACTGTTTCCTGCTTATCCCTTTGATGCAAACTCATCCAGGATGAAGGAAGGCTCAGAGTTACCTTATCTTAAGTTAGCGTTTTTTTCCACTTAGTGTCTGAAAAAGTTGAGCTGTTGCGATTGAGATACTCAGACCAGAAATTGTATTTCCTAGAATAATACAGTGAGTAAAGGAGATCAGCAAAATTGGGGAGCTTATGATCATATATGCAATATATTAAGCAAATTTTAAAAACCCTTTTATTTCATCACTGAAATGCAGAAATTGCCTGTTACCTTACCTTTGACTAGTGCAGATTAAACCTCTGTGTTTGCCCCCAGAACACCTGATCTTGGTGTCTTTAGTGTGTATTAATCCCTTCTAACTTTAGGTATTTATCTGAAAATGCAAATACTAGGACTTTATTATTCTTTACAGCCAATAGATAGATAGGGAGAGTGATTTGCTAAGAACAATTGGTAACTAAGCTGAAATGTCCACTGATTGTCCTGCTTATTTGCACTGACTATATTGAGAGCCTGTCGCTATGTCTTCTCTATAAAGGCACCTATCCATGTTTGTGACTGTCAGACCCCAAGCCAAGTGGTGCCAAACCATCCAGAACAGGTCTAGCCACTTCTGAAGCAGACTAGCCACATGCACGCTGCAGAGCACCAGAATAATGTAAGGGTTATTTTGCAGCACACCAGAGTGGTTGTTTCATAGTGTGATGACGTGGCTTCATCTTGCATGCCATAAAATGTGTCATCAGAGCATGTGGTAATGTTGGATTGCACACAAACTGCTGGAGTAATGTTGGAGAGCTGCATGGAGCGGTTCTGGTAGGAACATCAGTCCTGGCCTTACCCATACTGCTTGAGTGGGAGTCCCTGGAGTGAACTATTCCTAGAACTGCACTTTGATTTCATCTCACAGTGGGCTAATTGGCTGAGTCCAAAAGAGAGCCCAGCAGCAGACTAATGCATGTTGAGTAGGTGATGAACACACCAAAATGTGGGAGCAAACTGCGAGCCAAGTTACCTGAAGGTGCTTGATAATCAGGCTTTAGGAATGAATTTGTGATTTTAGGAATGGATTTGTGATGTAATTAAGTGGTTTGGGGACCTGCATTTCATCTACCTGTATTCAAGAAGTGTCCTACTGAGTACATGTTCCTAAAGTTCTTCAGCCAGATTTGGATCTTCATGACATGCAACTTTGGCAATTCTTTCTTTTTAAAAAAAGATGGCTATAATTGCTTTACATTAAATAGTCCTGAAGAAAATATAAGAGTCTATCTTGCTGGCATAGGCTGAAATCCCAGAATTTCCCTCAGAGAATGTATTTTTTCTTGGCCTTTGATTCTTTTTATGGCCCTGTGAATGTTAAATAGTTTTCTTCACAGTGGTATCCATTCAACAAGGTGGAGAGTCTCTCTCACACAGATCAGACATACCCATGGTCAGAACGCTTTCCTGAGAGGTAAACTTACCAGATCTTCCTGAGCTCAAAACCAGTCAATGTTTGACCAGCTCTTTTTCTTGCTCTTTGTGGGGAGACGTGCTGTGCTTGTGCACCATGAACCAGTCAAGCTGGACTTGCAGTGGTTAAAGTTGCCTTCCAGTCCAGACATCTGACCTGAAAGCTATGCCATATTAGGCATTTATCAAGTCTACAGGAGAAGGTACTTGAGAGTATAAACTCCTCAGATTTGAATGTTCTCAGTTCAGGGATATTATTATTACATTTATTATATAAATTGCATTATTATTAGTTATACTGTTGCATAAAAACAAGTCACCATTGTCATTAGCATGAGAACATAATCACAATAAACTTTTAATAAACATAATACAGCCCTCTTCAGTTCTCTGAAAAAGGTGTAAACCTTTGATTTCAGAGTTCCAGGATATGGTTCCCAAGTGGGCTTGCAACTTAAGCTTCAGAGTATGATAGTTTTAGAAATATTCCTCTTTTTAATTCCTGCAGTAATTTTTTTCCTAATACTGTCATCTGAAAAAATGTTACCATTTTCATGTTCTGGTGACAACATAGCAAATGCTTTTATTGGTTTACACTCCTTATCTGACCTTTGCAAACCAGCACTTGGGAACAATACGTCTGACTGTGGCATATTTTGGAGCATTTACACAAACCCAGACGAGGAGAAAAGGATGCCTTCCAAGTCTGGAATTAGAATCAGAGAGGAAGGCTGGGCTCATACAGAGGGTGCATTATGTGTATGTTAATGTTAGATCTGGGCAGAGTTTTTTGCCAAGTATTTTTTGGTCAGGAACAGTTGGTTCATTTAAATGGATTTTTGCTTGTTTTCTTTGTGTGTGGCATCATATCAATTTCAGTGGAAATTCCAATAGAAAAAAATACTTTGAAAACAAAACAGTGTTTTGTAGGAAATCTTGACATTTTCTTCTGCTTAGGCATGATCCTTCGTGTATCGGAGCACTTCCTTGTTGATGTTTTATAACAGTTAAACTTTCCTTAATGATTTAAGAAACAAAAAAAAATAATATTTTAAATACAACATTATGTTCCATTATAGCAGGCCAGCAGTGGTTTGATTGTGTACTACTGCTAACATGCTATTGAATAATGTAAAAGAGAGAAATGAAACTTCCATAAAATAAACTTTTGAAATGAAATTTCACAATTCTGAAGACAACTCTGTGAAGCCATTTTTTTCTGAGATTCCACTTAGTTTCTGAAAGTACTTTTTTTTATTACCTTAGAGCAAAAACAATTTCAAATTCTGAAATTTCAGATGAAGCAAAATCCTGACTTAGAACCAATTGCACTTACAGCTGAGACAAAAATTGTTGGTATGTTTAACAGTTAGTGACGTTTACAGCAAAACAGGCTTTGACAGAGTTCTACTGATTAATGCTACTGTCTGTTATGTATTTCAGGATCAAGTCATTCCAGCTGACGTGGGGTACCAGCTGCTCTGCACCACTTTGGGGACTACCTGCCTCATATTCAGCTTGCAGGGCCTGGAAGAAAGTCTGGCATATCCAAGTCGCCAGCAGAGAGGAATACCCTCGTTTAAAACCCGCGTGGCATAGACAAGGTTTTTTTTCCATAATGGCATCATGGTAAGTAACTCTAAATGAATATAGGTTTCTTATTTATTAACGTATTTTCTTAAGTAGGACTATTCTTAATGTTTTTGTCAATTTTTACTTGAAAAGTATGCACTATGGGATGTTTATGCATTGTTATCATTATGCTGTCTTTGCCATAGCTGTTGTTCATATACAGGATGAAAAATAATGATTTTAAAATGACTTTCTATAAGGAAATGGTTGTGATATTCTTAGTACTGGGAGAAGCCAAGTCTCCTGCTTTGGGGATATGGGATGAGCCACCTAGTGTATTCTAGAATTGTGTATACCATTTGAAACTTGTATAAGCAAACAGTAGTTATTTTTTGAAGACTCCTGGGGGGAGTTAGAAATGATGTTTGTAGATTGACCTGGACCTGTATTTACATGTGCTTGTGAATTCTTATTGCTGTTGTTGTCACAGGTTCTCCCCCAGCGAACCTGTGGACTTCTCACACATACTATATTCCACGAAGATAATCCTGGTGGTCCAGAAGAATTAGAGAAAAACATTCAGGGAGGGGAACTTTTCTTTACCATTGTTCTTAACACAGTATTTCAAATGTATCCTCTTATGAGCAGTAAAGAGCAGTGAAGGTTACAAAAAATAAATCATGTATGATAGAAGGTACCAGGGAGCAGTAGCAAGTCTAATAGATAATAGATCTCTGTATCTGTTTGAGAAGGCTTCTGCTTTCAAATTGAAAATGACAGGAATTGACATGGTAAGCTACAGTGATTTTCCTTAGTCTGTAAGGAAGATACAATTCTGAGAAACTTGCTTTTCAAGGGTAGCAAAATATTCTTAGGGGCCTTGTTTTGAAAAAAAAAAAAGCTTAATGACGTTATTTAGTGTGACAACTAAGGGGAAGTTTGCAATTACTTGGAGACACTCAGGTAAGATGGTGAGATCTTCTGGGCCCTGCAGAAGCACAGGTGGAATTGTGTATGTTCAATAATAGAGGAAAAGCCAGAAATTACAGTGGAAAGGCAAGAAGAGAACATAGAAGAGGTCATCTAGTTTTAGCAAAAAGAAATGTGACTAAAAGTAAAGCTAACTGTTCAAAACAGGAAATATATGTAAGTGTATATTAATAAACTTTTTGGAGGTTTCTTGTGTTTTAAATATCCATTACAGTTCCGTTTTCTGCCAGAGAAGCTGAAAGACACCTGAATGACAATACTGCTAACCCATAATGACAGCCTGGCTTGTGCAAGCAAGAAATGAAGGGAAACGAACTGCAGCCGTTTTCATTTTCTCTGAAGGAGATTAATCATGCCACCTGAAATATCAAAGATTAAAGCAATAACTTGTATAAAGGATTTACACAGCACTCATCAAGTGTAATAATCTAAACCAAATGAGCTAATCTATTACAGCACTGTACTCTCATTCCTACTAGCAGCTGCATGATAGGGGGAACACTTGCCACGCACTTCATCCTGCAACTATTTGCTGATTGGAAAATGCTTTTACTCCAAAACAGAAGCTTCCATCTCCTGCACAGGGAACTGTGACATACATAGAAGAGGCTTCATGACATACATAGAAGAGATTTCACCTGCTTTATGAGCCATATAAGCGTATGATTAAATGTGCTGTCCTTTAAATGGGAACAGCATCAGGATTCCATCAAGATTCCATAGGATTAATCACAAGGGCATATGATGCAGTATCTCAGTAAAACATAAATCCTCCCTCTCAACAGTTGTAATAAGTGTGCAGCTTTTGCTTATTTCCATCATACCTACTTAGGTTACTCCCCAAGCATTTGATTTTTTTCATAGACTTCTAAAATAAGTGAGTGTGCTGATTGAGTCACGTACAAATAGATTGGCATGGCATACTTCCCAGTGAACTGCTTTAGTCAGCATATTACTGACTCAAACGTTTTGTCTGGATTCTTGACATTTATAAGCAAAAACAAGAATGGGGAAAAGCCCTAATAAAACTGCAGCGGTGAGATGTAAAGCTCTGAGGTAAAGAAGTTGTTAATTTCCTATGAAGTGCACCTAGATGTTTTGATTATTAATTGCTATCTTTAGTTATTTAATTCTTGGGTGTCCTAGGAATATGATAAATGAGTATATGAATGATAAATGGGTTTTAGACAGGAGATAGATGGAGCCTAGTTCTTGTTTCATTTTCACTAACGCAAATCAGGGGAAAGTCCATGGATTTAAAGAAGGCTTTGTCCAAATAAGGAAATGGGAATCAGGCTTGGAGAATTTAAAGAAATCCAAAGACCATGCTTGAATGGTTATTTCTTATTTGGTATGACAAAACTATAAAGTCCAATGCCTTGTTTAATAAAAGAATTGCATTTTCTGGGATATAGCTTGCTGTTGTAATAAACATTCCTTTTCAGAAAATTATTTGTGTCCAAGTTGTCCATAAATATCTCTAAGTTTCATTTAAACAAGGAATTATAACTGTATAGGTATGTTCTCTTCCACTATTCAGCCTGTGACCTTTATTCATACGAAAAAAATACCTGTATGACAGGTCAGGATAACAGAATCATTAAAAGCCATTAACCTTACCTCAGCTTTTTATACTTCATTTAAAATTAGATTTATTGTGTCAGTCTTATTTTCTGAGCGGTTTCCGTTAATTTAGAATGCTGACTACATTATATACTCCTCCCTCCAGGATTTGTGTTTATATTACAGGCATTGTTTCTTTCAAGCTTGTGTTTAATTTTATTATTTTATATTTTATGTGTCCATAATACAGGAGAACGTGGACTATAATGTAACCCTTCTTCCTTTGTATTACAGCACATCAGATACTTTGCCACTGAACAAAATATGCAAACACAGTAGTTTGGTATTTATTTCAGTGTGATTATATGGAGCATAGGGATACTTTCATTGGCACTGTATGGTTGAGACATCATAAGCTGGTGTGAATTAGCATGTCATAAAACTTTATCACAAAAGGGATATTTATCTGAGGTGGCACCCTGTGGATCTGTGCTTAACATACACGTGTGGATCCATTTTGAAGTCTGTAAGGTAGTTTGATAGCAACTGGCAAAGTTCTGTAGCATGGCACAAGGCCGCAAGTGGGCCACAGCAGTGCTTTGAATCCAACCTTTGTCTTGCAAGGAACTAACTGAAGGGGCCTTCGGCGTTGCCGGTTACCTTAGTGAAATATGGTGTGTGTTTAAATGCTGTAGCTTGAGACAGAACTTCTGTCATATATACGGTTTGGTTAAATGTTTTATATCTCAAATAGAATTACTATCCACCTCGGGACAACAAAACAGAGAAAGCAAAGCTGATAGTTCACGGATAAGTTATTCATTTTTGAGTATTAGTGTATGCAAGAGGGAGAAAAAGTAATTATTGGTGGTTTATTCAGAGCAATGTTAAACCTTTTAAATAGTTTCCAGACGTAAATCCTATCTGCTGCTGCGTTCCCTGCAACGTGACAGGGAAGCGGCTGGAGAAATAATCCATCGGTTACACCCAGCTGTTAGAAGAGGTTGCTACAGCACATAACAATCTAGCCACTGGGATAAATTTTTATCATGCACAGCGATTCAAAGATATTCAATAAGTCATTAACAAGATTAATGAGCTCTAATAAAAAATGCAGGCTCCTGTTCCATATTTTATTCAGCTCACTGTAGTTTAAAATTGCTTTTTATGATTTTATTAGACATATTACTTAATTTTTCTCAAATTGGTCATTTTATTTAGGTTAAAATATATTAAATAGATTTTTTCTACAGAGAAATAGGATTTTCAAAAAAATTGACTTCATATAGTAAAGTAACTTTATGCCATAAATAGATATCTAATCAATAGACTCAAGTCTGCTCTATTACACTAGTGTAGGGCTTAGAGTGAGGCTTTGAGACTGGGCCAGTGCATAATTGCACTACCTTACAAGGTGCCTGGAGTACGAGGAGTGTTATATTCCAACCATATTGGTGAAGATTATTTCTTTTGGTGACTTACATGTTGGCAGAGCTCTATTAAATCTCCATCTAATCGCTTTCAGCCCTCCTGTGCAAGAGGAAAGTACCGTCTTTGCGGAGCAGCTTTCATCATTCTCTTGTGTAGACTTGTCACGTAAGAGACTTGAAACTGTTGACTCTGTTGTGAGAATGGATCGTGATAAGGGCTCGAGTGGGAAGGCTGCTGCAGGCACTTGAGCTACCGAGTGCAAAATGTGAGCGACAGCAGTGCAAGTGGTAGCAGAATCAGACTTAAGCGTAATCAGTGAAAAGATACTACGGTAAAAAGATACTCATAGAAACAGAGTTTGGCATATTTTGGTATGGAGAGAACCAACTTTCCACTGAAGGCAAACAAGCTTAATGAGAACTTCATTACATCTTGTCCATATGTCTATACAGGCATGTTTGTTGCTTTTGCTGACAGCTGTGAGATTTCTTAACTGATTAATAGAAAGTGACTCCCAGAAACAAGATAGTCTTTGCCAGAGATTAAGACAGAAAGACTTTTTTTAAGTCTCTGGATCCTACTGCATCTAGATTATTCCTGACCTCATTCCTTGCAATCTAACCCATTTTTCAATATATTTCACCTGGTCTAAATAATTCAAGCTTTGCATAGCAGCCGAAAAGCTGCCTTTCTTTCATATCCTATTGCACAATGCTCTTCCACAGCAAAATTTCTGTTAGAGATTTATTGCAGCCCAACTGCTTTCACATACCTTTATAATATGCCATGTCTGAACTGTAATTCTTTAAAAAAAGAAAAAAAGAAAAGAAAAACTAAGTAAGTTCAATTTAATGTCCTTTCTTTCAAAATGTAGTTGTCAATCAGTCAATATTTTGGGAGTTTGCAATTGACTTTTGGTTGATACGCTCTTTCAAGTTCCACTGTGATTCTTTGAGCAAATTCATCCTGGAGAAAGTGGCCAGTGTCAAGAATGCAGTTGGTTACCATTTTTTTCTCCTTTGGTGTCAGTTTTATGTAATTAATAAGTACCTCGAGTCTTCTTTTATAAGCTTTTCTCTGAGACTGGATCTAAGATAGTGTATTTTTATGATTTAAAAGTTAATTTAAAGGACATACAGGGTGTTAGTATAGGAATAAAGCTTGTTTTTGATACATATAAGTCTTAGTTCCTGGATTGATTGGTTTAATAACATTCCTTAATAAAGTAAACTGAATTCATTTTATTCCTGTGTGCTTTTGGGATGGACAGTAGAAACTTTGCATCTCTTTGCAACTTGTTAGCTTTGACTTAACAAAGCATATTAGCTAGTGTTATGCCAAGTAAGTATTTTTGCATACGCACAGCCCTTATTTGAAGAGGTCTCCATTGCGCTTGCAAAATGCATATATTTACAGGGTACAAGTGAACTTTCAAATTTAGCTATCAAGTGCAGTATGGGTATTTATTTGAACACTCCATTTACAAACTGTTCTTTTATACTTTCAGTGTTTTGTCCTTAGGCTTTGTGATCCTAAGGCAGGACTTCAGGAAAGTGATCTTAGTGGGAAAAGATGATTGATAGCACACTTCAATGATTCCCTTAGCTGTGGGTTAGCTTAAATGTTTGCTTCATAATAAAATCTCACCAAAAGCTTTCTTTTTTTATAAAATACACTTATATTGTTCGTACCAGTTCCATTCTACTTATTTCCGTTACTTAGGAAAAGGGTGCAATATTTTAAATATTATGATAAGCTATTTAGAAAAGTGCTGAATTCTACAACCTACTAATTTATTGTATTGTTCTCAGAAGCATCTAGAAAAGCTCTTTTTTTTATGGATTCCACGAAGGCCTTTGAGAGGTGATAAATGTGGGAGGTAACCTTCAAACCATGAGCGATTTTGAATATTAAGCCTCCTTCATATTCGGCAGAATACATGCTCCCAGATCTGTCATGAGCTTCTGAAAATCTCTGGTCTGCTTGGAATCTGAACATGAGCTGCGTGTATTTGATCTTACTGAGAAACTGTGAAGGTAAGATCATAAAGATAATAAGACTGCATAGTAATTATGATACCTTTTATACAAATATCCCTCTGTATTTAACAAATGCTATCTGTTAGAGCCATATAAGATTTCGGGTATACATAATGAGATACAAAAAAATACATTTCCTAAAGTGCTGTAATGTTACATACAGACTTAAGTGTATGTAAATATAGGGAACACCTGCTTCTTGCATCAATTCCAAACATCAGTTGGAGCTTCAGATGCTGTGCATACTTAGGAACCAAACTATAGCTGTCAGACCTGGGAAATGAAATTGGAAGGGCCCTAACACTAGAGGACACTTCTGAAGGAGGACAAAAAGCGCATAAACAGGTCTACTTTTGTGCAGCAGGAATTAAGTCTGTATCTGATATTCAGTTACAACAAAGCCAGCCTTCCTGTCTCCTGGTTATGAATTTCTGGAGTTTATACTGTTACACTTTCTGTGCATAAGAGGCTCATGTGAGACAAGAAAAAAATAATTTGAAAGATGTGAATGAAATACTTTTTTTGCAACTTACCTATACAGATCCATCAAGTTCTCTTATTATAGGATTTAAGAAAGTTCTTTTGTATTTTCCCAAACTGTTAGCAGGCAATAAAGGTAAAATATAGGATTGGCATGATTCTAAACCAGGACAGATAAACATACAATTTTGATTTATCGTTATTATGATCTCACATCTTTGAGAAAAAAAAGTGCTATAGTTTGAGAACAGAATGGTTCTCAAATGGTGCTATAGTTTGAGAACAGAAATCCTTATGAATTTTTTATGATTTACAAAAAGGAAATTTAGTAGTCACTTTCTTGGATCCTGTGGGAAAGCCAGTGCAGAATTCAGATACAAGCTAAAATATGAGAATTCAAAATGCAGAACCAGCTAAGTAAACAAAAGGTGCAAAGGAAAATGGAAACCCAAGTTGAAAACCAAGCAAAATGTATGTATATATTCTTGCTGTTTGAGATCAAACCCCCTGTATCTACAATTTCGCAGAATTTTCCCGAAGAACAGTTTGTTTCTATTAAAATTTGTCTCCAAAAATACAAGTTAAATCAATGAACAATGAAAAGGTGCCTGTATAAACATCAGTTGATTTCTAGCCTCACTTTAGCCACCTCATTTCCACCTAAGATTTCAAAGCTTTTAGAGTAAAAATAAAGTGCATTCCTCCTTGCTTCTTTCCTGATTTAAGCAGGCACAGTGTTTCCTCTGCAAGACTGAAAAAATCCTCCCAGAGAGGATGATCACTTTGCCTTGAAGGAGTGCATGATGTTGCATTCTCATTTCTGCTGTGCAAATAGTTGAATACACAGGGGCATATACTAACAGCAGAGTAATGCCACAAGCCTTGGAAGAATGGTGATTCTGTTTTTAATTTATTCACCAAAAAGGTCAGCTCAGACACAACATCTGTTTTCCACCACGATCCTGCTTTCACCAAATAATTTTGCATGCTGCTGAAGTTTTCAGTAAAAAGTCAAGATTAATTAGCTGGTTTGGGGGACTTTAAAAATGGTCTGAAATACTGTTACAGTTATAAGAACATAGCAGAAGCATTCTGGGTGAGATTCAGCTTGGTGTTTTACAGGCAGAAATTTGTGAAGAGATATTGTGAGATGAGAAGACAGCTGGCTGGAAGAAGAACCACTATGGGATAGTACGTATATGGTTATTAAGGTGGAGGAGTGAGCTTTTAGTAAGAAAAGGAGACAAAGTGAGTTTGTAGCCTAAAAATATATTACTTAATATTTATAAAGTGCATTCATCTTTCTCTGTTTTCTGGCTGTATGCTTGTGCATCAGTACTGGTTGGTCTCATAGAAAATGAAGGTTATACAAAGCAGTGATTAATGTCTATATAAGGTAATTGAAAAAAGGCTTTTTCTTTTTTACAATGCTGCTTTATATACAGCATATATGTCATATGTGCATGGTACATAAGGTACTCTACTAACAACACAGATAGATGTTTTATTGATTTCCTTCTGTTCCACTTCACTAACAGGAGCTAATTTTGATGAGACATAACACCAAAATAATCAACTGTGCATTTAATGTTAAGATTGCATGTAGGTATCTGCAAAAGCTGGATCTAATGAATTCAAAGAAATAACAGACTTTTGAAACTTACAGTGAAGAGAGGAAAAGCAGAAAAAACTACAGAGAAGAGTTCTGAGGTAATGAGGTTAAAATGATTTAAAGACCATTGGAGACCTAAAAATAGGAATTGTCCTTTAAAATGACAAATGCAAATTATACTCTTAAATTAAAAGACTTCTAGGCAGATTTTGAAAATGGGAGTTGGACATTCTGAGCCATATACGTGCTTTTAAAAACATTAATCTGAATTGACAAATTTTGTGCAATGGAAAAATAAAGCAAGGAGAAACAGTTACTAAGCAGAAATGGTGAGAAAGTAGGGGCTTCTGTCTGTATACATTTTCAACGTGTTTTTCTACTGAGATTTTCAATATGAAAATGTAATTTTTTTGGCAGTGTTGAAAAACAGAAATGTTTGAGCTGACTGGAAACACCAAAAATTTATTCAGAATCTGATTCGCTGTTGAATAACATCTTTAGTAATATATTTTCCCTATATACATGGTCACAGTTGGTCTAACAAATCTTAAAATGATTGAGAAAAACATGTCTGTATATGTACAAGAGTACATATTATATCCAGATGGATTCAAATGTTTATCAAGAGTCAATCTCTCAAAAATTAGGAAGCATCTGAAATTAGCAATTCCTGGGCATCCTTGATTTATCTTCACGTGTATTTTTGGTATATTAATTGTATGACCATATAATTCTTTCCATAGAAAATATCGTAAAAATTCAGTGATTTTACAGTGATTTCAGATGTACAAGGTGAAATGAAACTCATTAAATGAGAAGAAGAATGCAAATAAAAGACAATCGTGAACAATTTACTGAGTTGAGAAGTAGACTCATTTTAAAATTTCAAGATCAACAGTTAGGTTTAGTTTATATTTTTATTAATAATCCCATGAAAAAATAAAGAGAATATTAATTCAATTTGCAATTCATATTACATGGGTAGTACTAAGATATTAGTGTGAAGAAAAAGAATTCCATTAAACTGGACTCAATAAAATTATTAATAGTGAAATTATAATCTGTGATTTCCATTATTATTATTACATCCTGAAAGCCATGTATGTAGATGCACCTAAAGTGCCCAATCAGTTTAGAAATTAACAGGTCTTGGGAAGCATTTTTACCCTTTTTCATAGCAGAAGAGCTTAAGATGTGGAGATATAAAATTACTTGCCTGAATGCCACTGGAGCCGAGATACGAGCCAGGATCTCCCAAGATCCCAGTTTAGCATCTGGAGCATAAAAGGTGAGACTTTCAATCTAAATCAGAGGGAAGATGAAATCCTTCTGTTCCTTTTTCTCATAATCAGTTGTTTGTAAGGGGCATTTATTTTATTTTTAATTCTTCATTGTACTGTGACATAATTTGTAAAATCTTTAAGTCTTGCAGAGACATATTTTCTCATTGATTTTTTGACTGTCCAAGTTCAGCATACTAGGAGGGTTCATTCTTGAGTTCATTCTCTACTTCCTTCCCCTTGCTATCATTTGACAAAGGAGTGAGTGATTCCACTATCACAAGGCACTACGCTAAGCTCAAGCCAGTCATTGTAACACAGAGCAGCATCTTCATAACTCATTTGTCCAGTTATGGGAACGACCGCCTGCAGTTATACACCTCTGCGAACCCGGCCAGCTTTGTTGGACCAGGAGGCGGACCAACCTGAAACTGCAAACTCTTCCTCCAGTTCAGCTGGCTCACAAATGCTTTGAGCTGTTCCCTGAGCAAAAGGAGCCAGTGTGACAAGTACTGCAAGATGAGGTATTTCTAGGAGCAATGGTGCTTTGTAGTGTATAATATAGAGATCCTGACTGCTGAGCTGAAGTCAGAGGTCTAGGTCTAATTGGTGCAGGTAGCATTTGGGAAACCCTTCTAACAAGTAAAACACAAATAAAAATCCATTGCTTTTCAGAATTCCTAAAATTTTCCGTAGCAGTTTGGCGGAGCTGGCCTGCTCCCCTGTTTAATCATAATCTGTATTTATCTATTTATTTATTTATTTATTTTAGGAGCAGTCACAGTGTTTCCTGTCTCAAAGTCTTAGCACTCCAGATATTCTGATTTTCTCAGCTGGAGACAAGGATGCTAGGCAGCTTTGTCTGGACAAGTGCATGTAAGATGATATTGCTTCCTAGCCACTTATATCTGCTTACAAATTACATGTTTTTGAAATTACTCTTGCCTGAATGTATAGGTAGAGCTGATTGCAATTTTTCTTTTTTTTTGTAGAAGTATTAATTCTTTGAAGATACTTCTATTTGGTAGGAATCATACTGAATGAACTTTGTAATTTATGGCTATTTTTCATCAATATTCATATATGCACTTATGAAAATGGCAGTTTTATGTCCTTTTTGGAGAAATATAATTCATACTGAAAAATTCTATTTTAAATAATTTCAATGGTTGTAATTAAAATATTTTATATAAATTATAATACTGTCAATTTTTAAAGATGGAATTTTTTTTCATAATTAGCTTTTGAAAAACAGCCATTTTGGGGGGAAAAATGCAAAATTTATTCAGTGTCTTGCTCATTATGAGCTCAGACCAAAAGGGAGTTCCCAGGGAAGGTGTCAGCTGAAAGTGCGTTTGTACCCTCGAAAAGCTGCATCTGGCCTGTAGGTGTCCTGCCACAGAGTAGTTGTAGCCAAAAAAATGCCCCAGACTGGATGAATTGTACCTGGTGGGCTGCAGGCTAGTTTGAGACTTAGCAGTATTGCTGCACTGAGCAGGCATAAGTAAAGAGTTTCTACAGGAAGAAATTCAGCCTTTTTGAGATTGGAAAACTGTTCAACTGCAATATGGTATTTTTTTCTCAGGATCCATGTGATGATAAAAGGTATCGAGACATCTGATCCAAGGAAAAGAATTGTGACCAATTACCCAAAATTACTGTAATAGAACCTCAGAAAACTGGTGAGAAGCATGTAGGAAGGAAATTTGACATCTACCATGTAAGACAGAAATCCATTTGGAAGGATATTTTAAACACTGAATTTGGCAAACCAGTTAGTACTCTCCCTGTTATAGGGAAACATCCACCATGCTCTCCTGCCAGAGAGGAGGCCTATTAGATATCAATTGTTTACTGGAGGAGAAATTTCTTTAGTTGGTTTCATGATATGATAATAATAAGCAAAATTTAGTCTGAAACCTACATTAAAATAAAGCCTATCTTATAAAGTAACTTATATAATATTCAACAGCAATTCAACATTTCTGAGATTAAAATATGCCGCTATTTTAATTGCTACTCATTTTGAATGTTTCCAAGTATGGTATTGTTAGGTTCTATTGTTTATAGGATGAATATGATAAAAATAGAGCCCTAGCTCTCATATTAAAAGTGAAATCGATTTCACTTGTTTTCTTTAGCATTTAAACGAAGAAGAAGGAAAGCAAGCAAGGTAAATGGTAAAAATTTTAGGATAAAAATCATTTCATGATAATAGATTTAAGTATTTGAGTAAGATTTTGAAATAGATAATTTATATGTTCAGACCATAAATTTTCCATCATGAATGCTGGAATAATTATGTTTAGGAACAGTGAAAGTAAATGTGTTGTTCATGTTTCTTGAGATTGACTTATTTTGTTTTTCATTTTGAAAGGTACAGCTATTTGGCTTGTTCCTAATGATCCATTTGTCAATCACTAATAATATCCATGGACCAAAACCCTTGGGTCTGCAGTTTCTTGATGGAGTTAACTACTATAAGGACATTGACTGGTAAGAAAATTACCTAAATTTAGCAAATGGTGGAGAAATACTGGGCCTTTTTGTATCTGCTTCATTTTTTCTGTTAATGCTAATGAGACTAATAATGCTAACTATCTAAATGAAAATGATAAGGATGCTTCTTTGCTAATGTAATCATGTAGAAGATGTTCTTGAAGAACCTAGTGGCTGCATGTTCGTCTGTGCCAGCACTGTTTGTAGTTTTTGTTTGGGGGGATTACAAGTGGCCCCCCCATCAGGAACACTGCTCAAATTCTTTTGAATTATTTTTCCTCTGTGATTGTTCAATCTCTCCAACTTCTCTGTTTTGGGTAATTGCATGAGCATAGAAACTGCTATAGTGACCCTGACCACAGAGGTACCTGCTTCACTATAGCATCAGCCATAATAGCTTTCACTGATTTTTTTCCGAGGATGTATCAAAAAAGCCCCAGAAGTATTTAGTTCATGGTTTAATCTGTCTAAAGTGATGTTTCCTCCTTATTCTTAGTAATTGAGAATTACTTTGTATCCGCTTCAGAATGGTTGTTTTTTTCACACACACTACAGGAACTAAATAGTCCTGCTGTCTATATAAACATCTGCTCCTCCTGTGGATCCTGCAAGTTCATGATTGCTGTGGTATCTTTCCTTTCTCATGAGACACCCATCATTTCAACGTACCAAATCCTTTATACCCCAAGATTTAGATTTTCCTGCCATAGCAACTGTGTATGGCTATGATGTGGTTTGTCCATACCTTAACTAGCAAAAACTATTTATGTCAATGACACTGAAAGTCTTTGATTCTTTCAGGAAAAATTGGTGCTTATCACAAAGCTATTATGAAAATTACTTTAAAGGTTATATGTTGCAAGATCCTGTACTCTTGATCCTCATAGAAGGTCACCAAAATGTGTAAAATAAATATATTAAAAATCATCTATTTTTGTAAGGTAATGAATTAATGGATCTGAAGATTACTGAAGTAATGGTAGTGTAAGGGAAGAGTTTCTTTGTAGTCTTTGAATCAAAATATTATAACTTCATATATGAAGTTATTAGTATATTATTAAAAACACTAAACTGCATTATAAAATTCCAGTTTATACTATGCACTAATGAAGCAGCAGGTATAACCTCCTTCAGTAGTAACTGTAATTATTCCATAAATTAAAGAAAAAATGAAAGTTTAAATTAAATTAAAGAGAATGCTTATCAGGCACATTACATCATCAGGCTACTTTAAGCACTTTTTTCGTATCAGTTACAATCCATGGGTGGTAACAATTTCTAAGCAGGCGCAGTGTCTTTTGAGATATATGTACGCTGCATTTTTTAATGTGTTGTGTAAATACTCAATTTACTAGTTGAATGATAAAATGGGTGTTTAAATAAAGGTGCTGGTTTGGTATAATTAGTACAGCTGTTCATGGCTCCATTTCAGATACCAATAATATTTATTTCATGATAAACATGTAAGACATAATAAAGCTGTTGGGATTAGTTTGAGGATTCTGATCACAGAAAGCTGTTTCTTATCAAAAGGCAACCAGAGGTGCTAAATAGCCAGGAATGGGCACCCGTCTCTGCACAGCAGCTAGAGGAGCAACAACAGTTAGTCTCTGTTGCCAGAATGGGAATTACACAAGCAGAATGAAGCGTTCCTTAAACGAACTAAATCATTGAAACATCCAAAGATGCTGCCTGCCTCTTGGGAACAACAGGCCTTTTTGTCCATATTTGAGGATAGGAGGTGACAAGTGAGGAGGGTGAGTGGTGCCACAGAACTCTGAAAGCGTTGAGCACTAGCAGTAGGAAACAGGTCACTTGGCCAGCTATTGCCTGAGGATTTGTACCTTTTTTTCCCCCCCTAGGAGAAGTGGACTAGTTTGTTATCGGAACCTTTAGCTTGATTTTTGCAGTGTAACACATTGCAGTTGTCCACTTGCAGTACCCTGCATATAGAAGACGTCATTCAGCCAGCCCAGTCTCCAATAATTAGTACCTGAACTTCATAAATACCTGATTTTATCAATTTTATCAATGACTACATATGGATGAAGTCATAAGCTACTCTGAGTATAGACTATCTATAAATGACCTGGTAATATTTGCTGAACGTGATGTAGTAGCTCTTGTATGGAGCTGCTGCTGTATGGTGCTGTTGCTGCAGTTCAACAATACTGACACTAGAGAAGGACAGTGAGCAGGAAACTATTAAGGAAATAACTGTAGAATTTCAAACACTTTTTGTGCTGATAAGTAGACTAATTGCCTTGGGCTGTTCTGGGAGGATGCATAGCCTGATAATTCTACAAGCACTGGAAAGGAAGTCTGGATATCAGCTTTTCGCCTTACTCTGCTATAAAATAGTGACAATACCAGTAACTTCATACATTTGCTTGAAACTTTCCCCATAAACACAGGTCTAGTGTTTTTAGGTCCTTACAGTCTAATTTCAATTAATGCTCATTATATGCATACACAAATATTTATTCTATATATAGATTAATATAAATATTTACAGTTAGTAGAGTAGAGCAGTGGCTAGTAAAGTAATATAGTTAGTATAGTATAGTAGAGTCAGTGTTAGAATATCTTTGCTTTTCAGTCAGTGTTACTACCTCTCACTTGTCCAGGGACATAGATTTTTTTTCCTCATTCCTGTCAGTGCAACTAGTCATTTCTGCTCTGAGAAGAGTGCCAATTATTTCCATTCTGAGAAAGCTCCCAAATGAGCAGCTTCTCTTGTCCCCAAGGCTAAGATTATCACTATTCTCACTGACCCATCACATCAGGTGTACTCCTAGTATCACGTATAACGATGTAGTCTCTTGTTACTACCATTCATTGTAGGTTTTTCCTATGTTAGACTATCAAAAGAGCGCAGTATGACACCAACAATGCTGTATCTAAAACAGTCACATTTGTTAATGTACCCATTGAATACATTTAGAGTGGTTATGGTACTGTTATGACATTTCAACACTGCATTAGATTTTAAAAACAATTTTCCAAGAGCATGAGGGAATGCCTGAGGAACGAGCAGCACTGAAATTCATGTTCAGTGAAATGATCACAGCAGAATCACACATCCCAGTGGAGCTACAGCTCCTGCAGAAGGGATGTCTCAAGCCTGGGTGGTACAGTACCAATGTAGGAAAATCTTACTTTCCCCCCTTTCAGATGAGAAATAGAAAGCTAGAGCTTGTAAGATTATTGAAGGTCCAGGTTTCTGAATTCAGCACCTACATTAGGCTGCTTTTTTCCACATATGGGTACAATTACCCACATATAAAATAATTCACATAAAAAATTCACGTCTGTCTATTATAACCACCTCTTTCAGTCACTAGTGGCTTCATATGAATGCTCAGGTCAACAAATCAGGCTTCTCTTTCTGGGCTTTCTGAAATATGGTGCATAGCATTCCTTCCCTTTTAGTGACCAGATGAGGAAATAAGGTCCCAAATAAATGGGTATGTTGTATTCCTGATCCTTAGAAACTTATATTTAACAGCCTGTAGGACAATAACCGGGATCCATGATGGATCCATGAAATAAGTCCCAGATTCTGAAAGAGTCTGTCTCTCTACATGAACTATTGCAAAGTCTAAAGAGACTGGCCTCCTAATTTAGGCACCCATGCTAGACATCTAATGCTAGGTAGCGCAAATACTCCTAATAATGGAATTTAAATATATAATAACGATAACAGTGAATACAGGAATTAAAAAGTTAGATCGTTTGCAATCTGGAGGATTGCAAGTGCTGAATTTTTTACAGGCATAGTCTAACATTTTAAGAAAGCTAACTAGATTCCTGTCGGCAAATTAGATTTTATTTTTTATAGTGATTCCTCGCTGCTAAAAGTTTTGACACTGCTGCTGGGAGCAGTCAGCTGTCAATATTGGGAGTCATGGTATTGTCCAAGGCTTTCCGGCTCTAGCAGACAATGTGAGTAGTCTGCTGATAAAACCTACTCTTAGCAGATCTAATCAATGCACACCACATTTAACTTCCTGAACCACCTATGCTAGGACCCCAGTATTTTTCATATCCAGGTGACTGAAAGTATGGTAGGAATATTAGGAATTATTGCAAAAAAATTCAAAGGCAAGGAGAACATAGGGAAAAGAAGAACCTTGTTTGTGATGTTAGAAGCTTTATTACATTTAAGCAACAGCTGAAAGAATTTGTGTTTTGCTGGTTTTTTTTTATACCCCCATCTGTTCTATCCTTTTCACAACATACTTTTTTTCTTATTTTAAATTTGAGTCCTGATTGTATTGGAATTTTCTGAAGTGCTTTGGAGGAAACGTGTTGATGAAATGAGGATACTTGTGAATATAAAGGTTTTGAAAATAGAAGGGTTTTTAGTTAGAACGTTTTAAAAAACTCAGAGAAAAGACATTAAAATCATCTATATTTACAAAGACATTCTTATAAGTGCAATTTTGTTTTCTTTAAAAAAAAAAGTCTTTAGACCTAATGATTCAACTTGGAAACAAGGAAAAACTAGATTTGTCTATTCAAAATAATTAAATAATAAGGTGAATGAACATATGTTCAGATCACTGTTGTATACCATATCTGTGTCAGTTTTAAGACACAAAGACTTTCTCAATTTGTTTGTTGAGATAGCCTGTATTTTTTCAGGACCAGATCCAAGTCTAATTAAAGTCTGAGGTGGAACTACTGTAAGGTCTGGCACACACCAGTAGTTGATCAAATATGCTAATCTACTAGTTTCTATTAAAATGAATTTTGGGAAAAACATCTGAGACAGAAGGACATGAACAAATTTCAGCTAACAGGAAATTATGGAACTTCTTGGTTCAGAAATCTCTGTTTACCAGCACTTTATTAATGTTGGCAGTGTTTGTATTTGCTAGAGGTGTGCACCAATATTTAAATGCGTGATCACTGAATAGTATATTTTGAAAGTGTAGTTCGGAAAATCAGCTCTCTGAAGGCAGCATTTAAATCTGTACTTAGCCTTCAATATTGCTTAAATCTCAGTGGGACTTAAACTTATGCTTAAATGCTGTCCCGGAGAGGTATTTTCCTGAGGAAGTTGTTTTCTGAAACAGGACCTACAAATGCTCTGAAAAACAGCAATGCGTCTTTCAGTTTCAGCAACTTCAGATCAATTATAATAATACCATTTTTTTAAAGTTCCTGAGAATGAGCTATTTTTCTCTCATGCATGTGGCTGTCAATTGTATTTCCAGCTGGCAATTTGGAAACCAACCTGCAGAAGCAACTACCTTTGTCATAAATTTAACTTGACAGCTTCTCAGCAGAGCTTTCAATTAGGATCTTAAAAAATAAAAAATAAATAAGAATAGAAGTGCCAGTCCGAATGTGATGAGCAAATTCTGTTTTATGGAAGACCTATACATACTACTTTCTGTTCAGACTTCATGACGATCAGGAACCTGCAATGGCAAGTGTTAAACACAAAGCAGCATGCAACGGGTAAAAAACTCATTATAGTGATATAGAAATACCTGCCCCTCCCAGTTTAACTTGGCCATTTCAGCTGATGGCCATGTTGGATGTCACACAGCACCAGAGGCCTTGGGGAATTTCTACCAAGCTGTGGAATGAGGATAGAAGGTTAGAGGTGGTGGAGTGGATCTGTGATGCTACTCAGATGATCAGATCTCTTTCACTTAAAATTTTGTACACACAGTGGAGGAAATTTCAGATACAACTCCAGTTTCAACTGCCAGTTGCTGAAAGCTTTTTGTCAAGCAGCAGGAGCCCATGTGCCTGGAAAGAGGTGAAAACCTCAGCCCTGGTAAAAGCTTTTTGTGCTTCAAGTGTAAACCGTGAAACAGTGTTGATATGATAATTTGTTCAGCTTGTCATAGTTTCAGTCCCTGGCAGCTCTCTTCCTGAGGCTGTCTCCCAGTAAACACTTCCTTATTTTTAAGTCACCAGTGATCGTGTCTGACCCTGTGTCAAGATAGCCACCACTGCATATCTCAGTCTCAATACATTTTATCTTCAGAGCTCCAGAACAGAAGGTTTTCTTGTGGAGGGTGGAAAGGAAAGTTATAATTAAATTTCTAGCTTGCAAAATGGTAAAAATAACCTTGAAGCATTCAGTAAATGTAAATTGCTTCAATGACTTCTGGCTGAATCTTCAGAAGGCTTAAACAATGCATCCAGAAGGTATGAACGGGGATGCACAAAGCCCTATGACTGGTTGAATGAAGAGCCAATTTTTTGAATTCACATTTACTTTATATTAATCACTGAAACGTGACTGGAAAACAGATAAAAATGCATAGGATTGGCACAAGTGGTGAATGTCTAAAGGACTCCAAACAGTGTCCCCCCTGCCACCCTTTTTGATATATACCAAACTAGGATCTCATCCTCTTCCTCTCTCTTTCTTTTCTATTAAGGCTGTACAGTGGAAGCTTTGCCTCAGTGCATTTTCTGAAAATTAATGAAAGGGAAGTTAGGGACAAGTTAGACTCTTGCATCTGCTTGGCAGACCCATCAGATATAACCAGATTTACAACTGTCTGTAGAGGAAAGAATCAAATCATGTAGCCTGGCAGCATAACCATCCCCTGAATTCTGCCATTTCTCAAAAATTTGGTCCCATATTTTGACACTGTGAATGAGTTAACATCTAGGAAGGAAAAGAAGAAAACCCCAAAAATGGGAAAATGAAAGAGAGATGGGAGGAGGAATTACTAAGCTGCTTGTAAGGGGGCCTGCAGAAAGCCTGTAAGAACTTCATCTGGGCATTGCTGATTTGAAATAGGGGAAGGGAAAACAGCAGTTCTGGGAGAAAATAGGCATACAAGGTCATGTTCAGAGCAGTTGGCAAGAGAGGCAGCGAGGATGGGATTACACAGTCCTTGGCAGGGACAGGATAGAGTAGCAGCTGCAAGGAGTCTCAAGCAGAAGATGATGGGAAGGCGGTTTCCGAAGGAGTGAGGGGAAGACAGCGAGCCCCGGGCAGGTGCATGGAGCTGACACAGCAGAGGAAGCTCGAGTGAATTGTTATGGAAAGGCATCTGTAAGCTCTCCAGTGCTATACATGTGTAAGGTCTACTGTACCCAACCATCCTGATCATACTTTTCCTTTCTTATTAACTTAGGCCTTAAGCCAGTTAAGAATGCTTTAAAAAGCTCCCTTGAGTTGCTCTCTGAAACAGACAAAGCTGATGAGAAACTGTTCAGCAGTTTTGACACCCTCATATTAAGCCAGCATGTGTCTGAAAGTAGCAGGAGGAAATAGCTCTCTTTAAGCATTTGCCACTGATATTCCCAAGTGAGTTTGGCACATTCCAGGTCAAAACGGCCCTTCTATTAGTAACATGTCAGCACACAGAGGTGCATCACAAAATCCGTAACTCAGCAAAATGGAAGCATATTTCATATTTTTAGAGAATGGTGTTATCTGCTATTAGTTTTAACACCTCTGTCTGTCTTTGCTTCATCAGTATTGACTTGTTTCTCATTAAAAATAAATAAATAAAGGCCAGTGCATGTCCCCAGATAGCTCCCTCCCCATGTATTTGACAAGATGAAGTTTTACAACTAGGCTGTGTGATTTCACTAATAATATTACTTCTTCTCTGCTGATGATCTGAGGATCTAAAAAAGAAAAATGATGCATGAGGAAGAACTGATTGATGAAGAAGGGCAAAATTCACTAACCAGTACTTTCTTAAGACATGTATAAATATTTATTATGCATCTATCTGAAAAGTGTATGTGAGATAGCACAATCATGCTACTGTCAGATTGCCATTTTGGATTCAGTTAATTTGCGCTAAAGTTTTATTGCTGTTCTGCACCTCGTCTTCAGCTGTTCATCACCCTTTTCCTGAAATTACCAGCCTCTCAGATCTGTCAGCATAACTGCATGTGTAGTTTCCCCATAAGCCAGTTTTGTCAAAATGAGCTGTGTTAAATAACCCCTACTATCTGAAGTGTTTTAGCTATTGGATTCATTTAGACAGAACTGGGTTAGAAGCAAATCCACATGCCATTAGTTGGCAGTTTGGAGAAGACTGTAACCTCCAATAGGGATGAAATGGGAAATCAGAACAGGAGAAAGTAGAGCATCAACCTCTTAATCCACCACAACAGCAGCCAGAATAGCCTCACTTAGCATCATGGACCCTATGTGGGCACTTGGATTCATTAATACCAAGAAACTAATATAATTATTATACCTGAAAAACTAACAGACTGTATTGCTGTTCTGCGTACTGCTTCTTAAAAGTAACATAATCAGATATGCAGTTATGCTCATAATTTTCCATTATGTTAGGAAAATGGCCTTCTATCCGTAAGAGGTGTTGTGTGACCCCGGAGCAGTGAATAGCTAAACGGTAAATTACTGGGAAGGTTCCACATACAGTCTGTTGTTCCAGGAGAGGAAACATTGGCAGGTTACCTTCTTGCTCATTAGGTAAAGAAACTAGTTGCCCTAAGTGTTTTGCTAAACATAAAAAGTAAGGAAGTCAAATAAAACTCAGATGAGGTGAGTTACAGAAGGTTGCAGCATATTATTTCTGTGAAAATCTGAGTGTATGAGAAATAATGAGATTGGAAGACATCATAAGCCATGCATTTTCCCTATTCCTAATTACTTATTAGTATGTGAACTAAAAAGTGTCCATATTTTTATGTATGACATTGTTTTCAGATTTGACAATGAAAAGGGCTTTTGGTGCCAGGTGCTAGAAGAAGGATAAACCAAATGCACAGAAGAGTTTGAAGACCAAAAATATATATCCATAAACCAGGAGGTAACCTTTAAAATATTACAGAAGCTGGAAACTTCAGTATTTACAGCTCTTCAGTATTTATGTAGTCTGAGGATAGTATTATAGATTAAATTAGTCTAAAGAAAGTCTCCATTTATTTTAAAAATAAACCTGATTTTCAATGCAAGATTGTATTTGCACTTTTAACTTGAAGTCTTTTAAGAACATTTATGTTACAGTAAATATTTTTCCTAATTACTTTTCTTTTTCCCTCAGTCTAGATCCTTTCTGTCAGGTTACTGCAGAGAAGATAATTTTTAACTGTCCAAATTGCTACATAGACTGGGACAACCTCTCCCATCCGGGCTGAGACAAGAGCTGCTGAGACAGTGTTGCAGATGAAAGAAAAATGAGATGCTTCTGTCAAATGGTAAACTTCCCTACAGCCTAAAAAGTAAATACAAAGCCAGAAACTAAATCGTTAGGTGCAGGCACTTAAAAGCATATTAGCATTTCCATGTTTATTTAGACCCATGTGTAATTAGTTTAGCTGCTGTAAACTTTTCTCAAGGGAATAAATTATTGAGAAAACTATCCCTTCACAAATACTGTATTTAGTAATGTAAAACAGCAGGCATTAAAAGAACTGCAACAATAGCTGCAGTTCCAGAAGAAATGGCACATTCTCATGTAAAAGATTATGATGTATTTCTAGACCAGGAAAATAGTTCCATAGTGGGGAAAAAAAAATAACAGTAGCCCTCTGAGGAAAGGAGGCTGCTTCCAACTTTTTCATCAGTATTAGAGCATGGAGATGATAGGACATTGGCTTGCTTAAGAAGGTGGCTAAATGACATGTGAAAACCAGCTGGTCAAAGAAACTGGTTTCAAAGTACAGTGTCTTCCAAGCAACATAATCCCATGTATGTACCACTGAAAAAGTGCACTGTATAATGTCTTGATTGATTAAAATGTAGTTCTGGACATTGCATACGGTACGCTAAAGAAGGGTAAGAATACTGAAAGATCAGATTCTGTGGATCTTTTATAGAATTTTGTATTTGTTTCTGGCTGATAATTCTGCCTTAAAAAAAAAAAACTGTTCTAAATGCTTTGCCACCAATTTTTAAAAAAAAGCTAGGACTTATTCTGCGAAGCACCTGACCACATGTTTAAGACCCAGTGACAACAGCATAATTTCAGCATGTATGTTGAAAAGTGTATGTTTTGGTCGGTTTAAGAACTGTTTCTTGGTCTGACAGCAGTGGCAGGAGGAGGGAAAAAACCTAACTGTGGAAAGGGTTGGTTTCTTTGTAGTTCTGCGTATTACATTTTGTAATTGTGTCTGTGTTCTGTGAACAGATGTGTTTTTATAAACATAAACAAATGACCAAGAGAGCACATAAACACCTGGGATGGCTAGCAGATGGGTGGTCATCTGCTAAGCCCTCAATTGCATTTTCTCTGTAATTAGTTGTCTAATTGCTTGTCCAGAGTTGTAGCTAATGTATTTACACATGTAATTAATTATACTTAAAAAAACATACAAACAACCATTTTCAGTTGTTTGTCCTTTTTTCTTCATTTGCGGAATGTCAAATTTATCACAATTCTGAACTATTATTAGTTTTATTTATGGACTACATTATGACTCCATTCTGGATATATCCGTAGAAGGACATACAAGCCCTAATTATTTCTTTGGCTGAATAAAGAAAGAGTATCAGTTGCAACTGAGTTAGGCTTTATGGCCAGTAGTAGGCAGTAGAGGAATACCTTAAGAGCGTGGCTCGGGAGAGAGCTGGAAGAAGCTAGCTAGCCTGATTTTTATTTTTATTTTTTTAATTAAGAAATGATCCTATTGATTTTAACAATATGTTGAACTTTCTGAAAGCTGAATTTGGAAAGGGAGCTTAGACTTACTGGTTTCATGAGACACTTGGCAAACTTCTGATAGTGAGTAAAATTTTAATTTTCATCTGTGAGAGAATTTTGATCTTACCAAGTGCTCAGTGACCAACTTTGCAAATGTATCTTTCTTCACTTTGTTTGGTGTTACATGGTGGTGATTAGAGTGTCAACAGGGCTGCAACGGTGACACAGGGCAAGCGCACATTACCTGGTCCCCAGGTGCACACCCTTATTTTTCCGAAGCTGTGCCCACTTGGAGCTGTGGTTGAGCTGCTGTTTCTCCTCATACTTGAGTCTTCTGCTCTCAGCTGCACTTAGGGCTCTGTTTGTGCTTTCGTTTTTGCACAGCTCCAGGATTTCTGTGGACATGTCCTTTCTCCTTTCCTCCCTGTGCCAGAATCTGGTTATCCCTTGTTGCCTGTTCTTCCCACACTAGGCTCTCCTATTTCCTCCTTTGTCAGGGATCTCTGAAGCCACAACAAATCCTACTTTTTTTCCCTTTGTCTAGGATATGTCATCCCATGGCCAGTGCTTTTAACCCTGTTAGGACACAGAAGAGAGACTACGTGAGCTGCTATATTGTTATTCAAGTTGCATAGTAAAATCAAAGGCAAATAAAAGAAAAAAACATTGTTAATGATTCTTGTAAGACTGTCCAGTATTAACGTAACTTGAAAAGAACTGCAATTTTGTTTTAAAAAACACTTTGAATGTTGATTATTATTTCTAGAACTGACTGAACTTTGGGGTAAACTCACATGGCTTTTGTTTTTTGTTTTTAAATTAGTAAGCATGTTCAGTCTTCATTATAGTCAGTGGAGAGTTTGAGTGAGAAAGAAGACTGAAAAGGGAACGTCATAGTAAATAAGAAATATTCACAGCTACTGAATGGTATCCAGGACAAATGGCAGGGAGCTGATATGTCCGTGACACTGCAAGGTCAAGTGCACCCTACCGAATCCATTTGGCTGTAAGTAGTATTAAGAAAACTTGTTATTGTGTTCAATGTAAAAGATTAAAAACTTTCTGTATTCTGTAAATCAGACTACTTTGGTTGCTGACTTGAGATCTGAAGACATAAAAGCTAATAGATTAGATAGTATTCTCTGCTTTTGTCTTAACACATAAATGCTTTACTTTGGTCAAAAGCTACTCCTGGATTCAAAGCCGTTATCAGACAAATCAAACTCAGACATATCAGGTGAAAGCAAAAGGAAAGCTCATCCAAAAAACCTCGCTCTATGGATAGGTAGAGTTTCATGGGACACCTCCCCATGAAACCGTGCACCAGTGCGCTGCTGTGCCAAGAAATTAGCTCAGGCCCAGAAAGCAGTGCAGCCCCCTCAACATCCGCAGGGGCCATCCTGTCCCCCTGCAGAGGCCAGCGCCCCTTCTGCACAAGCCGAGGAAACGCTGCATTCTGTTCGCCTGTGTCGCGTACCCTTGCCCACAGTGTGTGGGGGCTCCTTTAAAAAATGGCTAAATGAAAGAAAGCCAGAACAAAGTCTTAAGCCATGAAGAACGGAACATCTGTAAAATGTTTGGATTAGGAAAAAAACAGAAGTCAGAGGTAAAACTAAAGGGACTAACCCCTTGAGCTGTTAAAAATGAGGACTATAACACTGTCCTGTTAATTCATTCTCCTAGACTTAAAAAAATTGAAAACATTTTAAACATTGTATTGCCAGTTCACTGTTCATTAATTTTGCTACTTTAGTGGCACATTAATGGTGTACAGTGGGATCTTGCAGATGTATCAGATGACCAGCACTCACAGGCTGTGAACCAGGTAATTACAATATAATTAATTTTTCATAACTTTAAAATATGACATCTGTATCAAATATAAATTTGCCTTTGTTGTTAACCATTACTTAATTATTATGGCCCCACTTTGAGAAGGTTATAAATTAAGCATAAAAAAGGAAACAGCTCATTTAACTTGTATTTCACTGGTCTGAATCTTACAGTTGCATTACTATTAGAAATAATGAAATAAGGAAGTCTGCTCTTGAGAAAACCATGAAAGAAAATGAAAAAAATGTGAACATGCAGATCAGCAGAGAAAGAAAATGGGCAGGCTGTAAATACAGCAAAAGGAAATATCTGAGTTAAAAAATGAGAACACTGACTGAGTTAGAGTATGAGATCACTGATGATAATTAGAATTAGATGGTTTGGGAAGAGCTACAGAAATTCACCAGTAGGCAATTACAGATTCACTTTTCAAGTGGACGACTTTCTTTCAAACCCTTGCTACTCAAAGGCTCCAGATCTGCAGTATAAGATTTTACATTCTTTCTAAACCTACTTAAAGAGTTAAGAGTTAACTCTGGAGGCTTTTGTTATCTATAGATACATGCCATTCATCCTTGAAGCCTGCTAAACCATTAGCTTGAGTAATATGTTGCCATAGTTAGATGAAAGCTGCCTTAAGAATAGAAGCAAAAAGGAGTTCCTTTAGGAACTTGAAGAACTTGGGGTTGATTTTGGTACATACTTAACTCACAATGACACTGGCAAATAAGATTTCGTTAGAGAATCACAGAATCACAGAATCACAGAATCACTGAGGTTGGAAGGGACCTCTGGAGATCATCTAGTCCAACCCCCCTGCCCAAGCAGGGTCACCTAGAGCACATTGCACAGCATTGCAATATAATATAATAAGAGAAAATATAAGTAGGTCCCAGCACCCAGAAAAACCCTCACAGTGATTTCTATGGACTTTAGGTCAGTAATAAAAGAAACAACAAAATAAGCTGGCTAAAAAAGATACCAGCTTTCCAAACTCTAAAATAACTCCCATCTGCTCTGGTTATCTAGCTAACTGAGATGTTAACAAAGATGCTGCAAACTAGGTTCAGTGCCATGGAAAAGGTGGGGGGCTTGGTTCAATTGCTAAAACACAGGCGCCTAGAGCCAGGGGAGATGTTCAGCGGTATGTCCCTGGGCTGTCACGCGGGAAGGGCCCAGGTCTCCTGGGGGCCTGCGGCTGCATGTGCCAGCCCCTGCGGCTCCCTCGGGGCCGTGTCCCAGCAAGGCCAGGCCAGGCTGGGCTGGCGCTCGTGCTTGGGGACCAGAGTTGTCTCAACGCAAAGCCTCTGGCATCCATCTGCCCCAGAAGGAGGCTGAGGCCAACCACAACAAGAGATGTCCCTGGTAGTTTCCTCTGATTAGCTATAAATCAGGCTGGTAGTGATTCTGAATAATCAGTATTAGTTGATGTTAAACAAGCAGTCATGCTGCAGTGAGCAGCTGTGGTTTCCACAGGTAACCACACACAATTTACACAATTAAATGCAAAAATCAAATAAAAGAAGTTGATTCTGTACTGAACTTTTTAACCAAAACCATTTTGTGGTGATAGCTAATATTGCTTACTGAAGGTAAAACATCATTGCATTGCTTTGCTTTATTTCTGTCATTATAATGAAATACTGCTTTGCTTCAAATCCGAAGTGTGGCATAATTTTATCTTCTCACTGACAGATTTTCATCTGAATGTATCTTCTTTACACCGTTCAACATTGAGCTATATGTATTTTTTTCTCTCTCTCTTTTTTTTTTTTTTTGCTAGTTTAATAATTTAATCTGGTCACCTGGCTTATCATAAATGACCTGTGCAATATATATGAGTCACCTTCTTCAGTTTATAAGCTTATTTTAGGTACCACCTTAAGGCATTGTGCAACAGCACACAGTGTTTAAAATGGCCTTTAAAATAGGTCTGACAATTTTCAGGGTATTAATCTTTTAGCATAATAGAATAAAACTGAAAAGATTTGATAAGATAAAACTTTGTTCTTTCCTCCCATTTCCAACTATAGGATTTCAAAATGCTTTCAGTTCTGGCGGCTTTCAGTCACGACTGCTTTTGTTATGACTCTCTAGGTGTCCTTATTCCAGTCTCTTAGGTGGGAAAGCCAATGCACTGGAGAGGGGAATTGTCTGAAGTCATTGAAAAAGTCTGTCAAAACTTGGTGTAGAATTTTCTGAGCTTAACAGTAAAAGGTCTCCCCTCACTAAAGGCGACTATCTGGGGAGTGGCGAGTGGGGAGAGAGAGAAAGGATAAGTGCATGCAGACAGGATGTAGGCATGCAGGTGTTTAATTGATGTAGAGCCTCAGTTCTGTAACCAGTCCTGTGAAGACACATTTTATGTATCCAAAGTTCATAATGGTTGCAAGAATCTTTAAACTATTTAATTTAGAAAAGAAGCCATAGCTTTACCAAACTGCATTTTTACAGTGTTGCAGCATCCAGAATGGAGAATGTGCATGGGCAGGGGGAGGGGGAATTTAGGGGGTGTACCAGAGAATTCAGACATGATATTATTTTAGGTACTTGTTACTTTAAAGTTGTAGTCTCCACTTGGTGTCTGCATAGTGGAATTTGTAATGGTAAGACAGGCATATTGCCTGCACCATAACAGGTTTTGAAAAGGCAGATACCTTGGGCTGTCTTGCATTATTTTTATTTTATAATTAATCATTAAATGATGCCCTTTATAAAATAAAAATCAGGCACAGCAGCTGACTTATTTGCCTTTGAAAAGCTGTTACTATGCACACAGCATGCCTTTCTTCTTGCCACTAATAATATCGCAAAGATGTAAGGAGGGAGAAGTGCTACACTGACATCATGTCATGTCCAGTACAAATGAAAGTGCCATAAACATTCAGAAAGCACATGAATAGGAACAGCTCCATTGACAAATGCTTCCACTGGGCTATCGTGAGGGATGGTATCGAATGCGTGGTTAGTATACATGGACAAAGGCTTGGGAAATGTTTCTGTACTACTGTTAAGGCATTTTTGAGTTTGTTTCTCTTTGCCAGACACCTCTTTACCTCCACATTTTTCTTATTTTTGCTTCTCAAAGAGCAATGGAAGAAGAGGTAGAAATCATTAGTGGATACACTTTTGCAGTAAGACCTGAGCCTCCAACAGCATCTCTGCCAATAATGTCAGTACCCACTTTGACCCAGTAAAAGTATATGAAACAGTAATGGGCAAGAAAGTCAAGAGAATTTCTGCCTCCTCTGTGAAGAGCATTAGCATCTAAAATGCATGGGAGAGGCACTAGTCTGAAAACCACACCAAATAATAGAGTAAGAGCTTCCATTAAAGTCAGATCAAAATCCATTAAGTTCAGTAGACTGTCCCCAAAGGTGGCTGGGAGTGGGTGCTTAGTAGAAGAGAAGAAATATGTGAAAATTTGTGTACTCATCCTAGAGTGTCCTTCCAGATCTCACTGGTAACATTTTGAAGCCTGGAAATGAACTCAGAATTTCGGACTATGCTGAGGTATGGACAAAGCAACAGTTCCTTGATACTCCCTTCCAGTTCTGGCAATTGATGCCAAACACATTGAGCATAGTAGGAAGAGGTAGGCAATAGCCATATAGAACTGAGGATGTTGCTAGATCACTATGCAAATATTCATATTCTGAAAAAACTGTACAAATACATTTCAGGGAGCATCTTGAACATATATTGCAAGCTGAATGACTATTTCAGGGAAGCCAAGAGGATGTATAGGTGACTGAACACACACATATATGTGTATATGTATACTTGTGTGCAGGAGTATATTTAGATATATGGAAGCATTGTAAAGAAAAAAAGAAGATAAGCATGAAAGAAGAGCAAGCATATGTGTGCGTGGTTGTTTCCAGATTTTGCAGCAATGCAGGAAACAGTAGCATTACCACCCCAATAATCCTTTGGGATTCATTTTTTTTGCTGCTGGTGAGACCAGCAGATTACTGATGATCAGCCAGGATTTAGGTGAGGTGGTCAAAGGTCTGTAGTGTCCGAGGGGGTGAAGGGAGCCAGAGAGGTCAAGAAAGTTTTAAGGTAATTTGAGCAGAGAAAAAGGACGCAGAGGGATCAGTGGACTTGGGAGCCTGCATAAAGAGATGGAGAAGGTCTGTGTTTCAAAGGGGGAAAGTGAGTGGGATATTGAGGGCAAGGACCTGTGAGAGGTTTTAAGGAGCTATTCCTTTCCTAGGAGCTTTTTCTGCTGTTTTCAAATCAATGGGCTATGGAGACCTACCCCATGACCCTCCTAGATCCCTTCTTGTTCCCTAACGAACTACCTCCACCCTCATTCCCTGGAAGACATGACCTCCCTCCCACACCTTTCCTCTTCACTGCCCAGGAGCCCTTCCTACCTTCTTGCACTTTGCTGGCTGCTCAGCTGCAGTCGAAGTGGCCAAGGCCACCTTTGCTTCTGGGGGTTGAGAAGAAGGGGCTGAGGAGCCACAAAAAATGGGACTTCTGAGTCCCTGCTTCACCAGGTGTTAGCAAAATGCCAGTGTCCTCCTTGCTCGCCTGTTCCTCAATGTATTATGATTTTCTCAACTGCTTCTTCTAGATAAAGTGTGGCACACGAATGTTTGTGATTGATAGTAATAGTTCATCTGCGCATGCACACACACACAGATCCTAACTGTGTGTAATTTATTTAATTTTTAAATAGCTCAGTCTATATTTCTGACTACTTTTTATATTGTTAAATAAGATCAAAGTGTGATTGATGATCTACAGATCCAAATCTTGATTTCTGAACTATCCAGCCACATCTACAACCCTGTCATGAGAGCACCCTGTCATCAAACGCCACATCTTTTCAAGGCAGCTCACATGCTTTATATATTTCTAGAAGTTCTCCTTAGTAATTAAATGAATTTATCTCTGTTATAACAAATGTCACTCATAATGTCAATGAAAGCATTTAGGCTAGCGTTTCAACTAAGAGCTTAGCAGGGAATGTTGCTATATTTTGAATTCTCTGTTTTAAACTTTTTGCTTTTTTGTTTTTAAATTGGAAGCCTAATTTGAATGTAGAATATGCCAGTTTTAAGAAGTTGCTTAGTATTTAAATATTAATTTCTTTTTTTTCTCTATGGTGGCCTTTTCAGATCTTTTTTTAACACATTTAGTACAAAAGTCAGTCATCAAGAATAATACATTAAAAAGACGGATGGAGAGATACAGAACATCAATATATATTGTTGGTGGTAGGCTTGACAACTGTCAGATTTGCCTGTGTGCATTTATTTCATACTCCGTATTATTTATTCATCTGATACACTTTTGAAAATGAAGCAGATGAAAGGTAATGTAAGGTAAATTAAGCCATTTTAGGGCAGTCAGAGATCAGAACTAGGTAAAATACCTGCAGGCCTGGAGCACCTGGACATTGCTGTTTGCTTCCATCCATAAAGTGTTTCCCTTAAAAACATGACTCAAATCACTCAACAGTAGTTAACATCTTAACCCCAAAGCATGTTTAATTTATTCTTCTGAAAGTGTGCACATAATAAATACTTTATTTTTTAAGCTCCAAGTCTTCAAATGATTGATAGAGGGAGAAGAAGACACAAAAATTAAGGGGAAAAGAAACGGAGAAAGAAACCTAAGAAGAAGGGAGCTAAAGAGAGAGATGGGAAACACCAAGGAGCTTACATTGTGGGATTCACTTTATAATGCAACACCATACCCCCATTAAGAGTATGGAAGGTAAGGATCCCTAGGTTAAGTGACTGTGTTCTGTAACTAAGGCCAACTATTGATGAAAGAGTCTTGCATATCTTTTTATGCTGAACTAGATGACAGTGTAAAACTAGTAGAAATGCAGATTTTCTCATCTCCTTGTTTGGATTATATTTGGTTTTTATGTAACAGCTCGGAGCAGTGGAAGCGTTTGGGGTATCCGTATTTTTCAGCTGCTGTTATGTGTTGAGCTGGTACGTTGCCATTGTGGCTAGACATTGCATTATGGGTGGCAAGTTGGCCTCTAACTGCATAGCTTATGCTGGAAAGTGTTTTTTCTGCCACTGTGCTTTGCATTCCCCTTGCTCAATTATACTATTATTATATGGTGGTAAATGGCCAGGAAAACCTCAGTACAATTGTAGCAATCATAGCAATCAAGGGTTCTAGCTTGAAAAATCAACATTAAGTGCTTCAAGCTGGATTTCTTTTCAAATTTTTGGTTAACTAATCCAATCAAGGCCTCCCATATTTATTTTTTCGCTGGTTCATTTAAATTTGGGCGGGGAGCAAGATTTCAGACACTATGTAGCATACAAGTGGTGTGAGACTGATGTGTTCTCATCTTTTCTGTCTCCCCTTCTACCATGTTAGGACACAGCTGCTCTTCACAGTGTAGTGCTGTCTTAGAAATGCATGTGTGAACTAGAAGCTAATCAGTCTTTGTGGCATAATGTAATGCTATTCAGGGGTGCTAGTTTGGGCCCAGAAACAGTCTGGCTGCATTAATAAGGCACTATGCCGAAGCACATTAAATTTTTCAGGAGGGTTGTGTATCTCAGAATTAATGAATGCACTGATGCAGCTTTTAGTACTGGTTTTGGAGATAGTGCAGCCATACATACACACGTGTATACATGTATATACGTACATCTATTATTGAGGAGAGAGTGGGCTACTCTGAGGCGAGTTCCTTGCTGTGCACCTCTGCATCACTTAGCATCAGCTACTGGTGCTGGGAACATATTCATTGTTAAGAGTGGATTCATTCTTCACTGATTACTTTAAATAGTAATTTAATGTGTTAGTTATAATTGAAAAGAAGAAAACACACAATCTGAGCAGGAATGTGAAGTGCTGTCATATCTTCAAGCAGTCCTGTCAGGTACCTGGCTGAGTTGTGGACAGCCTGGCAGGTGTTTGAAGTGACACCTTTGGTGATGTGGGGTGGCTGTGCCACCTAAGGAGGTGATTCAGAGTTTTCCCCTTGTCACTCTCCATCACCATGGGGAAAAAATGCAGCAGGAAGTGAGGAATCCCCCTCAGTGGCTCCCACGCTAAGTGGCACTCAGCTTGCCTGCATTCACAGAATGAATCTGGCTACCTCTGGCTACCTCCAGGCATCTCAGCTACCTCCAGGCATCTCAGCGGCCAGCCCCTCACTCTTCCAGCATCTCTAGAAAAACAGCAAGGCCTTTGCCTCCAAATCATCCCTAATATAACACCTTACAAATATCACTTGAACTCTATTTTCTTGCCCTCAGTAGTAGCTGCAGCACAGGTCCCCCACCAAGCCCATTCTTTTATCCTAAAGCAGAAATGTGTGTGTGTGCCTAAGGCCTTGTATACATTGCTGGAAGAAATCAGGGGAGGTTTCATATCATCTTAGATGCCTAGGGAGCCAAACCCATATCTCCTTCCTCCAAGAAAAAATATACTTCCACAGTGATTATTGCTACTCCTGTCCTGGGTGTGGAGCTGCTCCAGTGTGCAGAAGAGAATCTGGAATTAAATAGGTGGGGAGAGAGGAGACTGGAAACAAGAAGATAGAGAAAAAATGCAGAGCTGGCTACAGCTACTGCTGGAATATGAGGCCGTCTTGTCCCTGATGCCTGGGACTGCAATGGCTGAGCGTAGGTTTGCCCTGCAGACCCTGAGGGCACACCCAAGTCAGGGTGCAAGCCCCAAAGCACAGAGAAATCAGTCCATTTCCAAGTATTAAGGAATAGGCTGGCTGTTGTTGTTATGATTATTATTGCTGCAGAGTCTTAATGGCTGGCTGTAGATCAGGTTAGGGTCAATGACTGCACTGAGTACTTACAAAACTGAATATGGGAAGATGGGCTTTCTGTGATGCTTGCTGAAATGAAAGGAGATGAAGCACAGACTGAGCACAAGCCAAGTCAAATGGCATTTCCCTTGGGACTGAGTGTAAAGCAGGGGCTGAATCTTGCATAGGTGAAGCTGAAGGAACTCTTCATGAGTCAGTGAAAAGCATGCCCACAGAACATGAAGGAGCTATTGTAGCATAGCAGAGGCAGGCAACAGGCGAGAAACACAAGGGAACAGTCCATACTGCAGTACCTAACCTCACCTCCCTGACCTCTGGCATTCACAGCCCAAAGCTAAGTCCCTGCACATCTGACACAATGCTTGCAGAATTCACCCAAGCACCAAGCTCAGTGAGACCTCTCTCTACCAAAAGAAGGTGAAAAAAAAATGCAAACATAGATCAGCTTTTTTTTTTTAAGGGCTTGGATTTTTCCCTACTAAATTCAAGCCTTTCCTAAGATGACCACAAGCAATAATGGCGTATTTTTGAATCCAAAAACCTATTGGTTAGAGCACTCCACCAGGATGTGAGAATGCCGTCGTATCTTTTCTCCTCAACATTTTGCACTTGTGTCTTCAGAGCTGGGGAACTCTCTCATTAATAAGTAGATTAGTTTGAAAAGTGCTGTTTTTGATGAGCCCACCCAGGTAATATAAAATATGTGAATATTTACTGAGACAGAACCTACAAACAACTCTGTAGTCCGAGCTTTAAGGGAAATACTGTGACGAAGGGAAGATCTGGATTCCAGTCCCTACTTCAATTAATATTTAATCGTATTATGCAACAGGAAAGATTGACACATCTCTAGCTGCCTAATTGTTAGAAACTATATGACTGTTATGTTGTCCCTGACTTACTGAACCTTCCCTCTCATAGCTAGATATGTTAACACAGCTACACTGCTTTTATTTCCAGCAATTGCTCAGGAGGAGCTAGGTTGGGTATTTTTGTGTGCTTGCTTTACACATCCGAAGAGGCGTTTCAGTAACTACTTGTAGCTGGCAAATGGAGTTTCTTGAAACTGGGGGCTCACTGGAAAGGCAGGCTTTGAAAATCTGAGCAAGGGAATTGTTTGCTGACACTTATTTCATTCACAGCAGCGAACCTTGTATTGCCTGTATTGTCCTTGGAGTCCAGAAGGTATCAGAATATTTAAGGTAAGGCACTACTATGGGGCATTATTCCAATTGTCCTTATAAGGAAGTCTTTGTAAATAAAATATGCACTAAAACCTCAGCCTCGTTTTGGATTTGGTAAATATAATGAAGGCATTTAAGGTCAACTTAAAACAGTCATCCAAAAACATGGCTGCACTTGCACCCTATTGTAACAAATTCTGAAAGCCAACAGAACAGTTACTTGATGGAGAATGAGCAGTGGAACTGCAAAAAGAACTGTTTTTCCAAAGGATCCATCTTGCCCCTGGAAGGGACTGAGAGCACCAGGTGGGGCCAAACTACGTCATGGGTTTTGGAGTCTTTCATCATGTTCCATAGTAACATTGCTCAGATGGTTCTGGCTGCTTGTTGCTACCTTAATGTTTGAGATTAATAACAGCAGTTAGGTCTACCTATTATAATTGTCTTTATTGGAAAGCTCTCGGATCAGATGCTTACTTTTATGAACTTGCATTAAATGAATATTTTTTCAGCTCTTTTTCAAGGTGGAATTGTTTCTGCTTTTCAATTTTAACAATTGTAAAACTCTGCAGACAGTTCTGTAAGATAAAAGCATACTTTGCTATAAAGTAAACTTGTTCTGATACATTGCCTACTCACCTCACTTTTTACTTCCTTTTTGAAATCTGGACATAAACTCAGAAACTTAAGGCATATATCATTATTACTGCAGTCTCTGGATGCATCAGGATTTTTGGTATCATTTACCAGATTTCTGTAACTCACATGTCTTTATGAAAATTCAAAAGAGACATTCTTTTATAATAACTTCTTTTTGTATCTTTTCATATATTAAATGTATTTAGAGAGCATTCCTTATTCAATTGAAGAATTACTTTACTTCTTTGCCTATAAGTTGGTTTCTAAGTGGAGTAAAGATTTATTAGGATGCTCTGGAAATAGCCATTTCATAATGTAAAAAGGTCTCTCCTGTCCTGTCAGGTTGCCATGTGACTGATGTTGTTTTAGCCTCTGTTTAATGTTACTTTCATATTTTTTTTAAATGGAATTACCACAAATAGCTTGAACCTTTGAAACTGCCAAAATTGTTTAGTTAATACTAGCTAAATTTAGCAATACCTGATAGTGAGAGCCTGTAACTTTAAGCCTCTATCTTATAGAGACATATTTAAAAGAAATCTAACTTTATTTTACCTCAAATTTTTATTCCATAATTTGACTACATGGAGTCCATAACTATAACTTGCTTGTATGGATTCTCTTGTACTACTTAAACCACTCTTTCTTCATCCTAGAATTGTAGGTGCAGCAATACAGAAAGCAACAGACATTGATTAAGTGCCTTTGAAACAAAACACAGCTTACACTGGTATTCAGATTTTGTGTTTAGAGCTATTTTTCTTTCTAAAAGTCTCTAATGCTCAGTATGCAAAGCCTGATACGGTTTTCATATATACTACAGTCTCACTAGTGGTGCTCAAGGGTCAAAATTGGAAGACAGGTTTTCCAAAGCCTGAATTCCCAACTTCCTCACACTGTATTCATCCATTCTAGACAGTGAATATGCTCCACTCTGAACTAGCATTCATATTTAAATTTAATCTCTTGCATTTTCTTGTTGCAGATCAAACTGCTGCATGGCCTCCTGTTCTCGCTCTCCAAGCTGATGGCAGGTATTCACTCAGAATTACTGGGAGGGTTAAGCAAGTGTTTAACTTCACAAGTGTTTGCGAGGCGCCAAACAGCACAGCTTGCTGTCTTGTCTGAATTATTTTTGACTGGATTAAAGATGCTTTTAGTTTATAACTGTCTTATTTTTAATAAGTGTGCAGAGTTGAGGTGACAGCAAAGAAAAATACTTGCCAAGTCTGGGGTCTCAGTTTGGGGGTTTTTTGCTTTTACAGCAGAAGTGACATATTTAATTAAAAAAAAAAAAAAACTCATTCTATTTTGGTTTCATACAGTCTGCAGTGAGGGTGTTTTAGAGTTTTATTTTTCAGTAAATAAAAGAGATGGATTAACTGACTATAAGAAGTGAGTGGTTGCTAGCATTAGAAATTGAAATGGTATCATTAGAAACAAACCAGCCTTGATGCAAAGGGGGAAAGTGTATGTTTTTCATGACACTTGGTCAATGTCAAGTTTATGTAAATTACCCCCATTTCTGGTGTGAAACAAAAATATTTCTCTTCATGTTCTTAAGAATTATTTGAGTTTGAGTTAGGAACAATGCCAGTCTATGGAATAGTGTCTTGAACAGTACATTAGTGTATACTGGGAAATGAGCAGACCTTCCTAATGTTCTAGGACAAATTAAAGCAATGCTGTTAATCTCTCCACTTTTCAGAGAGTGTCATTCATCCATCGTCAGCTATTTTAAAATGTAAGATAGATGTTGTAGTTTCAGGTAATTGCATTAGCTTAGTTGTTCTTGTGTATATTAGCAAAATTAGAAAAATATGTTAGGGACTAGCCTTTGCAAGGCATGCTAACAAATGAAAACAATAGATGCTATATTTTATTTTGTTTATTAACTCTCTTTACTATGTTCTTCTTGGTGCAATTCTTTTTCTGCTAATTTAAAAATTCTTTACAGTTCCTTTCTTGTTTGTAAATCTTTTTTCATCTCATCCCAATGATTTAAAATACTTGAGACTATTCCTTCACTGAGATGTGTAAGAATAAGTATTTTTAGACAAATATGAAATCTTTCAAAATACTAGTAGTTTTGCAAAAGCTAGTTAAATTTGCCAAGTGACAACAATTCATTTACAAGTCCCAAGCCCTCAGATGTGTGGAAGAATATAGCTAAGGATGTTACATATTTTTAGGCTGCTCACATGATATGTACATCACTCTTAACTGAAAAACTCTTTCATTTGTACACTTACAAAATTTGCTTTTGAAAATTCCACATCTGGTCAGCCAGTCTGCTCCAGTCTTTACCTGCTCCTACTGTCGGTTAGCATGCTCCAAAATCTACTGAAGCTCCCTTGATGCAATTTAAGCCCCCTATTCCTTGTTCTGTTCTCACGTGTACACGAAGAACAGGTTATTCCCTTGCTCTTTGCTTTTCATATTTAAAACCTTGCTTGGTGGCCTTCCCTTGCTTTTTTCCCCCTTTGTGCTACATCATCCTGGCGCTTTTCTTTTGGCCTCTGTGCTGTCGTTGCCCCCTTTGCTCAGCCCAACACAGTTGGAGGCAGTAGCCAGCTCCCACAGAGCAAGGGCAGTCCCAGTTTAGCCCCTCACACGGCATGCATGTTGTGCACCCTATGGTATGACACCTAGCCTGCCTGGAGCACAAGTTACCACCCATCTTTAACACTAAACTGTGCCATCTCTCTTCTCTCCACCTGCAGTTTCCAAGCTAGGGCATCTCTGACATAGATAAGGACACAAGGATCTACTTTCCTCAGTGTGGGTATTCTAATGGTCACCCATATGTCCTGTTTTTTTCATGCAGGGTGGGTTTCCCCCTCTCCTGGGTCCATCCCTCCCCTTACCTAGTCTTCATGAGAGGATTGGGTGTCCAGATGAGCAACTTTTTTCTGGGTGCAACTTCAAAGTGGACTGTCACAGGCCTCCTTCTGAAACATGGTCCTGTCAGGTACCTTGGGGCAGGGAAGTAACATGAGCTTAAATTAAAAAGTAAACTTCAGGACAGGCCAATCTCAATAGTGAAGACTGCAGTCAAGGGCAATGAGCCTCCCCTTTCCTTTTTATTGGGACTATTTTGAAATCTGTGGCAGGAAGGCCACAATAAAACTGCCCTGATGGTGTTTGACTGTCCGCTGGGCCTAGCCTTAGGGGATCACCCAGCCCAAATATCCTATGCTGCAGAGCTTGGCCAGCCTGTGAGTTGCGTAGGTGTCTCAGAGACCGTGGCTCTAGGGAAAAAGCCAGGCCATGCAAACAGCCTGGCCTAAGGATGACCTACAGCCACTCAGCTCCCTAGAGGTGATGGCCAAGGGATGTGCTGCAGGGCAGGAGGCTTAGGGATAAGGTGTTGTCTGTTTAATCCCATCCGAGGAATCCAGCTAGACCCAAGTCTAAAACTGCTCTGATGTTTTATGCTTAACTGTTGTAAGTCTTCACCTCACTCTTGAGTTTCTCCAGCTTGCAGATGGGGATAATAAGAAACTCACTGATCTGTCTCACAAAAAGCTGAGAAGATATGTTAGATGATATGCATAGGGCAATTTGAAGATGAAAAGCACAGAAGAAAAACTGACTATTATTAACATTAGTCCACACGGGAACTAAACTGCAGCAGATAAAGATTTGCCTGACATTTGATACACAGTGTGAAAAGTTCAGTACACTACAAGTGTTTTAGAAATTGGGTTTCAGTAGTTCATAAAGTTCTGGCTTTGTGCTTCATTTCTCCTCCTCAACAGAAGGTGACAGCAAACTGAAGCATTATTCCAACAATCTTATTGTTTATTGTTGTTTATAAAAGGGATTCTGGATAAATGTTTATTACAATTTTTTTATGTCCCAACTAATATGATTTGATGCATGGGCTAAGCAAGATGACCCAGTTCAAAACTTTTGAAGACTATTTAAAAAGGCATCATATGCTGGAAAATGGTATACACTGTATGTAATGAAAGCAAATCTTATTTTCATTTGAAGGAGAATGGCAAAATAATAAATCGTGACTGCTAACATTTCCCCATGCTACCATGTATTGTAACACACTTATTCAAAGGCTTTGTTGGCCATTCATCTTTTCTCCTGGGTCAATTATGCTGTTTGCATTCAAATCAATCCCTTAATCAAGGCCTTTGGTAATTGCAGCAGTGCAACGGAGATATTTATCATAGAAATTTAATGAAGGCACTTTGTTCCAGTGCAGTAGAGTCTAATATTGTGCTGCCACAGTGGACCATTTGTGCATATGTATATAGTTTATTTTCCTAATCACCAGTTTCAGACACAGGCATACTTGGATCTCGCTGATGGAACTAGATGGGCAACGTCTTAGCCTGTAGACCACTGCTTTCAGGGTTTGCCATATTTTCTCTTGGCACTGCTAACTATGTGAAATTTCAATAATCACTGTGTAGATGCCTGTACCCTTCCAGAGAGGTCATCAGGCCTCCAAGAGGCCAGTCAGGATCTGACCATGCATGTGAACATTAAATATGCTTTACAACATCCAGTGGAAGTGAGAAGGGGACAGGCTGTCTGTTCAGTGCAGACCTGGGCAGAGAAATAACTGCAGGATCGTATAGGCTTTCTAAAAGTTAAACTATGTCCTTGCTGGTGGAAGTTTGGCATGCTAGGACAGGCAAAATGATCGTCTGATTGGTCTCCATGAAATATGCCGGAAATACCGATATTTGTTATCTATTATCACTGAAAAATCACCTTTAGAAAACAGTATTCCTGACCAAAGGCTATATTGGCACTGACTTCAGAAACTGTGTTAATTTCAAAATCCTGCTTCTTGCTCCAGGGGATGCTCTGTGTAGAGTTATTAGTGAGAATGTTACTGGAGGTGTGATGGTGCAAGGTTGTAAAGAGGCAAGCTTTGAAGGGAGAGATAATATTGTCTATTAGATTAAAATAAAATATAATAGCTGGGAAATACCCAGTCATATTGTTTGGATCCTTTTCCAGCTGAAACAGAAACAGCAAACTTTAATCTGAAGATAGTGTATAAAGTTACTACTTCCATTCCATAACATGAGAGATAAAGGTGAACTCAGCTTTTTCCCTTTTGTTAAAAGCATTGTAAAACCTTGATATTTTTTTTAAAAGCATTTGTAATAGCTGGCTCTTGTTTAACCTGCTATGATATTCTAACAAAAAGATGTCTGTAGATGGCCTTCAACAACAAAAACCTATTGCTTTAATAAAGTCTGTGGTCTGCAAACTGTAATTTGGATTTAGTGAGGTGAAGCAGGTGAGAACGTAAAGCCAGCATGGTTTTGCCATTTCTGACTCCTCCAGTGTTCTTTGCAACTTGTGTTATGTGGGACCATCCAGCATGAAGGGCTAGGTCTGGGGAGTTCAAAACAGAGCCCACAAATCTCTCAGACAGATCTCACCCAAGCAATTTGCTGACTTCTTGGTGCAATGCAAGAAAAGGATGAGGAGAAAGGTGCCTTCCTCCCAGTCTCAGCTGAACGAGAACAGTAACTCTTGGCTCCAGACTGTACACCTAGGTGATGCTAAAATATCCTGCAGTTCATGGTGTTCATCTTTTCCTCTCTCTTCTGCTGTAAGAGGTCTAGTTAAATGGGGCTTGCCTTAGTTGAATCCTCTACAAGTTACTAAAGTGTAAATAATATTAGCCAGTAAATTTTGGTTCCTTATAAGGGAGTTCAGCAATGTTCTTAAATACTTCAGTTGTTAGCTAATGGGAACGTGTATCTCAATTCCTTAGTGTCTTTTCAAACTTTCCCCCTGCAGCTTTAATACAGAACAATGTATATTCTCTCACACATAAAGTCTTGTCATAAAACCCTTCATTGTAGATAACTACAGTTCTGGGAAAAAACATTTTCACTGTAGTAGAACAAGTAGCTTAGTTCTACAAATAGAATACAGTTCTTCAAAATAATGTCGTCATGTGTAGCATCAGAAAATGAGCATAAATGAATGTGGTGAGACTGAGCTTACAGATATTAATCCAAAAGAAATGAACATTGCAACAATTTATTTTTGATGATTCAGTTTATTGGTGCATACTTCTTTGTGCAGCCAAGCCTAAAATAAAACTGTATTGAAGTTTTTATTCATCACTTACTAAGGGTTCTTTGAACTGTCATTCAGCTCAGAAATGCTCTGTAACTGCCTCAATTCCAATTTCACTTTTTATTTCAATTCACGGGGCATCTCTCCTCCCCCCCCAGTGTATTCTCTAGGGATCCTAAAAAATCTGTAAGAGTTCTGTTTTATTGCCCTGGTAAGAGTGTTATTTGAGGCTTCAGATTAGTTAGGAGCATCCCAAGTAAAATGCTGAAACTTCAAAACAGTAGCTGAAACACTACAGATGAAACCCAAGGTCCTTGCTTTTTGCTGTTCCAGAATAAAGCTGAAATTCCGCTGAACTTGGACTTTCTTGGCTCTTATCTGGGTTTAGCCTTATGTGAGTGGCCCAAATCGAAACACAATTCCAGATTAGATATATGTGCAAAATCATTGCTCAAATAAAGCTCAAATAAAGGAGATGATTAAATACCTGTTAACGTGTATCTCTAGGGGCAACACAAGAAAAAAACTAATTCCCTTGAAGACTTTTTATAGTAATTACAGTATCAAGTAAGAAAACTGCGTATGGATGTGAAAACTAGGCCTGATTTTTCTAATCAGCTGGGACAACTCAATGTTGTCTTAATGACAGATTTTTTTTCCTGTTTGTGTGATGTAAATAAACTAATGAGCAATGTCCGTATTACTAACAATGAACGCAAACAAGTGCTGTTGGTGAGACTTCAGTGTCTCACCTGTGACCTAATGTCAGTGTGCTTTTGGAGTAGGTGGGATACAAACTAAATATAATAACAAGCTGGAACAGCAAGCTGCCTTCAATTTAAATCTAAATCTAAATTTTGCAAAACTGCCAGAAAAAAAAAGGTTAGTTAGTTGCCTATAGCAACTCTGCCTTTGGTAGCAAGTACAGTTAGTGGATCTGCAAGCAGGGTTCAAGAATGATGTGGTTTCTTTGGTCCAAGTGAATCCTCTTTGTTCAGAGCTCCTTATTTCTCCTCCTCATGCTCTTTCCTGCACCCTTCCTTCGTAAACAGCAGTAGCAACATAGTATAGCTGGGGCATTATGGCACTTTTAACCTTGTGCTCCCTATAGCGGTGTGAAGTGCTCTGTGAATTAATAAGACATGACTCTTAAGGGTTGGGTGTTAAGTGAACTTGGTCGCACACCTCCTGCACTGCTTAGACCTCACTTCCACCTTGCTGCAAAACATTTTTTTTGTGGGCGCATCCTGTGTTACTGAAATTAACCCAGAGTGAGCTGAAAAATAACGTGTACTGGCCCCTTAGGCTCACGACTGTAAGTCCGTGGATGTGGCATTTTCCAAATGCTGTGAGCTAAATTTATCTTGATGTAATTCATATCCTACTTGGCCATGGGTTCAGTTATCCTACTCTAAGACATGTATTGAAATCACTCTAAATTGTGCATCTGGAGGCAGATTTGGACCTCATGTGGCACTATTACTTCAAGGAGAAGAAAAGTTAATTTTCAGCTGGATAATGAGATATCTTTCAGACATCACTGAGCTGAAATCACAATTGTCTGTTCTTCAGAATATCTGTTTGAGATTGTTGGACAGAGAAAATAACTGGGAGTCATTAATTGCTACAAATTGACAGGATTTTGTATTGTCAATTTATATTGCATTTGTGGATATTACGTATAAGGCATTGTGACTAATAATGTTGTTTTAAATCATTAATGACCTCTTCTTGTTGTGACGCTCCTAGAATAATTTGAAATATTTTGATTTCTAAACTGTGGTTGCTTGCTATTTGTGTTAAATAAGCACAGTACCACCAAACATTGCCTGGGCACAGAAAGCAAATCAAGGCAGAAGACAAAAGCAATCATAGTAAAGCCTAAGGTATATTCACAAAACAGCAGGGGCCTGCTTCATTAGATTCCTGTAAGAGAACCCTTGCTGCCTGAAGTGAATGACAAGAAAAACCCACATAAAAATGACACCAGTGTTAGGACATTGCTTAAATAAATAAATATGCACCAACTTTGATTTTTGAGCTTGCAGACACTGAGATGTTTAGGGAGGGCCTGCATGCTTGAAAATCACTGATTCATCACAGCCTGCTCCTCTGCACAAAACTGCCTCCCAGATTCATTGTTGTTGTGCGCGGCTGTGTTTGTGGCAGTGTTCTGGCACACAGGTGCATGTTGCTGGCCCTCACAGCCATTAGTCTGTAAAGTGCTTTTTGGAGACTGGTTGGTGCTGTGATTCTCTGAGCTCTGACTTGCTGCATTCATTTCAGGGGTAGTGATCTCTCAAGAAGGCTAAAATGGTCTTTTAACTACAAATCAGTGGTTATGGGTAAAACTACGGTGCCTTAGTGCCACTGAATAGAACCTAGCACCATAAATAGGACTATTGAAAACAAAGGCATTACCTGTGGAAAAAAGAAAGATTTGGTACACAGAAGGAAATTTTTCATAGTCTGGTACCAGTAAATCAGAAACAGCTAGGATGTGAATAGCTTTTTTAATTTTTATTTTATTTGCTTTTGTTAAGCATACTAGAATTGAATGTAAAGCATTATAAATGGAGAAAAAGGCGTATACTGGTTTTACTTTGAACCACTGATCAAAGTAATGCAAACATGTCTAATGATAATAATAATAGCAGATTGCAATAGCTTAATATTCTCCTATTATGTTAATCTCCCCTTACATTTTTATGGGCCATAAATCAAGTGTTTCCTCTGCTATGTACAAAGCTGAACAAAAAGACATTGACTGTAACGAATTAAAAAGAAGTTACATGATACCACTGCTAGGCTAGCCATTTCACAATAAGTGTTCAGTTACTTAAATATTGGTAAATATTGGCAGAGTAATTATGAAGTGCGTTTTTCATTTTGGGAGGGTGCAGTAAACCAAATTAAAAGTGAATTGTCTCTTTAAGAAACATCTCAGCGTACTGTCCTCTGTTAGTTCACAACACTTAATCCGGGACAAATGTGACTTTACAGCTGAGTACTTATTTATTACCCATTTCACACCTGGAATTAAGATCTGCCTGTGTTATAAATAATGTATGCACTCATGGAAAGCCATTGTAGGTCATTAGTAACAATTTAAAAATCACATAGTAATAAGATTCTTTAAAATGGGTATCAGCAAACACTTTAGTACTTTACTAGATCAACTTAATGGATTGTTTATAAACAGTAGTCTATTTCCTTTTTTTCCCCTGTATCACTGGAATTACTAATTTTGGCTTATCCTTTCTACTATCAATAGAATAAAAAAAAGGCAAACGATAGTATCATTCTGAAGATTTACCCGTTTCTTGTCTGCCATCTCGTCTGCCCGCATTGCTGGCTCTTGCATGCATTCCCATCTCTGCTGAACACCTCGGAAAAGTAACCTTGCGGCACTCGCGCTCCGTGTTCCCTCTTGCTACAGGCGAAGTGGGAGCTCGGCGTTCATTGTGTTTCCACGTGCGGCCCACAGTTTCCCGAACAGAAGCAAGAACTCGAATGTGCTCTGGAAGGAGGAGCCTGAGTTCATGCCTTTCAGAGGAAAGACAAATAACCAAAAATACAACTTCTTCGCACAACATGCAGTTAAGCTGGAAATCAGTGTCACAAAAAGTTGCAAATACCACATGTTTTCATGAAGGTCAAAAAGATTTTAGACAAATGCATGAAGGAAATATCCATCATCAGGCACTAAACATGAAGATCTTTGTTTTGCGAAATCTCTCAACCACACACTGCTAGACAGCAGGAGAGCTCAAAAGAGAAATATGAGTATATGCTTGATCTAATTCCGTACACTTCTCCATTATCTATTATCTGAGACAGGATCCTGGGCAGACTTTTGCTCTGGTTCACTATAGTAATTCTTACATTCACAGAAGCAGGAGTAGAGCCTTTTTCCTGTACAAGTCCTTCTCACAGCTCCTAGATGCTTTCAGAGTCCCAAGTCAACAAACCTTCCCCTTCATCTCCCCAGTCACCAATATTTGGTTTAGTTAGATTGAAACAGGTTAGCATTTGTAAGACTTACCGATTACAAAGAAGTTGTTAGTTAATAGTTTTATTTTCAATTGTACTTTGTGGTGTTGCTGCTATTAAGGTATTTATGTAGCTGTATTTCAGAGCTTTTAATGAGTTTTCCTGTTTGTTTGTTTTCTATCTGTAATGGAAAAAGAGGAAGCGAAAAGTTGCTGTTTCTCATGTTTTTTTAACTAAGGATATCAAATCACAGAAATGATTTGTGGCAATGAGGAACCACGTTTTGGCCCTTCCTGTGCCCTGTTGTCTCCTAATAAGAATGTTTCCATTCAGACTTATGGGCCCTTTGGCACCCTGAGGTTTGCATACAGGAGAAGGTTACACAGAATTGGTAGCTGATGACTCTGCTCTGTCTTCCTGTGTCAGATCTCAGGACACATACATGAGGGAGGCAATGGCTTGCTCTTCTTCCAAGTACCCGCTTGGAGTCCTCTCTGGGTTAGTGCTGTAGTGGAGAAGCCAGCTCACTCTGAATTCAGTTTCACATACTACATAGCTGTTTGTCCATAGGGAGAAACCCTTCATGTTTACCTGAGGTATTAGGTACTTTCTCTGTGATTAGGAGGGGTATTACCAGACATTTCAGTAAGTGTTAGCTATTAGAAATAATTAACGTTAAGCATGGTGGAGAGTGTCTGGAGGGAAATGAACTCTTAAATACTAAGAAATGCTTCTGTAACGTGATTGGTAGAGACCTCCTGTGGAGGTCCTCCTTCATTAGCTCTATTCTGTGTTCATTCATGCACTCAAGCATAGTCCATACCTGCAATTCCTGACGGACAGCTGTCAGTTGTTTTCTCCTGCTTTCCCTTGCCTGCCTACAATGTGGCAAAAATATTCAACACACTGGTTGATGCAGGCAGCTTGCAGCATCACGCCACCTCAGCAAGAGCAAAGGACGATTGATGACAGCTGGAACCTGTTGTAAGAAAATGTAATTGCTGTCTTGCTCAAAACAGGGTGATATGTGATTGGGAAGCTTGGCAGGGATCAGCAGGGCAATTTTATTATCACATCCATACTAAGTAAATTAGGTTATATTAATCTGTGTTATACAGCTCCCTGTACTGCACAGTGGTGATTCATTGGCATTGCGTAAATAAGCTTCAGGGACTCCTCGGCCCAGAAGAGATCACATAATTTATTTAATGGAAGTCTTATGTGCCCCATAAATGCACATATATCTGGACACGGGAACTGACACAGTTTGGAAGAGTTTTTAAAAATACGTTCAAATGAAAACAGACTTGAAGTTAAGTGTTCATACTGAGAACTGCTCTACCATACATAGTATTGTCCATTTATTCTGCATTTTTGGCTTGATCTTGAGAATTGCAGCAAACCCAAGAGTCCTGCTGAAGTACAGGGACTAAATCCCAATGTTTTTATGTAGGATGTGATTCTGTTTGCATTAGCTCTGTGCAGATCTCATGCAGAGGAATACCAGCTAGGATAGCAATGGGTTAGAAATTGGATTTCTCTCCAGTCATGTCAAACCTAGATCTGATTCATTTAGCTGTAGAGCAGGAACACCCATTTTTAAGGAGGCCCTCTGATGTATAGATACTTAGGCCTTCTTCTCTATCTCCATAAAGTACAGATGTAGCCAGCATTATAGGATGCCTGACTAAAGAAAGCACATTTCTGCTCATGGCAGTTTCAATTCTTAGCTATCCCTGCAGTGCAGGAACAAGGAAACACTTCCATAGCAAAGGATAGGTGTAACTAGAGTATAGGTGTACTTGAATTCACAAAACTTGGTGTTTTGATTGACAGCAAAACTGTTATTTTGGAGGGGAGTGAAGATGAGATAATGGAAAATAATGCACATGTGGTTTCTGTCACTGAGACTGGATTAACAAGAAAATTAAATAGTTATGCTTTTGAGAAGGTTGGTTTCTTCATCAGCCCAAGGGAAACACAATACACTTGAGGAATAAAGTTAATTCATTGCTCCTTTCATGTCACAGCTGCAGGGCTAGTGGAGTTAGTTATGATATTTATGTGTAACGGCAGTGCCAAGAAGTTTCAATAGAATTGTCGTGCCAAACGCACAGAAGTGCCATTTATCTTCTTCCCCTTAGAGAGACCTCATTTACAGCACGGGAGAAACAAACTGGCAAACTAAATCTATAGACAACTGTTTAGGAAAGCCTGAAGTGATGACACTGTGTGAATGCGCTTTTGTTTAGTTTGAATCTTTGCAAATGTTGTGCAAATGTTAGACTATTTGTCAGAAATGTGTATCCATAAAGAGTAAACTCTATAACCACTTTTTTTTGGCTAAAGTTGGGGACATAGAAGTGTAAGTACATTCATGTAATTCATGTTCTGAAATGATACGTTGTGGCAGGTTTTGCTGTCAATATTCTTCTGCTGTCACTATTTCATGGAAGAAAAAAGCCAGGCCCAGGGAAATCCTTGGTGGTTGTTGAGCACGGCAGTCCCCGACACATTGGTGGTTCCTGTTAGCTTGGTGCCCCGGCTCCACGGGGCGTCCGAAAGGCGTGGGGAGCCAGGGCCGGCCCCTGTGGCCTCACCGGCCCCTGCAGCCTCGCCGGCCGGAGCGACAGCATGGGCAGAGTTTTGTCTGATGTGGAGATTTTACGAGAGGCGGTAGGGTACTGAGGAGGGAGGAAATGATGGAAGAAGGACCTGAAACCCTTAGGATAGGCTGTGCCACCGTTTCTCTGTGTTTATTTATTTATTTTAAAGCTGCAGGCCCATCTGATATTCAGGGAAGCAAGGAACAGTAACTGGAACTCCCCTTGACACCAGTGGGGCCAGGACTTGCCCGCGTGCACGTGAGCGAAGGCCACGACCTAGGTGAGGCCAGGGCCCAGGGGCGACCCACATGCTCTCATGGGTGGCACCGTGGGCCCTTCCTGACCCTCACGTGCGCGGGCCTGGCTCGGGCAATGTCTCCTGAAGCCGCTGTCCTTATGAGCAGGATGACGCTTCATGAGGCTGCGAGGTTTCCCGGCGGCCTCGCAGTGGGTGACAGCCCTGGTGGCGTGGGGCGCAGCTGGAGCCCAGGCCCCCAAAGCGGCCCAGCCGCACCGCGGCGGCGGCCCGCAAACCTCCTCCGAGGCAGCCAGCCGTATGCTCCCCGTCTCTATTTGCAACCAGAAAAAGCCACCAAGGGATCTATTTCTTTGGGGCAACAGCGACATCGTGTGGGTGAGTTTTAAGCGTGCTCTCTGTGGAAATCCTGGTTCAGGCCGCTGCTGCCTCTGCCTCTGCCTCCGCTGAAAGGCGGCCGGCCGGGCTCAGGTGGCCTCCACAGCCCTCTGCCCAGCACGGTCCTAGACGGGGCCGCAGAAGAACCGGTGGGTTGCAGAAGTGCTCGTAAGGCACTAAGCCAAGGGCTTGCTAGGGAATTCAGTTAGCAGGCGCATCGTATTTGGAAATAGTGTTTTAATTGGAAACCGACTTGCTAGTAGCTATTACACGTATTTCATCGAGAAGACATATAGAAAGCTTAGTTTTACTTGGACAACAGGAGACTGAAATATTTGTTAGCACTAGTATATTTGAAGATGACCGGAACCTGTATTTAATTTGCAAGAATGCAATTAGATGAGTGTTGTTTCAGTTATCATCATAGTAACACCTCTTTTTATTTTGGTTTTCATCCTTGATCTTAACTTTTATGCTAGTATATTTGCCAGTTTGCACCAGTCTGCTAGTAGAGCTTTATTCAGTTCAGATCTAATTTTTTATCCTGGCATATTGAATTTGTTGCTCCAGAGGATTTTTCATTCCAACTGGGCTTCAGTTATTCTCTGATTCCCCCAGGGCTCCATTTTCAGTCCTACTGTGATTTGCATTTGTAGACTTTCGATGGGTAAACATTATAGCTTCTCAAGCTCTGTACTGTCACATCCTTTCAGATGGCGCTCGGCTCCTGCTGATCTTGTGAAAAAGCATGATGCTTTGCATAATATTCTGCATGACATTCAATTATGGAGATCTTCACATTTAAAAAAAAAGTAATTGAGAGAAGAGCAATCTGCTATTAATTAGCTGTCCAGTGCACAGGACTCATGTTGATAGTAATGGTTCCCCTTGGTTATGGTTTTATTCATCCATGGGAAAATAGGCCTTTATAGATAATAAAAACTTGTTTTAAAGGAATACTTCCAGCTTGAAATTTGGAGGGTTTTTTTTTAGTTTATTAATCTCCTAGTAGAACAGTTTTAAATAACAAGTTCTAGATTTAAAGTATTCGTTTCCAGTAGACTTTAAGATAATGTCTTCATATGTGTGCCAGTACATATTTGTGCACACAAGGACTGGAATGAATGATGCGTGAGTTCCATTGCACCTATCTCAGTATGTGCATGCACAGACCCACACATGCAAATACACAAATATATAAATTATACACATTTTTGTTCCTCTAATGAAGTTTTGAAAATGAATATTATCAATGCACATCTGCTGACTACCTCTTCTTCCTCATCTCCTTGTGTCATCCTTGTTTTAAAATCCAGATCCATAGTTCCCTGATGGGACCCTCTCACATGCCCTTGTACAGACAGGGCACTAACCAGAAAATGGTGACAACTAAGTGGGTAATATGCAAAATAAACAAACTGAAGAAGTGAAAACAGTTTGTTTTTTTTTCTGTAATGTCTTTCTGCAAGGGTATTGTGTCAACATGGTATGAGAATAACAGTTGGAATCAGCTTTTCAACTGGAAATACGCCTTTGAAGTTATGCTGTATACTAAGAATATACTTACAGACAGAGTATTTTGGAACATATAAACTGTCATCATAGGTCTAACAAAAGATATGTCTAGGCTAGTGCCTTGTCTAAAACTGCCAGGTCGTGGAAAGATTGGAAGATACAAACACAAATAATGAATAATCCTTGCCTTCATGTATCCTCCAAGCATCTTCCCAAGTGTAGGGAGCCTGGCATTGCATTTTACATCTGTTAATGAAGTTTACAGGTATACAGTTACTCGGACACTTAAAGAGATGCCTGACCGGGGCCCTGCTTGTGTCATCCTTAAATTTGACTGTGTCCAAGACTCTCAGTTGCAAGGTGGAGCTTAGCTCCAGGTGTTATATTTGAATCCCTTCGCTTCCAAGCAATGAGGATCTCTCACAGATTCATCCCTTGCCATAAATGCATCCTGTTGGTCTGGTTTAAGGAGTAACGCAGAGTGTCCTGGTACACAGACCTGAGGAAATTGAAGCCCTGTACTTAGAGGCAGGCGTCACTTCTTGGCAAGGTTTCAGTGAAGGCTGACTGATACTGTACATTTTTGCCCATGCTGACAAAGAGTTAACCATTGTTTTTCAGTATCATCACACATCGTCTTTCTTGAAAGAGCAGCAGCATCTACAAGGAATTTCATGTTGGACTCATAGCTTTAAAAGTGAGTAAATGTGAGAGAGTGCCACAACCCAATAATCTACTAATCTTCTAAAGTGGTAATTCATCACAGTGCCATCTATCAAGAAACATTATAAATCAAGTGCCTTCCCTGTACTTATAACGATGTCTATAGCAGACTGGTGTTTTTAATCTATTAGAAAGAAATTAAGGAAGATAACAATCCAGCAATCTATCAGTTTCAGAACTGCATTCTCTTTGACACTAAACATCAATTAATTAAATAATATAGGCGCAGTTTGTCATTACTCTAATACATTTTTAGTGCAGTCAATGTTTCCTTTTTATACATTTCTAAGGACTATAAGTGCTGTTCTTCTAATGATACTGGCACAATAAGGGCACAAGGAGATGTTTGTCAGAGCAGAATATACTCCTACCCTATCTTAGTGTTTATTCTACTTTTTTGAAAGAAAGTGATTTTTATAGTGATTCATTTTGTGGTACAGCTCAGCTGCTGTTTTTTCAGGTTCTGCTGGCCTTTTTATTTTGTATCCACCAATTTTCACACCTGCATTTTTACATGCTACTAAATAGTAAGCGTAATTATACTGCTGGTGCTTATTAGTTGTAGAAGTACCCTTACTGTGTTGGATGTTCTCCATGAGAGGGCAGTTACAGTCTTATATGGGTGAAACCCAGGAGTTAGATTTGAAGAAAAAATACATACATTTATGCTCATTAGTACTCACATTGTGTGAGCTGCAAAGACAGAAGTGTTTTCTGACAATTATTCTCTAAGTGTTTCTAGATGTCCTACTTACTTTCCTTCATTGGTTTTAGCATGCCATTTAGGACGGCTTTCTTCTAAGGGAGAAAAAAGGCAGCTTCTTCCGAAACCCTGGCAGCACAGTAACTGTCTTCTGCATTGCTCCATCCATTTAGCAGGAGTCAAGCTGGTCCATTCTTTGACATGGTTTTATTTGATTTCATGATTTTTCCTTCCTTTCTTTAAGCTTGGGTCTAAGAAATGTCTTAAAATTTAACAAGATTATGATGACAGATATTGCCCAGGTATTCACAGTTTATCTCAAAGGTCAGTCTAGCTGGCAAACTTTAATTTTCAAGTCAAACTCTCCCTACATTTGGGATAATTAGCACCTGAGACTTTGATTTTTAATAATTTTTGATGACTTGGAAGCCAACTGGAAAATTCAGATATAAGCTTTCCTAAATTTGGGAGTTGGCAGCTACAGTGTTCTGATTCAAGCAAGTTTGAAGTGCGTAAACTTTCTTCAACAAACTTCACACTCTCACGGACTTTCCCATGTTCAATACATTTGTGTTATATTGTACTGAAATACCTTTAACACATTTTATTCTGGAATTCAGGTATGAAAGTTTGGGACTTTCCCAGTGTGGATCAGAAAACAGCAAACATCCGTATTTGAAATGCAGTAAATTAAAATATCTCCTGATATTTCAAAAAATAAAAATAGATACTGACAGTTAGCTCCTGAAGATCTTGTTTAGACTGTTAAATAATTTGCCTGGTTTTTGAAGAAGGGAAGGTGCTTGACAGCTTGTGTGGAATGACATTTAACAAAAGAACGATGGAAAGCGATAGAAAACCAGTGATTTTTGGAAACACAAATCGTGATTGCTTCTAACTATATATTTTGAGAAACTGGAGGGAGTCACTTTTTGCATTTCATTTTCTCAGATATGACATTGATTTTAAATGTTAGATACAGAACAGAGTTACAGAATTTTCTTGTTTCAAACTTGAAGATGCTCTATTGCCTTTTAATTAAATGCAATACTAAATTGCTTTTGTTCCAAAATACCTGTTCTACCAAAGAGCAGTAGCAGCTACATTTTCTTTAATTTACATTGAGCAACTTAGCTGAAAACATGCAAATTTCTGTAGACAAAAAAATCTGGAAAGATTGAAAGTATATTTCAAAAATGATGGCCATGATCATTTCTCAAAAGAAAATGCATGTAGTTCTGCTGTGTTCAACAGGAAAAGAGTCTGTCTAGCTGCTAGGTTTGGTGAGGAGGGGCAGCGAGGGTGTGAGGTTGTTTTTTCATTTTTAAATGAAGATGTGCCATTTAAATAATAATAAGGCATCATTCTGCACTTTTCCATCTGTGCCAGCTGGTATCTGTTTCTGGGAGGGGAGTGGGAAAGATGTTTCTTTAGTCTAGCATTGCATGCAGTGTTATAAATTGGGAGAAATACGGCCTCATTATAGCAATGAATGAAAGCAGACATTTACTGTACCTGTGAATGGTGGGTGTTCTCTCACTAACAGAAACAAGTGGCAAATTTTTCACAGTTGTCTCATCTTCTTGTTTTGAAAGCGCTTTCTTGGGAAATTAAAAGTGAAAAGTAGTCTAGATTGATGCATCTTTGGCATTTACAATAGAAAAGACAGAGTGGGACAAGTACTGCACACCATCCGGAGAATTATTCCTCTGTGGCTTGGCCATGCATACAAAAATTGCAAGATGTCTCCTAGTATATGTTCAGCCACCTATAGCACCTTTTTCTTCTCCTAATAGTTCAGCACGGGTAGGTGTTCAAACTGGACTCAGAGCCCCAGAGCTGGCTTGTTAACAGAGCTGGGTGTGTGGCTCCCCCTTATTTAGAGTTAATTTTTTCATTTAAGATAGAAAAAAAGCAGTAGCTTTCCTCATGGCCTAATGACCTCTGAAGTTCCAGAAGTACTTGATATACTCTATGGTGTATTGCAGGATATGTACATTGCTTTCTCCTCTTTGTTTCTAGCAGATAAAATGTATTAAGAGGCATCTAAATAGTTTACTGACAGAATTTCCTGTGTGATGGCTTGCTACATATTTGCCCTGGGGATTGACTTTTGCCTATGTGAAAAGCAGAAGCACTTTGAAACGACAGATAGGAGAGCTGAAGTCTCCTGAGTGTATCCTGTGATAACCTCTCTCCAACATAGGTGGTGGGACCATAGAAGTTAAGCATGGCACTGGCTGGCGAGGATGAACAGTCATCAATGCTTTCAAGGTCTGCAAGCAGTCCTGCAGGTTTCATTAGCACTGCCTGCGAAGAGGGACAGAATTCAAAACAAGACTTTGAAAATATGCAAAGTCACACCAAGAAGAAGAATCCACTGGTAGTTTATTAACATGTTGTGGAAAATGCATTTGAATCCAGACTCTATGTTGGAAAAGGAGAAGGTGTGAAAGAAAGCGAGAGACCAAGAGATTTAGGAGTCGGATGAGGAATGCAGAATTATTATTGTTGTTATTATCATCGTTATTTTGTAAAAGAGGAAGAGCTGATGGGTTTTTGGAGAGAAAATGTAGAACATTTACATGGAGGATGTTCTGTGAACTGCTATTTGAAGTACACAACAAAAATCAAAAAATGGCTTGTATTTGTCAAACACATGAAGCTTTTGACACAGCATTACTAATTTAAAGACTTAAAAGAAACTAAATGAGGTAGAGTGCTAAGACCACTGATTGTAATTCACATCCAATCCGATGCCCTACAGTCAGTGACCTACAGATGAAAAACTACTGTGATCTATGCAGAACTTTCATGTGGAAATAATGAAAATCAGGCAATATTTCTGCTATTTGTGAAAACTTGTGGGGGTTATCCACAAACACTTATGTGTTCTTTGCCTATAATTGCTGTAGTAATTTGAAGTGTCTTGCACTTTAATAGTTGAATTCCCCCTGCAACTCCATACAGACATTTCAGGGGCAGGAACATACATTTCACAAGACAAGTTTCATCCACTGTGTTTTCTATAATATTTGACTTGCTTTCTTTTTCAGTGTTCCCTTTCTATCATTATCATTGCAAAATTTAAGAATTAATTCTTAATTAATTCTTAATTATTCTTAATACTTAAGAATACTTAAGAAGTATTGCAAAGATGATAGTGTTCCAGTGGCACAAAAGAGTTCAAAAGGAAAGGAGATGAACTTTGTATACTTAGAGCTATCACTGCATGATCCTCTCTCTGGTTATTTGATTATTGTGTATTTCTTATTATGGTGGAAGGCTGGTTAACTGCACTCGCTTCCTACTACTGCAATGAAATGGATGGGAGAAATTGCAAAGCATGCTGATACTCCAAGATGCACTCCTTGGAGAAATTTTCCTGTTAAGAAAACTTCCCAGATTTTCAAAATCTGTTGAAGCTGAAGTTTTATGTTAAGGTTAAGCTTACACTAAGAGCTGTAATACCGGCTAAAATTTTAACAAGTAAAATACCTTTCTAGCTAAGTTGACACCTACTATATTTCCTTTCATTAACTTTACATATTATGTGGATTGAGACCAACATCTTTAAAATTCTACATCTGAAGAGAAGGCAGACTAAAAGATCATTTGTGCAGTTTATTTGAAAAGGCTACAATAATTCTTTCCAACTTTTCTCTCCCTACCTCTTATTGTTCATTTAAAAAACAGTAATAAAGTGGAAGAATTGGTTCTCCACATCTTTTTGATGCTTTAATGTTCGTTATGTACAGGCATGATTTGGGTTAAGGTTCTAACAACTATTTGCCTCTGTGAACATCCTCTCTTCACTGTCTTCATATTAAATATTTAATTCCAAACTGAATATTTTGTGAAGTACTGAAGCAAGGGAAGGAAAGGACATTTGTGAATCCAAAGACCTGAATTCTTGGACAATTTTTTGCCGTAAGTCAAAATAAAATAAAAATACTTGGTCTGGACCCACCAAATCTGCTATTTTTGGTGAAGACATGGTGCCTTTGATGTTTTCTAAGATTTTTTTTCTGTAATTCTGAGAGAGTTATTTATCTATTACTGTAGCAATCCTGATTACTTCAGAACTCCTTGGGATTTTCATGTCTGCTTATAACTTGAGCAATACTTTAATGCCATGTGCATCTGATAAAATGCTCTAACAAACCCCTTTTCACTCTGTTCATTCACCATTTAAAAGCCTCCCTTGAGCCTCCAAATTCCTCTGGCTCTCCTGTCACTGGGCAAGTCTGAAAGGTTACAGCAGTGCCTTAGAAACTGGGAAGCTACTGACTGAAGTAATTTATCTTTGCTTGACACTATAGTGCTGGATCTGTTGTTTTCAAATGGTTGTGCAAGCTTGTCAAGTGAATCCAAGGAACCGGTACAATGCCAGTGTGATGGTCTGAGCTGTTCTCTGCTCAGGCGGAAGGAAGCTCCAGAGAGTCATGTCCTTCCCTCGTGGCCCCTCAACAGCCCCAGAGAAGTCCTGAGCAGGAGCTATATAGCAAATTGCATCATGGCAACCATGGTGGAAAGCATGCCGTTCTGAGGAGCTCATCAACATGATGATAAATAAATAATAATCTCTAAAGCATAAAGCTACATAAAACACAAGTTAAAGTAGCCAGTATTTTCTGCTCTAGAAGATGGATTCATTTCTGATTCCTTTATTAACTGTAGGTATAGAAAGCCTTTTTCTTTGGCACCTGGTCAAGAGTCACTTGCTGTAATCCTGCTGCATTTGTTCATTTCACCTAATTCTGACTGAGGATTACAATGCCTTCACAGCCCCAAAGCTCCTGTCTTCACTACAGTTTGTCTCCCAGGTTACTGAGGGGTGTATCTTCAAAGGCTGATCTCTTCTACCAGGGATGCTCAGCAGAGAAATGTCAAGCTGCATTTAGTAACAGAGTAAAGCAACTGTTTTGCAAATACTGACTGGTCACCGATTACCCCACAGTACTGGCTATAAGGAAGAACAAGGAAAGGTGGAAGACCAGGAGCAGTTAAAATCCCCAACCAGTGATACCCCCTGTAGCATGAGAGAGTGAGTGACATTGCACCAGGCTGGGGGTGGAGGGGCACTGGGACTCATGCCTTTTTGGGCTGAGGGTTTCAGACAGCAAACTGACCTGCTGTTACTGTGGCTTTCAAGTACCTTACACAGTGAGTGATCCATTAAGAGCTGTAGAAAATGGATTATGTGTATTTCATTAAAAACATTGGTTTGATTTACTTTTTAGAGAAAAGCATAAGAAATGCTTTTTTCTTTGAATCCAGTGACAAAGTACTTGTTGGCCTCATTGTGAGCAGCATCAGGCCCTTTTTCTTCAAGTATTGAATCATGCCAGTGCAACACAGAGCATCTATGTGTCTGATATATTTTGTGGAGAGAGATATTCTAATTCCTGGGGTAAGCACCTAATCCTTTCTGTGAGAAGCTGAATAATGCTGCCTGTCAGGAGCATATCCCAGTTAAGCACTCACCATGCTGGCAAGAGCCCTGAGTCTCTCTGGATGTCAGTAACTTGTGTAATGCATTTCCTCACACTGCTGCTTTGACTAAGTAATGCATTATATATATCTTGAGGTATGATGGTTAGTGTAATATTTATGCATATAGGTATAAGTGAGAGTCAGAGTCACCTTGAGCACAACACAGTCTGCAAAGAGCAGATAAACAGCATTAGTGCCTACAATGAGTGCAGCACACTTACAGACACTTTACTGCAATCCTGCATCTAGACATTGTGTAAGGTATAAATGGTGTAAAATCACTCAGCAGTTGGTTTCCTAATGATTCCTCTAATAAGTAAAATAAGTGAATCAGAAGGAAAAAAAAAGTAATGTGGGGTCTCAACTAAAATACGTGCTTCTAGGCTTCAGCAGAAATAGGTCTGCTAGAGACATGAATGTGATCATTTGAATCACTTGAACTCTCTTCACCTCCTAGGAGTCAAGAAGAGTGGTAAAACGGCAGACAAAAACAGTGCTGATAAATGTTTTTTCACGCCTAGCAATCCTAGCTATGCATAAACAGTGGAGAGCTCTGAACGAGCTGTTATCATTCAGGAAAGAAATCTTGAAGTTTTAATTGATATTCTGTGCAAACATTAGCTCAGTAGCAGTCAGAAAAGCAAATCAGAGGTTGGAAATTGTTGGAGAGCAATAGAGAATAAACAGAGGATATCTTTATGCCACGATATGCGTCCATGGTGCTCCCACGTAACAAGTGCTGTATACAGTTCTGGTTTACCATCTTTACCATTTTGAGGAAAAAGGTATAGGCAGGTATGGTAAATGTAGTCAAAAGCATGTAAGCTTCCATATGAGCAAAGAGTTAATACACTAGGATTTTTCACTCTGAAAAAAGAGATAACTGAGGAGGGGGGCTGTATGTTTAGGAGTGGTGGAGGGAGAGAGGATAAAATGCAGTTCTACAGTTCTGAAAGTGTCATGGAAATTAAACAAGGACTGCTTTTTTTTTGTCTTTCATTACGTAAAGACTACAAGGCATCAAATTAAATGATTAGAAAGATCTTTCAAAACAAGCCAAAACATGCAATGCTTTTTTTCACATGTAACCTAACAGGAAATTCTTTGCCATGGGACCTTGTGGATGCCACAAAAATTGGTTAGATAAATTTATGAAAGAAAAGAATGTTTATTAAACAAAAAATTCTACGTCAAGCTCAGGATTTCCCTGCCTTGCAGATTGCTGCAGGCTGGGACAACAGTGGGGAAAGTGTCATACGGTAGCCTTCATAAATTCCTCCAGAAACATCTGTTACCAGCCACGGTCGGAGACAGGACACTGGGCTTTCGTCTGGCATTGTACAGTCGTTCTTGTGCTCTTACATAATTACACTGGCCATAGAGCTGAGGGTCAGCTGCCAGCAAATCCTATTTTTGGACACCCCGCTGAAGAGGCAGGCTTGTGAGCCCATAGGAGCCTGGGGATTGCCACTGCTCCCCTGAGCCACAGCGCGGGAGGGAGGGATTGTTGCTGCAGTTCTGCGAATGATGTGGAAGAGCAGGGACCTGAACAGCAGAGGCAGAGCAGCAGCAAGCTCAGAGCAGGCTTCTCTCTGCCGCTTACTCAGGGCCACGAGGATGGTTTGCAGTCTGAGTTGAACCCCTCTCTTACAAGTACCTGAGCTAGCTAGAGTGGGTATACCGTACACAGAGACACAGCTGCCACCGACCCTTTGACTCTTTGGACTTCATGAGAAACAGAGTTCAGTGTGATGCTGCAGAAGGGTAGGCAGTGAAAGACATAGTATCATGCAGCTTACTCACTACCCTTTTACTGCTTTATTTAATTACTTAATTTCTGAAATCTTCTTTAAAATATACACTGAGCATTAGCAAGATACAGGGATGTTCTTTCTATAGGATTTGTAATGACAGTAAGTGTTCAAGTCCTTCCAAAACTCACCTCCAGCAATAAAGTGCACCAAGGTGCTGAACAGCATGCTGGCATATTGATTTAGAGCTGAAATACCTCCATGGCTCCTTCAGCTCCTCAGGCTTTTTCTGAAGTCTTATATGCAGATAATGAAGAGGTCCAGCCCTCCTGAGCTTCTAAGTCCTGATGATTTCATGGTATGAGTCAAACCTAGCTTAAGGCTCAGCCTTGGTATTCCAACTTCATTATTGCCATGTATTTTGGTGTGCATGTAAACTACCTAATTTTCAGCTGTGTTATTCTCAGGGTAGAATCAATACTGGCTTGATCCTGTTTAGCAGAACAAGGGTCAGCACTTCTGATGTGAATGAAGCAAACAGAGACTTGCCCTTTTAGTTAGAGAAATGAAAACAGGGCAGTTTTGCTTTTAAAAGTGTGGGGAGTCTGTGTGTTTGTAACAACTCCCTGTCCTGAGGTTGCTGCTTTTTTTCTTTCACAACACAAAGCAGTTTTTATTTCTGGTCCATAGCACAGAAAATTAGTGGCTATAAGATGGGTGGTTACCTGCCTGCCTTCAACCTTTTTCTATACAAATACCCTATCACTTCACCTCAACAGAGTGATAGGAGGAATCCTGTTGTCTTGTACGTGGTGAACGGACAAGCCATACCTCATGAAAATGGTCCCACTGAAATCAGGAGATTTACTCATGTCGGTAACAGTCCACCACAGTAAGAAAGGCATTCATGTATTGGCCCATAGTAATTATGGCCATCTATCCACTTGTCAAACAGGTAATTTTTGATTTCATACTGTTTTTTTTCTTATTGCTAATATTAGCCCAGCAACCATCTTGTTAGAGTTTTCTCTTATTTTTGCTGTATATTCTACAGCCTCTTGCAATCGGAAGGGACTGTGTTAGGCACTGACGTTTGGATCACACGTGCTTTTTTACTAACAAGGAAGGGTGGTCGTTCCATAGCTGTCTGCTTAACGCAGGTGGTGCGTCTTTCATCATCAGCTCTACTCTTTTCTGAGCCACAACAGTGCCATTATTAGCTTGGACAAATAGAGAGAGAGGTGTGTAATTGTCTGTGATGGTGGGCAAGAAGAGGCTGCTTTTCTCCTTCTCAGGCATGACCATTTTCCATACGGCAGTCAGAATCCCAAGGGCCGATTGAAGAGCAGGCATGCAGGCGCAGTGACCACCTCCTGTGGCTGGGCCTGCAGGAGCACACTGCTCTTAGCTGGGTGATTGTTTAACAAAGTGTTATATAGAAATTCAGGGAGCGAGAGATGTTGTAAGAGTGGGCCATTAAACACTGCCCATAATTGGGCTTTCTGAGCCTGCACACCATCACACTGGCTTAATGGTGGTGAGACTCCACTGAATACCTATAACAACATTGGCATCAAACAGGTAACAGTGCTGGAGTGGCCTTAGAGATGAAATCTGGCACTCACTGAGGTTAGTGGGGGGTCTTGCTATTAATGTCAAAAGGATGAGGACTTAAGGAGAACTTTTTTTTCACCCTGAAGCACTATGCTTCTTTTTTCCTTTCCCTTCACGCCTGCTTTTCATATTCTTCCCTCCTTCCTTTGTTGCCTTCCCTCCCTCCCTTTCACTGCCATTTGCAGGTTTTTTCTTTGATGGTTCACATCTGCTTCTGCAAAATATATACTGCTGCCTCCTGTCGGCTCTGCGGGGCAGGACTTCAGCTCTCTGCCACCCCTTGTCACTGCAGCTTCCCGGCGTGCCTGCTGCATAGGGGGGAGCGGGGGGGCCATCCGCCTCCCCTGGGCTCCAGAATGAGCCACTGTGAAATGGGCTGCTCTGAGGAGTGCGGGGACTGACATCCTTAGCTTACTCCCAGTGCACCAGTAGTGTAGTTTGCCTGGAAAATCTGTCAGGCAAGATTTGTTAGTTTTTTTGCAGCTCTGATTTCTCTATCCCCGAGAGTGTCTTTGCTAAGAGAAAGCATTGATTTTTGCCATCCAACACACACATGTATGAATATGATTCATTCTACTCTATTCCTCAAAATAACTTTTGTGAGGTGTTATCCCTGCTAAAATGAGTCTTTTCACAGTTCTGAATTTCCACCTAGTACACATACAATAAAATTACCAGAAGTGAAATAAACTTTCTTTGACCTGGAGTAAATTTTATGTTGTTGCAGAGAACTCTCTTTGAACTAATAACAGTTAGCCTTATATTACATTAATTCATATGTAAACCCAGCACTGTATTTATTTGGTGTAAATAAGGGGTCAATTAAAACAGGCATCATTAGTTTGACTGTAAGGTCCATCTCATAGCATTATAGTGTTTTAAAGTAAAAATTATTTATCAAAGGCCAGATTCTACCACACTGACCAGAATTTTCAAAGTCTGACTAAAAAAATAAGGATTTATTCAATGGTAATACTACTATGTTTCTTTGCATTAGGATTTTCCTAAGTTTCTGCTCATTCAAATTTAGTTGATAGAATAAAGTGAAAGCAGTGTTTGGGTAGACATTTTTAAGATGCACATATTTTATACATTAAATTGGTGATCATTAATGTACATTAAGTAAGTAAAGGTTCTACAAAATGAAACAAAATCATATCTAAAATTAAGCAGAGCAAGATGTAGTAAGGAAATGCTTATATATTTTTCTGGAAAAAAGTAGGTAGAATTAAAAATCCTGTAGTTTGTAGCTATCCAGAGGTATGTCAGGATTATGGTCCTGTGTTAGGAGACCTCACCATGCATGCACTGCTTTGTTTCTGTTTTCCCTCATTTTCACACCTTCAGACTGAAGCAACTGCAGAATCATGGAAAAATGAGAAGCATCTGAGACCTCAACAAGAGACCTACCTTGTTCCCCAAGGCTGGATCAACTGGATCAGTGTCAGCTGCAGCATATGTTTATCTAACTTGCTTTTAAAGTCTTTTAGTGAGAAGACTCTGAAGCCTCTTTATTTAGTCCTGATGCCTCACTATCCTTACAAATAGGAAATTTTCCTTAACGTTTAATCTCAATCTGCCTTGCTGCATTTTTCCCTCCCTCCACAGATATTGAAAAAATTACTATTGTCTACTTCTTTGCATTGATCTTTTTTAAGTATTTTAAGATTTTTTAGTGCTTTTCTCTAGGTTACACAGACCTGAGTACACAGGTATCCTCGTAAGTCTGTACCCAGACATCAGATCCTTCCTCTTTGGGCTTTCTCCATTCATTCACTTCTTTACTTGAAGAAGGATGTCCAAAACTGAGAGGACTTCTTTCCAGCTGATGCTACAAGTGCTGAGTATACTAGAAGGATTATTCATTATATTTTGCAATCCACACTATAGAATACCCTGACTAGCACTTGTCTTTGCAAGGGTAGAACATACTGATTTTGATTAACTGTTTTTCTGAAGACTTGCTCTCTAGCTAGTTGATCTCTACCCTGCATTTATGTACCTTGCCTCTACTGCCTAAAATTAGAACTGAGCAGTATATGTATTGATTCATATACAATATTTTCCATATCATTTCTCCAATTTGTGAAACTGTTTTTTGGATAGATCAGCAGGATCATTTGACATCTAATCTTGATACAGTGCCTTAACTCCTCTTTTCCCCCTTTGCTCTTTTCAGTCATTTTACACTCCATTCATTTTTCACAGAGGCTCAAAGATAACTAGCCACAGCTCTAAAATTTTGCCAGCTGGTTTTTCAAGGTTCATGAGGCAAAACAACCAACACATTCCAACAACCTGTTAGGCTGATGGTTTGAAATAATCAGAACTGTCTAAGTACTCTTTAATCTGTTTCTTCTTTATTTGAGATCTTTCCCTTTTTCACTGTGTTAACAACTTGATCTCAGCTGTCATTTTGATACAAAAAAATATTTTGACCATCTCACCATAATTTGTTGATAGTTTTACTGTTTAATAGTGAACCCATACTGATTTTTTGAATTTACTTTTATTGTAGATACTTTTAAACAATAATGTCTTTTATAATTGCTTATAATTTGTGCCTTTGGCTGTTTGGATACATACTCACACTATTGTTTTAAGCCTCACCTTAGTTATATGGGCTGTTTTCTGTGACTTACATGCTTCCTCATCGTTCTGAAGATCCATGAAATGCTCATGTTTTGGCCAACTTTGTGTCTCATTAGCTTTCCTGCTTGTTTTTCACAAGTTTTAAATTGCGTTTGTGCCCTTGATATGTTTTTTTCAGGAAACCGTCTACCCTCTTTAATTCTCCCTGCTGCTAGATTTGTCTCCTAAAAGATCTCCTTTATTAATGTTTTGGGACTACTGAAGTTTGCATTGGTGAGGCCAGTTGTTTTGGTTTTGCCTTCCTTTTTGTCACCATCCTAAAAAGTGTGAATGAGATTATTTCATGGTCACTCTCAGCAAGTTGGCTTCCACCTTGCTGCACTAAAGCTCCTGTCTACTGATTAGAAGCATATTTATCAGAGTTTCCACCCTGTTCTTTTTTACCATTTTGGAGCAAAAAATCATAACCAATATGATACTGTAGCCTCCTGGGTAGCTAGTGTCCTGTTGTACTATTTTCACAACAGATGTCCCTTTACAAGTTCTGTGCTTGGGTGATTCTGATCATTCACAAAAAGCCTTATCTGCTGTACCTAGTACAGCACTATGGTATCCCCCAAACCTTTAGAAAGTTTAAATTATAGAGAAGGAAGGCTTTGTGATGTGCATTTTTAATGCAAATTGACCAAAAATACAGAAGACAATTTTTCTTGCATTGGTTCGTATCATAGATACCTCAACTAGCTAAGTTTTTATATAATCAACCCAAGCTTTGCTTAGGTTTTGAATGTTTAATTTCATTTATATATTCATATTGTAAAACTCAATGAAGAAGATACATAATCTTGGTTATACACAGCATCAGTTCATGGAGGAGCACACCCTATTTTAAGAACTTATAAATTCCACAGCAAGTGGACAGATAAAGCTAGTGGGTTTTTAGTTTTATTTTCCATTTGAGTCATCACCATTTATGTGAAATTCAGTGTTAAACATGCAGAACTACTCATTCATACATATTCATATGTCATCAAGTAGATTAATTCAAGTTTGCAAATCTTCCTTCTCAAGTAATTAATTATTTTGTCTATGATCATGAACTGCTAGATGCCTAACTGTCTTAGTGGAAAATTAAGAACTGAAGTTAAGATGTCTCTAGACAAGAGAAATGTTTAAGTGGAAGAAAAACCAGACAAACCTCACTTCAGATGAGAGACAGAATTTCTATACATTTGACAGTAAGAGCCTAATTTATCAAGACACCCAACATAGGCAGGAAAAAAGGTGAAATAGCGGATAGGGAATGTGTTTGGGCAGGCTAAGAATGGTAACTGGAAAATGTACAGGCTGCAATCTCTCATTTTTATTTCTGTCTAGAGGTAAGACTTAGGCTGCAATAGGAAAAACTGTTAAAGGTTGAGGAATCTCAGTTCCACACACAATAGGCAATATACAATTTTCTTCTTTTTCATTAGGAAAAAAAATGTGTTATTAAGTGAATTATCAATTATTTAGGCATGGGAATAGCAAGATAAGGGATGAAACAGTAAGGTAGCAGATGAGAATCTGTCCAGCACAAGCATTGGAAGCCCTGCAGAAATGTTATTAAAACAATAATCCAAAACTTGCATTTCATAGAGGAGAAATAAATCTGCTGTGAAATATGACAAGCTTTTCTGAACAATTAGCCTATAATAAAGCTGTTCTGACATAGCAAAAATTCAGAGGCAGAGACCTCTAAGGACATCGGCTACTGAAGAAATCCTATAAAATTGATTCTTACACTGTATGGAGACCTGAGTCATCATGTGGTCTTATCACAGTATCTCTTATTCTTTTAGCTGAGTTAATCCTGCAAAGGATTTAACCTCCAGAGTTCTAATTTTTTTAAAGAGAGCTTCATGTACCAAAGGTGCCTTAAGCTGTTTGTTCCATCAAGCTGGGTTTGTTATCACTATTAAAGAAAAAGCTATGACTCACTTGATTTGAAAATCTTCTTCAGAGAGAAGGATTTTTCTTCAGCATAAATCTGAAATCTGAATACAGTGTGCAAAAGTGAAGAGGCAAGTCATGAACAAGGGAAGGAAAAGCAAAATGACTGTGGGCATGTTTTACTGAAAATATTAGGTTCTATTAGGATAGGTAAAACTAAATTTTCTGTTAGCTGATTAGAATTATTGATTATATATGGGGTCTTTTTTGGTGAGAAATCTGAAGAAATAAGCTGAAAGAAGAAACTTTTTAAAGCTACATTGATGATTATCAATGTTTATCTTTTTGAATGATTAATAAAGAGGTGGCCTTAAAGCTTATATTTTAACTGAGAACAGAATATGCCTTAGGATAAAAAAAAATACTTTTAAGTTTTAACTGGTAAAAAGCTATGGTATGTAGTATGCAAACTGTGGGCAATATTGAAATGGGTATGGCTGGATAGACACTGGTAGCAAAACAGCAGTAGAGTGGAGGGTGAATACGGAGTGGGTCAAGATCTGAGCACTGAAAGGGAACACAGTAGAGCTGCTTTTTGCAGTCTGCCAGCTGGAAGCGCCAGAAATTATGGAGTGTGATGACAGCTGGGAACATGAGTAGGGAGCTGAAGATTTTGGTAGCATACACACAAATTCTTTTACATATATATTCGAAAAGACAGCGTGAATGAGTGTAAACAGCAATCCTTGTATTGCATCCTGAAACCCTGAAATATTAACCTGACATCTTGTGATCTTAGATTTCTCTACATAATTTCTAACTTGTTCTGTGCTGACATTTATGGCGAAGAATGACATCAAATGCTGGCTGTGGGCCCACCTGGTTACAGTAGACCTTTGCAGCGCGAGCCAGCGGAGTAGCTGCAGTGCCCTCCCAGGGAAACACGGGAGCATATGGCTTGGCAGGGAACCTGCGCCGCTGACAGCGAGCGAGCATGTTCCAGGAGCAGCCCAGCATCTGAGGCCTTGTATACAAAAGACAGTGCATATTTCATTTAACTTTTCAAGCAGGCATTGGGAAGGGGTGCTCTCATAAAGGATGACTTGCATTAGGGAGAAATGCTGTAAATGAAAGCACAGTTTTAAAGGATGAAGCTTCGAGCCATTTGCATTCAAAAAAGATTGATACAAATTTTTTATTCACTTTAACAGTACTTTTCCCCTTAATTTCAGTGGGGCATGATGAAGACTTTTGTTTGGTGTCACTCCTACAGAAGAAGTGGTGTCACTCACTATAGAAGAAATGTTTTCTAGGTACAGATCTGGAAGGAAAAAAAGACTATCATCTTCTAAATTATAAATAAATTATCATAAAATTGAAAAGCAGTGGGCCTATGAAACTGCAGTTACAATAGTTCATGGGACAGATCCAGGTATGTAAATATGGAATGAGTGGATTATTCTTCTGGCTATTAGTGTGAACGCTTATGTCAGATTTTGATTGCAGGTATGTGAGTTATGATCTGACTGAAGCAATTTGAAAAGGCAAAGAAAGGTTGCATGTGTCTAAATAAAGGGAATAGTGCTACACTGATGAGCTTCATCTAACCACAGCAATACATTGAGGGTGAATTTCCAGGACCTAAGAGTTCTGACTGATGCCCTGGGGAAATAAATCCTCAGTTTGATGGGCATTTCCTGCTAGGGACAATACATCTTACATTTCCCATGCTTGGCACAGGCAGGGAAACGGGGAGTGGTTATTCTCTTGCGATGCAATGTTCACGAAGGAAGCATAAGCAATGGTAGAAGTTGAAATTACTTGTCAATAGCTCCAGCCCTCATGGGAGCTATGAATTTGGGTACAGGTGAAAATCAGTCCATATGTCTTTTATATTCAATTACAGGAATGACTAACTACAGCTGAGTTGAAGTTGGACACCCCTCCAGGACTGGGACTCATATTTTATTCCTGGGTAGAGGGTTGTCTTTGGGGGGCTACTTGGTTAGATGAGGATCTTGCTGATAAGACGTGTTTGGTGCTTGGGAGACAACTGTTCAATTTTCAGATTTGTCATTGAATTTCAGTGTGACTTTGAACCAGTTCATTGGAAGCTTCATCAATAAAATACCTCATCATCCAAAGTAGGAAAGAGTTAATGATCATTCAGCAAATTCAGAAGGTGGATGTGATTACTCAGATAGACAATGCCAGGCATTATAGTATTACATTCACTCATGATAAGGGATGATACAAAATAACTGATAACTCATCGTTGATATTTCAAAATCTTACTGTTAGTTTTGTAGAAATATTTTGTAGGACAGTTTGAAAATACATATGCTTATCAAGTACCACATAATGAGGTAATACCAAATGCTACATGTTGCATAAAAAGAGAAACTGAATCTTATTTATCTGCCTGAAGAAACTCAAGGAGAAATGAATTATACCCACAGAAGCCTGGGGGTATATCTAACTCTGCAATATCTGTAGCAAGCAGAGTTTTTCATGTTTTTTAAGATGACCAAAAATAAGGTTTAGTTCCTATTGATTTTGAATAAGATTTACATATCCAACTAACACGAGACTCACATCCAAGAAGAACCTTTTAGTTTATGCTTATGGCTTTTAAATTACTGACTTCCAATGTTTCCTTCTTTTGTACCTGAAGGAAAAGGGATGTGTTATCTTGGAACAGCATTCTCTGAAAGGAACCAAATACGAAACACAATACAATGTTGGAAATGAAAAAGCAGAGCCTTCTTTTATCATATTGCGGGACATGTTTACTACCAAATCTGTTAAAAAATAATTTAAAAACCTGAAGTTGGATTTTCAGCTGTGCAGAACTCTGCCTGAGAGGGATGATGGGGATAAAAATATGGCTCTGTGTCATCTGCTGCTGACTGATCTCTACACTTTCCTGTGCATAATTCTAACTTAAACTCTGCTCTTGCTCACTACAGAGTGGACTAGCCATATTAAGGCTGATGTTATCATTATTTCCAGTTCCAGAATTGCATTATAAGACACTTAAAATACTGAAGATATTAAAATGCAGATTAAATACTTCAGTAATATAATGCACTCAGTTGCTCTTGTTGTTAAGGTGGAGTATAATGTATTGCAGAAAGGAATGAGAGACAGTCTAGGAGAGTATTTCTTCTGGTGTGCAAAATTATGAAAAAAAGGCCTGAGAACCGTTTATTTCTGGTAATACTGCGTTTGCTGATCTCTTTTATCACCAGTTAGCAAAATTTTATTTGTCCTTTTAATCTTAAGTAAATGGTTCAATATTATCTGCTTTCCTTATTTGCTACAAAATATCCCAGATTCAGAACAGGAGATGGTATATCATATACAAGTTGGAATACGTATCTATAATCTCCAGAAGTTGAGACTGACTCTATATCTTGGTAGATGGAACTTGAGAAAGAAGAAGTAAATCAGTTCCTTTCATCCCTGTGAATATAGGGTAGCATATGCTAAGCAAGAGGATAAGGATAGCAAGAAAATCTGGGAACTCCAGTTGATTTACCTACTTGGCAAGCTTACTAAATATGGCACGCAACAATCAGCAGTCCCAAAGCTGGAGACATTCAAAGTTAAAATGACAGAAGCATAGAAAATTGAGCTTGCTACACCCTGCTAGTGAACAGACTGCAGTGCCTACATCAGTCATTGTTTTACTGTTACCATTTCTTTGCAAGAATGCTAAAATTCATCAACATATATTTAAGTAAAGCAGATACTTGACTGTTTGGCTCTGAAGTTTCTAGGAGAAAGGGGTCTTCTGAGAGGCAAATAAGGATCAGTGAACTCTGGCTCAACAGTCTGAGCAGTGCTGTATTTCATCTATTTTATTTGAGCTTCTGATCCATTTTGACGACATCTTACATATGCCTGTCTTAAAGGTCAAACCTGCTTCTCACCAATGATAACTGACAAATAAAAATATTGGTGTTTTAGAAAAATGACATCCATAATAGGTTAATCTAATCTTTATCAACTGAACTTGATAGAATGCTCTTCAAAAGTGATTGGGGATATTCACCATAAGCATTTCTGAGTCTGTGAAAAGCTCAGTTTAAGCTTCCCTTATAACACACTGTAAAACCGATCAATGTGATATCTGAAAAATATTGGTGGCTCAAGGCAGATGCCAAGTTTTCACAGTCATTTAGAATTACTCTATCAATGAATTTGACTGCATAGCTGAGTCTGCAAAGGTGCCCTCCAGAACAGAACAGAACAGTTTTTAAGGGACCTTACTGTCAAAGAACTCAAAAGTATAGTTGTATTTTTCTAATGTGCCTTTCTGGATCTGAATAATACACAAAGAAATTTTAAAGCATCTTGAAAAAGGCCTGAACAAACTCAGCATATTTTGTAGATGTCTGTAGTGGCACTGCAGGTTAATTTAGTGTGTTCTATATAGTAAAATTTATGCAGCTACAAAGGTTGAAAACAAGGATGATCAGGATAAGGAACCAGGAGAACTGAATAGACTGGGACTCTTGACTAGGGACATCTGTCTAGGAAAAACAGTTTACCATTTCCCACAGTATAAGAAGTAAAGGTCATCAGCTGAAATTATTATGTGACAGGTTGAAAAACAAGAGGCAGTTAACCCCCAGAACATGCCACCGCAAACTGCTGCCAATGCCAGAGGTTGACATGGATTCAAACAGCAATCGGATGTATTCATGGAGGAGGGCAGGGGAAACCATCAGTACTTGCTAAATGCAAATCGCTGCTGTGACCCAGTAAATTTCTAATAAAAAGATGCCTGAGGCTTGGGAGAGTGCCCTGGCCAACCATTACAACAGGGTCGTTCTTTACACCCCCCAGGTATGTCTAACTGGCTGCTGCTGGAGGGGGTGTACTGGGCTGAGGTAGTCCCAGTAGTATGGCTATGCGGTTTTTTTTCCTTGTTGCTTCTTGTGGCTGCATTTTATTGCTACCAATAACTCTGATTTATGATGGTAGCTGACATTTAGGTAATTTACAGCTCTTGTTTATGAAAATATATTTCTTTTACACTGAGCGGGAAATAGTCCATCTCTTGGGACTATGTCCCACTAAAACCCCCCCGCATTTTACATAAACATTCTTAAAGTCTATCTTCTCTCCAGTATGATTGTGTAACTCCAGCAATAACAGCTGTGGTCCTCAGTGACCAAAAGAGGCTGGGAGCCTGCTCACCCTTTGCCAGTTTCACAATGGAACATGAATCCAGTTTTTTTTAGGCTTTTAAAATAAGCTGATAGGCCATCCCTATCCCTTTCCACATCCTGACTTTACCTGTCTTTTTCACTTACAATTTTTGGAATAACCAATAACCTGAGGCGCGAACCTGGTGCACCTCAGCAGGATCTCGTCCTGTGCCTGGGAACATGAGTGGGAAGTGTCAAACCCAAACCAAAAGAAATTTGTCTCAAAATTTCAACATGCTCTTAGAGGTTCTAGAAACAGCAGTGTTCTAAAACTGCACCCACACTTGGTATAATCTTGCCCTGATTCAGAAAAATGACGAAGAATGTGTTCAATTTGAAATGTGCCCATTGCTTTCCAGCAAAGAAAAAATGAAAGCATCATGAAATGCTGAAGAAAATGCCTACAAGTACAATGATACATTTTCTAAGTATACTGGATATGTCAACTCTGTTCTTCAGAAATGGTCTTAAAATTGGCCTCAAAAGGGCAGACAGTATTTTTGTATCAAACTGGATTTGAGTCGCCTCCAAAGACAACATGGTGCTGGGTCTTGGGAGTGCCTTATGCTTTACGCTGTTCGTAGTTCAGGCCAGCTCAGGAATGATGTAATACATGATACTGTCCAAAATAGATGATTTGATTTTAAAGTTAAGAAAGAAAATGCAAGATGAAAAAAATAGTAAAAGTAATTTAACTCCCCAAAGGATCAATTTTTAAATGATATGTAGAAAAGATTAGCTATGCCACTACATAAATAATATTCAAGAAAACATACAGTAACATGAAATTATTCTTTCTGAAAATAGTTCGAAAAGAGTTACAGTCAGAGCTGTATCCTTCTGCTGCAAAAATAGTCATTGTAAATGCTGTAAAAATGCTGAATACAATTTATAGATTCACTTTTATTATGTTAAGATGACACTACAATGATACCATGATAATTAATTATAGTGTAAAAGCCATCTGTGACTTGGCTTTTCTTTATTTATAGAAAAGATGTGTTGAAGGCTGCAGTAACGTATGGATAGCCTCATTCACCACTATATTACTCCAGTTTTAAATTGATGTAACATCATATTACAGCAGCATAAATATGAAGTACCACAGTGGGGAGTCAGTCCTCCAGTCTGCATTATTGCAGAACAATAAGCGCATGGCATATGGGTAATAGTGTTATGTTCAGTAGGAAAGATGGTAAAAATGTAAAATTAGAAACAGCATTTTCTGAGCAATTCCACTAAGTTTAATTTAAAAGGTGTGATCCTCCAGCTATCCAGCAGATGCCCACTAGATATTAGAAAGGCAAACGGTTGAACTCCAAGTCGCCTTCCTGGTAATCAGTGCCTATAAAAAGTGAGTTCCTGTCCTTGTTTAAGTCGATTACAAAATAGGGGGTGATTCTGATGGGGGAATGAGATCAACTTCAAAGTACTGTTCTGTGTATTCGCTCACAATTACTCGTAGTCTCTGTTTCCATACTGCTTAGTTGCCTGCCAAAACTGAAACCTTGAAGAGCAAACCTTAATCTACTTAAATTAGTGTAATTTTTTCCCCCTTCTTTAATTTTTGAGGTTTGGAGAAAATCCTAATGTGAACTTTGGTTTTACATAACCAGAACTCATCCAAAATAGGTCTGTTTAGGCTATTCTCAGTCCTTGTATAGGTCATGCAACACTTCAGTGCCTCCCCCCAGCTGGTAAAACAAGTGAAAGGAGCAAGAGATATTGTGAGTGGATCTCACTGAAGGCCAATTGCAAACTTCCCCGCTATCACCTTGGAAATAATGAGGTAGAATATTGCCCAAAAGTTAAAAGACTGAACTGATGAAGATGCCTTGTGAGGAATGTATAAGGAATTATTACATATAGAAACCAAGTGGGTACTGAGGATGGAACTCAAAAATTCTCTGTATAGATTTTCCTTAAACATAGAAAGAAGCATTTTCTGATATTATTAGAGTCTATTAGTATTGTTATTGTATTATTGCTGTTATTATAACTTTCATCTCAGGCCACAGGTCAGCAACAACTGCAATTTCTACAAGGTTGTCAGGATTGCTGAACATTTCCTTTTCTGCTCAGTGATGCTGAACACTCTTATTTCTGGTCAAAATAATTTTAGTGGAAACTATGAAGCATAAAAATAATGAGCCCAATTTTCATAAAGACAACTTTTCCTCATGAATGCAATGTGCAATCACAGCAGAGCAGTGGATGCAACTCACCATTTGTGCTTCTGAATCAATAAGTATTAATGGTGCTGAACAACAGCCTGGTTAGGTCTGTGTACAGTCAGGTCGCCCTTGTCCAGGAAAGATGATTTCAAACTAGAATATTTGCAGAGAAGAGCTGCTAGGATTTTAGGTAGAAAAGTCTGTCAAACTAAAAGACACTCAAAACTTGGCTTGTTTAGCTTGGTAGAGGAAGGCTAAAAAGGGCTATGCATGCTTTTTATACATATGTTGTAGGAAGAAGTATACAAGATGAAAGACAATCTTGGCAAATGAACAACTAGCTGTGAAACAATTTGGGCTGAAAATTAGAAAAAGGTTTGCTAGTGTCTCAGTCTTACATTCTGGAGTTCTGGTTTTAGCAATGATGGAAAATATTTTAAGCCAGAAGTTATGAAGTTGCTGACTGGCACGACCTGACACAGGTGGTGCCTGATTCCTGTGGGCTGCCTTTGGCAGCTGAGAAACTGCTGTCCATTTCTATATGCTAGAAAACACAACTGTCTGTAAAGATCAAGCAGCTAGATGCGAACATGCTCAGGTAAGTGCCCATGTTTGACTTTCAGCCAAGTTCCATAGGGAACTTGGGACCTGGTCCTTCTAAAATGCTTTTTTCAATTAGAAATTGCAGAAAAATACTGTTCTGAAAGATTTTTTTTAAAGGAACCATTCTCTTGCTTTCTTTCTCCCAGAGACCTAACGAGTCTCAGTTTTAGCAAGAAAGGGATTATAAGGAACTATGTACTTTCTCCCTTTATTGGATTCCCAGCTGTAGAAAGAATTAAGCAATGAGGTGAAATAATTGTTTGAAATTACTGAAAATGAATCTTGATCACAACCTCAAAACTGAGGCTCATGATCACTATATTTGCATTCTCATGAATGTACATGAAGTTATTGTTGTGTACCAGAGTGTGTATTTGTGTATTAACTTTATCAAATTTAAGTGTTTGTGATATCTCAGTGAGCATGAAATGTAGTTACTTGGTTGCACCTGTTCATAATAATTGGATTCAATATTCATGAATGATTTTCCAGCAACCATGTGCATGAGCAATGATCATTAAGACAGGTTTCCAGCTTCCCAAATGTTGTGCTGCAAGTGAGCTGTGAGCTCTGAAAACAAAGCCTTATCAACTATCAGCTGACACTTGGAAACGTATGCACAGGTGATTGTTCCTCTTGGCCATGGCAAACAAATCCCTGCTTGTTTACAGGTGGGAATTCATCCTTGTGTGACAATTAAGAATGATGCTAAATGGAAAAGGATGCTATTTAAAGTAAAAAAAAAAAAAAGATCATGCTGATTCTAACTGTTAAGTGAGCTGAACCAGAAGCAGCCTGGAAGAGAGAGAGGATTAAAATACTGAAAGTTAAATGTGCCAAGAACAGCAAAAAGCAAAAATCCAAGTAAGTAGAAGAAAACATAAGCTGTAAAGATAAAAGGATTATATAATTTAGCTTGTAATAATGGAATAAATATATTGTCTTTCAATGGATTTTTGTTTATCGCTGAGGTATTTGCCCTCACCCTGGAATATCTGAAAGGTCACGGGCCAAACCAAAATATCATTGGAGCTGGTATCATCTCAGATTAGATGAGATAATGTAGCTATGGAAAGTGCTCCCCACATCTCTCTCTGGAGGAGCTGCAGGGTGTGATGTGAAGGTAGCCAAGCATATCATGATTCCCACATCCTCAATTTTCCAGATTTATATTGCTGTTACCAGATAAAAAAATTTTATACTTAAAAATCAAACCATGGTACTTATTGGATCAGATTATTAAGATCTGGATACTTGGTACAATGTTTTCCAAACAATATTTCTGTTTTCAAATTGTCTTGTTCATGGCCGTGATAATGGTAGAGGTTTAGATGTAAGTAATTATTTCTTTAAAGATGGGGATATACTGTCTGATTTACCCACCAGGTTGGAAAGATCACTATAAAAATGGCATTGTTCTAAGCAGGTTGCATTTATCAACACTGTGGGTGTGAAATAAATCCTGGCTTGTGTTGACACATAACAGGGTCCCACACCTTCTCCAGGGAGGGCCAGTCCCTCGCTGTGAGGTGAGCAGCTGTGCAGGAGCAGACTTCAGCAGGGCCATACTCCAGTCTGTCTGAAATCAGTAAGAAATACAGTCTCTCACTGATTTGAAAAGGCTTTGAGCAGGCACTCAGCTGGTTTTGCAGTATGGATTAAGGGAAGTCTTTGGTCCTAAATGTATATTTTGGAGAAGCTGGTCAGTTGGAAATTGGCACCTTTGATTTGCAGCGAGGGTAAAACTGAATATCCCAGATATTACCTCATGGCTTTTACTAGAAACATAATGGTTATGAGATTGTTTTGTGTAAAGTAAGCATGGCTTCCCATGAGTAGGTGCGATAACAGCATTACCGTATTTAGGCACTGTGGCTGGCAGGTTTTGCATCACTGATGCCTGAACATCAGGATGAGAAACAGTCACTTTCTCCTCTCCTTCCATCTATGCTTAGGATGAGCATACTTCTATTTGGGATTTCATTCCCAATGAGGTGAACAGTTTGAAAGTTCATATAAACAGCTGGGGTTTAGCTCACCTCTGCTTTTTTCTAACTCCACATTGCTGTGATTCCACTGAAATAAGCAGACATATCAGGAAGATCTAAAATGACACATAGGTTGATCCAAAATCAGTGAAAACTAGAAATAAGATGCTTTAACCCCTATCCCCTTTCTGACGGATTGCCATTTCCTGTTGAGCTAAGAAAGGGCAAAGTAAACACAAGTAGCAGCTTCTCTTTTTTTGACATTTTTGCAACAATTTACATTTTTTACAGGTGAAGACTGGAAAAAGAAAAGCTCCATTTTTAAATCTGATACAGACAAAAGCAATTAGCCATCAGTTCCTCAGATAAGTCTGTCAGATCAGGCCTGCACGTTAGGGAACTTAGGTACTTTGGAGCTTCTGAGGAAGGCTAAGGGCTATTCTGTGAGGATTATGTAGAACGTCTAGCATGATGGTGATCAGGTACTTATGGACGGAGGAAGCTCTAGAAATTGAAATATTTAATATGCAAATTAATTTTACATTGTCAAAGAGATTTTTTTTTTCCTCATTCCCCTGGTTTAGTGCAATTTCTCCTTAACAAGAGTCATCAGACCCTATAGAAATGAACCATGTTACACTTGTGCTACATAGGTAGCTATAGAAAACTGTCAACTTATGCAAAAAAGAAAAGGGGAAAAGGATTATTAAGAACATCCAAGAAAAAGCTGAATGCTTTTTATATAAGTGCCTACATATAGGCCCATGCTGAAACTGCAGTCTATTTTTTTGTCCCTCGTTATCTATATTGTTAGCTCAAAAATAGATGTACTGACAAAATATATTTTCTTAAGGAATACAACTATTTATTGATCCTGAATCCTGAAAACTCAGGAGTTTTAGAACAGCAGCTTGCCTCCAACTCACTATTCATTATTTAGAAAACTACCTCATGAATTGTATCATCTTTTTTTACAGCTTCAGCTCCCAAAATTATGAACTTTAGATCATACCATTTATTTCAGAAAGAACAGAATATAATTTGTGTTGCCGTTATCCATTTCATCAAAACGTGTCCCATGCTAAGGTCATGACAAAGAATGACGGCAGGCTTTAGCATGAAAAGCAAAACGGGTTAGATTTAAGTTAGGGTAATGAGATTAGAGTGAGGAAAATACAGGATAATACAGTAGGAGACCACATGATCTTTGTTTATAGAAAGGGATTTCTGTAATGGAAAGCTAAATGTGCAAAGATTAGACATCATTTTTAATTTATCACTTTCATCTCCTTCTGCTTTGAAATTTAGTTAATAGCATAATACTGGCCTGGAGTTTCAAGGAGGAAAATGTTAACAGTTGTTATTAATCTTAGTTATATGCAATTATATAAAAACAGTAAAGGCAAACAACTTTGTTTATCTTTGTTTTGAAGCTTGCAGATCCTGCAGTTATTTTACATTATGCATATGGGTATCAGTTGCTGTGGTTTTTAAATCAAATAAATATTAAACCCTTAAGGAAGGCCAGTGACTTAACGCTGCTTAAAGAACAGCGAGTTAGAAGTCTGCTTGCCCAAGGAGTACAGCTCACAGATGGTGCCGCTGCCAGCCCATTTGGCTCAGCTTAACACAACCAGTGCCAATCTCTGCGTGGTTTAGTCACATCTGTCTTCCTAGAGGAGCCAGGCTCCTCTTCCCAACACCTGCCACCGCACAGCTGCTGCACTGCAGAGGAGAGATGCCACCAAACGACTTTAACATGTGAATACGAGTCTGCAGCGTTCTGCTTTGGCTGCTTAGCAGATCCTTCCTGCTGATCTCAGCCCAAAGAAGACAAATCCTGCAGTGGGTAGCTGAGCGCGGCGCTGGCACGTCCCATGGGCTGTGCAGCTCAGGTCGTGTCGGCCACCCCCACAAGTCCTTTTGCCCTGACCAAGCAGGCAGCAGACCCACATTTTTGCTGTTACTGCTTGTTTTTCCTTTTTGAACTAAAAGATCTCTTGATCAGCTTGTAGAAGCTGAGACTACAGGATTTGAAGTACCTTTTAACATTGACAAGAAAAGGTTTTTCTAGACTGTCTTTCAAGGCATCCACACACTTAGGCTTATCCACCGAGTCCTAGTGCACCTGCTCTTCTGTAAAACTCAGAACTGGAATGTACTGGCGCTACTGGAGCGTGCTCTGTAAATGTAGGATCTGTATCAGCTAGGACTGTGAGGGCTGGCGAGTTAAAAGGAAGACAGGGTTACCTGGGATATGAAAAGGGGAAACGCATTATTGCTGTAAGACTTTGGAAAGGTGAATAATTCAAGGAGCCAGACCAAAGAATTTGCCCTTGGTCTTCATGCCATTAACTTTGTCCCAGGTGCAGAGGTTCCTCATCCACAGTGTGCATGGCTGGCACACGAAGCATGTCAGAGTGGGGCAGACTAGTGGGCGCTCCAGAAAGGTGAGGTAATGTTTCCACGCAAGCCATGACCTGGCTAATGCCAGCTAGAGCGGGAAGCGTTAGCCTGTGCCTCCAGCTCTGGGCCTGGCACCTGCAGTACCTGAGCCAGGCTGGTGCCTGTCCCCCGAGACACAGTATGGTGGGTGAAATGGGCCGTGTTGAGGCTGGTAAAGGCATGGGTTTAGGAGAGCTAATTTGGAAGGCGGGGGCTGTGCTGGGAAGGAGGAGGCAAAGGCTTTGGTTGTGCAAGCATGCCAGAGGAGCGGGAGAGCGGCATGCCATAGGCCGGGGGGGTCTGAGTCAAGATCACGGGCAGGGCTGCTGTATTTCTGGCCAAGAGTTTTCAGTTAGAAGCACAAACATAGCATCATGCTGCGTAATAGAAAATACAATGCTTTCCAGATGCACTGAACTGACTTCACATACAGCCATCAACTGTCCTACACAGACATATTATGTCAGATATTTTGGGTAGTGCTAGCTTTATTGTGCGCATCCTTGGAGAAGCCTAGAAAGATGTTTTGGTTCTGCATGGCTATATTTCTGCCTGAGAAATGAAGTCGTGCCCAAGGAACACACAGACCTTTTGCCCAGCAATCAATAAGCCAGGAGCTGCTGTTTCTACCATGACCACTGATGGTAGCTAGACAAAGTCTGGGAACCTCAAATTAGCCTATTGCTCATATTTGAGATATATAGTGTCATCTAATGATAACCTTCTCTGAGTTCTTATTGCCCATATATATTTTCCTGCCTGTATTGATTCAAAACCAGCTCTTTGCCAAAGAAATATTAAGGAAACAATAAGTGATTCTTGTGATTGTATTTAAAACCGTTGTAAGAATGGTGTGTGTGTGTGTGAGAGAGAGGGAGGGAGGGAGGGAGAGAGAGGACCATGTGATCAGCTGCCTTTTGAAGCATTACCAGTAAATGCAAGACCATGTTTCTTGTTTCTCAACTGTATTTTAGTAAGGGATAAACTACTTTTGTGGGTTTCTATTTTAAAAAGGGTACTGACATTTTGTGGTGAAAATATAGCTATTGTGCTCTATATTATTTTCCTGAAAAGCTTAGGAAAAGGAAAGATTTTGAAGGGAAAAAAATCTTTTTTTTTTTATGTAGCTATATAAGTCTTGTTTATATAAAGCTCTACGCAGTATATTTCTTTTGCACGATAATGCTCTAAATAGTAGGGAAAAACACTTTGCAGAGCTCCAGAGCTGTTGAATCCCAAATTAACTTGTCATTGTTCCTTTTAATTCTAGATGGTTTGATAAAAACATTTAAGACCAAACTTATTTTTTATTTCCTGATAAAGGGTATATTGTCAGCTGGAGGAAGCTAGCAAGATCTATAAGTTATATTCACTTTGGCATCCATTCAGGTTTCTTAAACTGCTTCTACTACCACTTCTTGAATTTTCTCATCTATGGGTACTGAGATAAATTAAATGCTGAAGTGCCTTCCCACCCTCTCATACAGACATTCAAATGCTGATTTCAAGCAGTAAACATCTGATCTTTTTAGATGTTCCAAGTAACAGCCCCTCTTAAAACTGTTCCATCATCTGGGTTATTTTGAACTTTTTCTCTAGCACCTCATCTCACACTGGCTTGCCAAAGTCTTGCGCTTCTCAACTTACTGGAAACAATAAATTCAATGATGTGACTTTGTGAAAAAATTTGATTGACCGATTATACCATGCCGGCTCAAAATTCTGAAATAAAACAATATCAGTATTTATCACACCACCACTTGCTTAAGGGAGGCATTTACACATAGGAAAACTTAAGATAACATAATATAACATGCAAACTTTAAATATTCTTTCATGCTTTTTTTAAATAATACTAACATAGCAGTGTTTACATTAGATATGGGTTTGAGCTACTAATAACATCAGATTCTGGTTTCATCAAGAATCTTGTAAAAATTTAAAAAGATGAACTTATATCACAATCCAAAACAGCATTTGTGGTGGATGAACCATCCCACTGAAGAAAGAAAATATAGTTATTCTGTAGTCTGTGCTGAGTGCAGTGCTAGACTAACAGACATCTTAAACATAGTGAAGCTGTGAGGATTATAAATATTTACCTTAAAATTTATAAATAATATTTCTTAGCATTACTGCTTCTTTCCACTTATACAAAAAGCTCTGAATTTCTCTTCAGCTTTCTATGCATGCTGAATATTTTGAAGAATTAAAAATTAAATGAAATGTAGGTTGCTATCACTTGGCAGAGCCTTGGGCTGGGGAAAATATGGAAAGAGCAGACTGGTGAACTCAAGCAGAAATTGCCCTAACAGGAAGACATCTGATTCTTCAAGATTTTCAAAGCATCTGTCTCAGTGTATACCTCCAAGACAGAGTCACTGCAAGTGCCATGAGACACTGCAGAGGAATGGAGTGAGCTGAAAACCACCAAATGGGAGGGAAAGATGAAAAAAGGTGTGGGTTTTTCTATGGTAGGGGAAGGAAATCATGGGTTACACTGGTCAGATTAAAGCCAAGATTTCCTTTAAAGGGAGACAGAAAAAAGGAAATACGCATTTCCTGTTTGGATGAAGATAAAAACATCTTAAGGGATGAAAACGAGTTAAAGTTAGACTGCCTGAAAATCAGATAGAATTAAGGAAAATAGGGAAGTCTTACTAAATTTCTTTACTTGCAGTAAGGAGGCTTGCTGCAATAGTAGCAACAGAGGAAACCTACAGATCTTTCTTGCATCTAGAGAATACCTTGAGCACCAGTAAAAGCTCAGCATGCGCTGTCTGCCCAGGTAAATCTGTGGAGGTTTTTTTTTTTTTTTGGGGGGGGGGGGAAGAGATATCTGCAGGGAAATGGCATCCTCCATCACATTTTGGAATATTTAATTTTCAAATACTGAAAAACCTTTTATTATTTTAATTATTAAATTTAATTATTATTCAAATACTGAAAAAAACCCTTATCTTTAAGTGAATATGTGGAATGGTGTGGAAAATCATATACAATCAAACCACTCACCTCATTATTGGATGTTGGTATTACTAACTTTGGATCAAAGACTGTGTAAGTATTGGTGGCTAAGTGTAGTCACCAGACCCTCTCAGAGTGATTCTGTTACATAAAATTACAAAACCGCAGCACCGATTTAGAAGGTATTATTTTTTTCTTACTAAGGAAATACTGTGATCATTTACATTCAGAAAATTTGAAATGTGTCATATCTCATCAGAGTGCCACATAATTAATATCCAGCTGCTCGGTTTCCAAATGTGACACAACCCAACCTAACCTCAGAAAGATAAGCACTTCCTCTGAAATGTGCATTATGCATTAATGTTGTCTTTTACATATATGGTGCCTATGCTATATGCGCACAACTGTGCGGTGAATTTTCCCTGCTTCAGTAGTGACAGGGCATGAAGACACAGTGCTTGCAATTTTGTTTAGATTCTACACTGTGGACTTAACAGGTAGCCTTAAATGTTCTGCTAAAACATAAAATACCACTATCAGCTTCTCCTTCAATTTTTCTTAATATTGTTATTAAAATAACAAGAATAACATACTGGAAGCTTGCCAAGTTGATTTTCAAATATTGAGGAAAAAGCGACATCAAAAAAAATCTGCGAGTGATTGATTGAAACTACACAAGCATATTCTGTGGGAACAGTCCTCTGAAAACATGCACACGTATCTTTTCAACTCTTAAAGACGTTAAAATAGCCAGCACTCTAATGTTTACTCTGCCAATATTTAATATAGGTGATAGCTCTCATTCTTCTTCCCTTATTAAATACTGTCCTTAATTATTGGTGTATGCTTCAAAATAGGCTGAGTTCAAGATTCCTGATAGTGATGGATGACTTCGGTGCTTCAGTTCTAGGTCCCTAGCATGAGATGTCCTTAAAAAGATCCGGCTTGCCATTTGCTGAACACGTAACCTTTGTAAATAATTTGCAGCTTAGTTTCCTCAAATATGTGCCAAATCACTACTGTTTTGTTTTTTTAACATAATGGTAAATCAGGCTAACAATATACCTACCAACACCTCCCCTCAAAATTAAAAAATATGTATATTTTCATGTATGTAATCCTTCCATTTTAATATCACAGTGACAGGAGGATCTGCCTTAGCTGTTTGCTTTGTGCTGTTATATTTAATATATTTAGAATGACCTTGTACCTCAGTTAAATTATATATGATCTGGTTTCTCAACAGAGCAATTTATGATCATTTGTCTTAGATTTTATGTATTGCTTTTCATTGTCCATCTCAGAAATTGTCTTACTTGCACGTGACAAGAAGTGATGGAGTATGTTATTAGAAGCACTTTGAAGATTCTTGATTTCAGAAATGTTAGTTTATGAGCCTCAGTCTCTCTCAGGAGCTGCATTAAAGCAGGGCCAGTCCAGGTCAGGAGGAATGGTGGCAAGCAGAGGACAGCCCTGACCCGTCCCTCCATGCACACTGCTTGCCCCACATGAGGCCTCTCTCCCGCAGCCCTTGGCCACCAGAAAACTCTCCCTGGCATCAGGGTGCTTGTTCACTGCCTAGGTAAGTTGGCTTGAAGGCTGCTTTGAAGTGCCACAACAGTGTCCAAAGAGCAGCTCACGCACAGCTTACGCTCTGCTCATTGCTAGTTGGTAATCTATAGGCAGGGCACTAGTGCAAGAGGGAACCTTTTTCTTGTGTTTGGCTGATATGCTGTCATAAAAAGGAAAAAGCTTTACTGGCATTACTTTCCAATGAAGACAATGTTGCTAGAATTGAAAAGAGAAAGGAGGTCACAAAAAGAAAAGGAAGCTGTCTTGTAAGTGAAAAGCATTTAAAAATGTACAATAGAGAAGAGCCAGGGGAGGATTTTCAAGGAAGGCCACTCAGAGCTGGTTTAACCTTGTGACACATCTCTTTATTCACAGTTTAGTCACATTCTGGAAGTACTTGATAATTGTAAAAGGTGAGTGAGTACTACAGAAGAAATAATTCATACTTACTCTTTTGCTATCCCCATCTCTGAATGAAGGAGACTGCATTACAAGACGCTATTTAAGAAAGGGGATGGAGTTTCATTCTTAATAACAAGATACATTACAATGTTACTGTAGAGATGAGAACTTGGGTCCTCTAGAGAGCACAAAAGTAATCCTCACAATCTGGTTTTAATGTGAATATTGCTAGTTTAAACTGTATTGCAGTGGCAACGGCATAGGTAATGTTGGGACTCCAAAATATTTTTCAGTTTACCCCTGCACTTGCTGATGACTCAGAGGCAGAGATGATTCACCAGAGGTCAAAATCTTACATCCAGTTATGTCACTTACAAAGATCAGGATAAATCAGCAGGAGATTTGCATAGTCCATAGTGGTATGGTTGGGCAGTCCAGAGCCACAACAGAGCCTCAGTGAGGTCTAGCTCAGGGCCTGTGCAGCACACCAACCTCACAGGGCTGCTTCTCTACTCCTTAAAACCTAAGGACTGAGGTGCACCAGGCTCAGAGGGTGCTATTTCACACACGTGTTTTAGGCCTGAATGTGTCTTCCAAGTAGCTTAGACTTTTTCTGGCCTCATTCAGAGGAATGAATTTTATGCTGCAAAGCAATCAGCTGCAAAGACTGTGCTCCCTGCATGGTCTAATCCCTTAACTTGGGTGCATTCAGGCACCTGAGCCTATTTATATTTTTGTCTTGTCATTTCTAGTATCCCCATCACATTCATTTATTGGAAAGCAGTATTGAGAACAGCCTGTCTTCACTTTTAGTGGTTTCCTGAAAAAAAGCCACTGACTTTCTCTTCCTCCCAACAATTTGGCTATGTTTTTCTGTGCATGACAACTCTATGCATTATGTTCAATAGGGACCATTTGTAGAGCACATGTGACAATGGCCAAGTGGCATTTTTCCCTTTCAGTGTGTGCTTTAGTTCTTATCCTCAATAAACAGAGTGAGCCTGAGTATGCTGCTTCTGCATAAATGGATTAAGTACCATTAAGGCACTGAGGCTGTATTAAGTAAGCCTCATTGCTGCCCTCCCCTTCTTTGCTCTTCACTGGGATCATGCAAGACAAAAGTAAATCTCACTTGAAGGGCAAAAGGGTTAAATAAATGCAGAGTCACTTTTTCTGTTTCAGGAAAGTGTTTGTAATAAATTGTATCAATAAGGGTTTTCATGGTTTTGGGAACAGTTGACTTTAGGGTGTGTGAATGCTCTTTGAATCTTCTGTTAATTTAGTTGTCTTCAGAGATTAGAAAGGCCCTATAGGCAAGAAGGAACAACTGTTTTAAGATTATGTCTAGCCCATTTCTGGCAATGCCCACTGAAAGGTGTTTTTTTTTTTTTTTTATCTTAATAATTTTGTTGTCCTCAAATGATGTGGCAGAAAACATTTTTCTCCTACAGGTTGATCAGTTTATTAAGCAATTAAGTCTGATACTTGACTTTGTTCTTCTTTGCCCTGGCCATGAATAGTGGACAGTACAGGGACTTTGTTCCTTTAGGGTACTTTAAGAATGCCCTAACACTTTAGCACAACCAGGGCAGATAAATCCAAAAGTAAGTCTGGGGCTCATCTAATTTGTCAAGGATCAATGAAAAATGTGTGAGTGTCATTTCTCATAGACAGTTATATCTGTTTGCTGCTGTCCTACCTGAGGCTGTCTTTTATTAATTCTGCTTTCATATGGGTTGAAAAAATAATATGTCCAGAAAATAATCACAATACAGCAGAAGAACTCAAGAAGTTGTCAAGTGAAATGAAACCGGCAACATTGGTTGTTCAATTATATATAATTAATGTAAGCATGAAAAACAGTTTGCCTAACTATTTCTTATACCACATCAGCTTTTCTTTAGGGAGAAAAAGTATTCTCTGGTGCTTGAAACGCAACTGTTTTAAATGTGCATCTATACATATATCCTATTAACCATGATTAAGTTCAGATTTTTTATTTTTGCCAAGAATGACTGCATTGTCAATATTTGTTTTATTTCTGTAATATCTAGCCACAGTTATTGAGAAATGTCTCTTCCTCCTTTCATTCAAAGCCAAATTGCCCTTGCTTCCCCATTCAAAATCTTCATTCAGCAAATAAACATTTGATTAAATTAAAGCATAAGAGATGTCCAGCCTACATCCATAAAACGTAGCCGCATGCTTATACAAGGAAAAGGAGAGGGAGTTTTTGTATATCAGCTGTAAGAGAGCATCAAGTAGCTTTTTTATTGCTGTTGTCCTCCCAGTAGACATAGTTGATCTGACATGAGTAGGTTTAGTGCTAATGATATCACTGCATATCTCACTGTATGTATACATTAAAATATTCTCCCTCTAGAGCAATCTGGCCTTTCACCAACCTCCTGATGGCCATGAAAATAAACTGCAGTGCAAATTATGCTAAAAATTCAAAGGATGAAAGTAAAACTCGTATCTGCAGAATTCTTAATTTGTACTTACAGCCATCTGTTGTTGTTATCCCCAGAGATACCGGCCTTGCTCTCTTCTTGCTCTGTCAGGATTTCATTCAGTCACCTCTTTGGTTACCACACAGTCATAGGAAACATGCTTTTTTCCCCCCCTTGCTCTAGCTCTCTCTTTCTTTGTCTCTCCCCTTTTTTTTCCTTCTTCCTATAAGGAAGTATTACTTTTTTGTAATTTGAACAGTAAGCATCTCCCTGGTGAGCCCATCTGAAAAAAACCCAAAAGCTACACCCCCATTCCACACAGGTGAGGCAAACAAAACCAGAGGTACCCCAGTGGAGGCTGGAGCGCGGATGGCTCTGTACCCTGGGAGAAATCCTCAGCTCAGGTACAGAAGTTATAGGCTACTGCATTCATATTTCCTCCTCTCTGAGCAGTTCATCAAAGTTAACTGACCTGCTCAAATTACACATAAAAAACTAAACTACCTTGTCCTTTCCTAAACATACTTTGAAAGAAAAAAGTCTATCTGATAACTGCCTTCTAAAGGTCACAGTAAACAGGGGAAAGTTGGCAGCATTTTTTTTTCTGCTTTTATTATTTGGCTTAACTGCTATATTTGTTCCAGTCCTTACTGTGGAAAACAAGCATTTGGTCTGTTATAAATCATGAAGTTATCAGTCCCAGTATCGAGGAAAGTATTAGAAAATGCTATTGTCAGCCCTAAGCATGAAAATTCAGATTGCCAAGCCAATGTGACTAAATGCAGCCTTGTATACAGCAGGCTGCAGATGTCCTTCCAGAGGTACCTCATTGATGATTTCATGAACTCGCTGCTGGTACAAATAAGCCCGGTGCCCTCCACGAGTATTTGCCAAAAGCAGCAAACGAATCACTGCTTGGCTTTTCACAATTCCAGAGAAGAGCTGTACTCTCTGGTAACTCAGGCTGCCTCCACTTCTGCTGCTGCTTTCAGCTGCCACTGAACATGGTGGTAGTTCTTGTCCTGTGTCACTGAGTGGAAGGGAGCAAGCACTTGCCCCACTCTGCCGTCCACAGATATGCTCACTAGTGAGGTTATTCTCAATCTCTTGGTCTTATCCTTCCACATTTTTGGTAGCTTATTGATACTGCTTCTGATATTTCTTTGGAAAAAGCACATTTCTTGTCCCAGTTGTTCCTTCAAAACAATCATCCATATGCTTGGGACTATGCAGGCACTGAATTAGTCAACAGGCAAATAATAAGTATAATAGTACAGTAAATGTACACAATAAACCTGATGTCCAGGCAATGAAAATCAGTATGGTTTCATTACAGTTAATGGGATTTCTGACTCCTGAGGACTTGTTAACCTCAATTGGAAGTTAAATATTTGTCCAGATAATATAATAAACACAAGAAAAAAATCCATTTTATACATGAAGACTCTACACATCCCTCCAAACGTGGCTCCTGTGCACACAATATTATACTGGGCAAAATCCCAATCCTGCTGAAATCAACAGAGCGGCTTTCATTACCTGTAATTGTTATCTGCAACTCGGGTTTCTTCACCGATAATTATGTGGCCCTATTATAATAGAAAGGCAACACATTATAGATTGCTTGAACGGGATCATGCACTACATGACTAAATATTTTGTATTGTGAATCAATCTCTCAGTTTTTTGGGAAACTGTTTCTTTAAAATTCAGGGCAATGCATAGGAAGTGACCTAATGGAGTCAACAGAAAAGCTCCTGCTGACTTGACTAGAGCTCAGCTTTGCCCCACTAAATTTAACCCAATACTGCACCTATAGTGGGAAAAGGTTAAAGGTATTAGCTGAATTCCATTGTGACTTTCATTCATTAAAAGCTGTAATCTACCAGCAAAACTCAGGACTTCCTACAAACATAGGAAACCAAACTAGAGAAGGTTTTGATGCTGCAAAGCCATCAAAAGTCCAAAGATTCTGTTCCAGGGGCAGCAAAGCTGGCCGGGGTCCTTGGTTAAACTATACAAAGACGTGAACTTGTGGAGAAAATGATTAAAGGAACTTTAAAGAGAGCACTGTAACAGTTACCCTGCAGTTAATTTATTTGTGTTATGCTTCTGGGCATTTACAGTGTGAGAAAAGATGTGTCCAGAAGAATAAGCTGTTTTGATTTGAATAGATACTTGTATAGTTAATCACAATGTTTTGTGTATGCTTTGGCCAGTCTGCCTTCTGAGTACTTACTAAATCTAGGCTAATTTAACAGCAGCATATTCAGATCTCTTCATGCATTTTGATGTATAACAAAACCATTGATCTGGATTTTGGTATGGTTAGAAAAGCAAATAAGCAGTCTGTGAAAATACAAATGGGTTTGTTAATGCTTATATCCATCAATGAAGCATTTCAATGCATTTTAATTTATAGAAGACATTTATATGGACCTGTCATTAAGCTTAGTCCTGAGGTAATGGACTTGGATTCTTTGCCTTTCAAAAATACGACAGTTAAACTATTCCTTTTCTGATTTATACCACAGTTTTCCTTTACCATGAACAACCATGTCCTCACAGTGCTGCAAAGCATCCTCAGGAAGATGCGTCTTCCTCTCTGAGTCTCAAGGCCATCACAGCTGAAACTCTAAACTAATTACTGGAGCTAGCACTTAGTAATCACTACAGCGTAGAGACAGATGTAGCTGCTTGGCTTGATTGCAGCCCACCAACTAGCCATGCCCAGTGCAGGTGTTGCAGAGTGGGGTACCAGCTGCAGGGCTGGGCAGCAGCTGGTGGCAAGACACCCCTTTAAATCCAACTAAAAGGGCTCAGTCCTCTCAAACTGAAGATGGGTGTCACAGCTCAAACATGTCATACAGCAGCAAGTGCATATATATGTTCCTGAGACCAGATGGCTCTTGGAGGTTCATGTGTAAGGAGTCACAGGAAGTGGGAGACTGCTGGATCTGTGCAAGGAGAGAACAGGGTATGTTCCTATATATTTTGCTATAATTTGATAATGCAAAATTCAAAGTTGGTCTAGTTATTTCATTGAGGTTTGCAAAGGGTTTTTGTTAATGCAATGTCTGAATTTGGCCACATGTAGCTCAGAGGCAGTTCCATGTTAGACAAGGAACAACAAATGGAGGAAAATATCATATGCCAAAATCATCCTGCCTGAATTGCACGTTTCTAAGAACTGCATAAATCCAATGTATTTGAGTATGATCCTAAAAGACAATTGTATAAAAACATTTTCACATGGTATTGCTCCAAGAATAGTGAGTGAAAAAAGCTTCTTCTAGAGTCTCAGAAAACTGAACATTTTTCAGCTGGATTCCACTCAGTAAGTGTAAACTTACCAGTTAAACTTACAAAAGCAAATAACCTCCTTGGCAAGTTTCAAGAAAAAACTTCTATGAGCACTAAGCAATTAAGTGAATAAGACACTAGTTACTACCACTGGAGTTCAGGTTTACATTTAATCATAGTGCTAATTGAAATTACTGTTGTAGTGACTATGCAGTCCTCATTAGAGGATACTCCATGTCACAAACCTGCCACATGTAATCTGGCACCTGTGATGAAATCTCTAAAACTAAGGCCCAAGACCCAGCTAATGTGGAAAAAGAATTACTTCTAACCACACGAGACAAAAGTTCTCTTGTCAGTCAAGCAGTGCACAAATTTTGCATCTATGGATAAATTAATAGCTTCACATCCTGGATTATTACTCAGTTTTCACTTTTTGATAAACATATTGCAGTATACTGGTTTTAAATGTCATAATTCATTTATCAATATGCAGGACAGCATTTAAATCCTTAGATAAACAGAACTGACCTAAGTATCTTATATTATGGAAAAGCTAAATATATCGTTAAGTCATACACATATTTAAAAACTACTTACAAAAATGGGGAAAACTGCCATTACTATCAATACATATCATAAAACATGAGGAAATATGCATATACATCTCCTCTGTCAATATCTAAAGGCCAAATCCTGAAAACTTTCCCATGATTGGTCCTTTAAGGATTTACAGAAACATGCTGAAGCAAGATACAAGCTCAAATATATTTAATGCAAAAGGAAAAAGAAAAGTAACTAAAATTCAAGCTGAACCCTAGATCTACATACTGGTAAAGCACCATTTTCTGCAGAATCAGATGTGTTTGGAGCCTGGCTGGAAACTGTTCATTCTGCTTTTTGATTAAAAGACTGTACAGTGTGCAAGGCAGTAGACAACTCATCCCAAGATTTCTGAGTTATTTCTCTTCTGCTAGAAGATGACATTACACTGACACCATCTCATACTTACTTACGCTTTCAGGTTTTCAGTTTCTCATCTTAGCGACAGTCCAGAGGAATGTGTTCTTTTTCTAGGTTACGTACTTTGTTGCTTCATGAAAACATATCTTGGGATGTTTGATATCTTCTGGCTTTGTATTGCAGGCAGAGTTCTTCTACAAGTATCATCTCCTCCACAGCTTGAAAGATTGACTTTTTTCCTTGCTGGTTATTTTAATGTAGGTTGCCTTTCTGCTACTCACTTAGACTGCATTTCTACTAGGTCAGATGGAAGGGAATAAGAGGAAGGGGGAAGAAAAGGGGGGGGGGGAAAGAGGGGGGAAAAAAAAACCCCAAACCCCCACGAAAGTTGGTACTGTTTGGCACTGTGGGTACTTCTACCTCCCAAAGAAAATAATTCCCTGAACTCCCATTATGGGAATGTCTGAAATCAGAGGCTCATCTAAGCTCCACTGAATGAGAGTAAGGAATAGATATCTTCATTTTGATACAATTTTAGAATTGAGACTTAGGCTGAGATGATTTGAACTGAATTGTTTCAGATTTCCTATGATGCATGGCCCTTGATTCATCAACTGACATGCAAAAATGTAATTCAGATATGCCTCTCTATTCTTTATCCAATAAAGAACTGTATGCTTCAAACTCAAGAATCATATCTTTTTTTCCTTACTTTAAGGTCTATTAAAAATATTCTACAACCTGCAACTGTTCAGGAGAGGTTATTATATCAAATGAATTACATTAGTACACAGACAGAGTGAGGAAAAATAAGAATCAAAGCATTTAATCCACAACTTGTCACCTTTTCCAAATTGTCTTGAAAATGTTAATCACAATGGCTTGTAATTCACTTGTCTCTCAGTTTCTGCCCCATTAAACATCATTATGCCCCTTAAAGTCTTTTTTGGTTTCTTACACTTTTATTTCTCTTTGCCTGTTACAATACAGCTCTTCTTGCTCCATCATTCTCCCTGACAGATTCCTCTTCCTTTAGCTTTGGCAGAACACTGCTTTTTATTGTAGTTTCTGTGATCTATTTTGGTGCTTGGAATGTCACCTTTTTTCTGAAAAGACTTATCTGCTTGAAAGCTAGAATCTCAGCTCACTTTATTCTATTCTAAATGATTTAAACTTCATTTATGTAGGGGCTGAAATCCAGATCTTTACTCTCTCAGGAAAGTGCCTTAACCACTAGGCTACTGAGTCTCCCTGGACAGATAAATTTTGAGTTATTCAAATTTTGATTATGCAGAGTGGAATAGTTTCAGAAGAAGCAGCTGAGAACACATACTGTGTCCACCAACTAGTTAAGTCTGCTGGCTTCCTGCAAGCTGAGAGGAATCGTCACATTCCTCCAGACAGGAGGCAACTGATCTTGGGTTATCCACATACTAAAAGAGTTGTTTCATGTTTCAGTGTGTTTAAAAAGGCCTTTGACCCCTCTTCTTTTATAAGATGAGGACACTAAGCATCCAGCTTCAGGAAGCGATTCAGAGCTGTGGATGTTCCCGGTGGTCAGAAATCGGTTTGGATCAGACTGTAGTGCCACAATTCTGAATAAATATAATGTTGAAACACACCTTCCTCAGGGCAGTATTTCAGATATGATTATATTAGGTGTTTCCCTAATGCTTTTTTGTGCATCCCATGTGTCACTTTTCCCTTAAAATGCAGGAAGAAATATAGGCATCTCACTCCCAGATATATATCCATCCCATTAAGCTGGAGGACACAGTACCTAAAACTTGGATATTACGATGCCCAACTCTGAACTACCATTTGTGGGCTGAGACCTGCATTCGGGCACTACCACACTTTGGAAACCTTTCATGTATGGCATGAGCTAACAGGCACCATCTCCGCTACCTTGCTAGCAGGGAGAGCAGTCCGCTCACTCTCTGCAAAAACAGGTGGGGAAGTAACTGAATGTGGTTAGTGGACCAGAGCTAACAGATGCTGCTAGTGTCTTGGGAATACAACAGTCAACTGGAAGAAAATATACACGCGTAGCCACTTCCACAGTAATTGTGGATACTGGCAAGATAAGGTGGTGGTGGGGATGGAAATTACATAATGGGAGATTTTTATGGGGCAGGGATTCCTGACAACTGATTCAATATGCAAACCTACCATAAGGAAATGCAGTCCTTCACTCCATTTCTAACTATCTTACTTTGCTTTCACAGTAGTGAGAGAAAAGCTTATATAAGCGCAAAAGAAAAACAAGATGATAGGAAAATACTATTCCTATTAAATCATGGATTGTAATTCTGTAAAGCATGCTTATCAAAATGTGTTGTATAGTTTCAGACTTACCAATTAAACAAAAAGTGGCTGTTACTTAACTCTAAAGGTGACAAAACATTTAATATAAAGGGCAAAATCCTGTCTGCTCCTTTTATTGCATTAGGAAAAAAAAGTGTGAGCAGACAAAATGTTCAGGCACCGGATGAGCACAGACAGAACCAATAAAATCAGAAAGATGGTGTTTTATTGTGCTCTGGTGGATGGTGAATTATGCCTCTGAAGGATATTTCACCAGTTTACTGCGTATAGGTTTGATGGTAAGTAACCCTTTTTGTAATTGCTGCTTAGTGTTTGCCTGCATAGTGCAAGATGTTATAATAGTAATAATAACCTGTGCAAAACTCTTCCAATGACCATATAAAGACCTGTATTAAGGTCTTTAATAGTGCTGTAATGGCTGAGTAAGGAGTTAAAGCACATTAAAGATGATCCTACAAAGCACAGTATGCCATCAGTAAAATAAGCCACATGCCAGCCTTTTCTGAGTGCAGATGAATGAATGACAGAGGAAAAGGTCAAAAATATTATGTAGAGTAAGAGATTTTCAGGGCATAAGATCATTAGATCATTTAGTCTCACCACCTGTATAACACATGGTAAATAATCTCACCCTGTGTCCTTGGATTTTAGCCAAGTATCTTGTTAAGTGTATGCATATTTAACAAGACATCAAGTCCTGATCTGAAGACGCTGAAAGACAGAAAATGTACCACTGCTTTGGCATAGTGTTTCTGTGATAAAATATGTGCATTGTTGCATCATTCTGAACTAATCCAGAAATTTTTGAAGATAGCTATATCTGTCTTTAGATGAATGACTTTACATGTTTAGATCTTCTTAAAAAGAAAGCAATCATGGGAAACATGGAAGTTACTGTATTAAAAAGAAGCAATAGTACTCACTTCAGAACTGAGTTACCTTTTTTGAGGTCACTCTTCAAGTGGCGACACATCATCCGTGTGAAGATGTCCTGCCAAAAAGAGAACAAAATTAAGGATCTTTTTGGTACTGATAAAATGATTTCAAATCCTGAAGTGATATGAAAATTGTATGAGGATGATCATAAATTCTTATAGGGACTAATAACAAGATGATGATCTTATATTCTTATAGGAACTAATAACAAGAGTATAGGGAAAAAAGAAAAAATCCTGTATTACAGATCAGAACCTAATATAACAGATTTAGCTACTAAGCTAAACTGTAACTTCCAGCAGTTTAAGTTTCTGAATAAAAGCTAATATACGTTTTAAAAAAAACCAGACCTTAGTCCAAAAAAGTAGCTATCTTACAAGGTGAATACAGCCATGTTGCAACTGTCATGGATCAGCTATAGTTTCTCTAACTTCGGGGACATAGCCAGTTTGCCAAGAGTTGAGACTCTGGCATGTGTTGAACTGAATGCCATGTGCAACCTCTTATTCCCTTTACCCAAAGAGGGGTTGAGGCCTGGAAGATGTGGAGCATACTGATTTCCCAGAGACAGCAGTCTCTACCTTTTGAGGTTTCTACAATCCCATAGCCAGTGCTTTTCCATCCTTAGAAGGAGGGGTTTCACCTCAGATTGAGGGCTTCCAGAGTATAGAAGAAAATTACATTTCAATAGTTACTGCATAGCTGGCTGCTACGTCCTGCAAGCAATTGCAAGTATAGCGTATGCAGAACAAAGATGGCTTTTACTTATAAGAATGTGGAAGTTGGAAGCACAGATGATGCATTATGCACCAGAGGGGGACAGGATTCATAATCCTTCTCTAAATACCTGGGAACAAATCCTGGCCTTCACTGGATTTAATGAGAAAATTAAATGCCACTTGGTGAGCTAGGTTTTTCTCCTGGGTTTTTTTTAAGCTTGTGCTGTCAGGCTCTCTCATGCAAGGGCTGGTAACCTCTTAAAGAAGCAAGAAGTTATCAATCAGGGGAAAAATAGTTGGTTTGCCACTGGGTGAGGCACGGGATCCCAGCTCCCGCTGCATTCCAGAGGGCAGTGCAGGTGTGCAGCAAGCATCCAGTCTCCTTCATCCTCAGGTGAAGATCCTTTTCCTCTGTTATACAGAGGTCTCCATTTCAAAATCCAAGACAAGCTCTTTATACTGAGGAGACAGGGAAAAGAAAGTAAAATTATTTGCATGTCACCAAATAGCCTATAATTAAATACATATTAATTATAAATGCACACAAATCTTAATATGTTGAGAATTAAAGGAATAAAATTTGCAAATGGCTTAAGAATTTAGGGAAAATTACATACACAAACACATACAGAAGCCACAGCCACATAAAAATCTGTATCCTTCAAAATGATTAATTTCACAGTATTTCATTAGTTCTCTTGCCTTTCAGAGGCCAAAAAAATGCCTTCCTTCTTAGCAGACACACAACGTGCGCACACACCACACAGCCTGGCAGAGTAATCTGTGCTGTGCCCCACCTTCTCCTTTAAAACACAAATTCACGCATCCTGGGCTACAATGAGCTCTTCTGTCCTGATCCAAAGGAGTTATGCATGGAGACGAGCTGAATTAGTGGTAGCCTGAGCACCAGAAACAGACACCTTCCTGATGGGACAGCAGCCTAGAGTCCAACTTCTCACAGAGTAGAGCTACTTCCCCGCTTGCAGCTAATGAGTTCTCCCCTTACAAAAAGATCTCTGAGGACCAGGGAATAGAAAAGGGGGAATGTAGTAAGCTGGCAGCTGTGCCCACGTGTGACAGGTTTTTCAGGTGAGTCTTGCTCCCCCTCTGCTTCTGCTAATAGAGGGTAGCATATGGCCACTTGTTAAATCTCAACAGGATTTTCTACAACTGCAGTGTTACTAGAGGCATTCAATAACACTGATGGATGTCATGGGGGAAAGTGAAGTAGTTACAGTGTCTGCGCGGTGAATTTTCAGAGGACTAATTAAGAGTCCCTGGCAAATAGTTTCTGAATTACTATTTAAAAAATAAAAACAAAAAAACACCAACTGAACAACATAATAACTAAGTTGACTCCTGTTATGGTTTGGTATATTCAGCACCTAGAAAGAGGAAATCTATCACTAACAGATCCTGGGAGGCTGGTACATATAAGGACGTACTTCTGCATAGTAGATTATGCTGCAGAGAAAGTGGTGAAAGACTATCAGCCACGTTGTTATATTATAAATGCTAAAATTAAAGCTTTTCTTTCTATTCATTTAAAAAAATATATTTTTCCTTTCAAAAAATAACATCTTTATTTTGGTTAATAACAAAAGAAATAGAAACAGTATAGATAACTGTTGTCCTTTCATTGCAAGGCTACAGACATGTACAGAAAAGAATTCTGAGGCAGGGAAAATCATCACTTAAGCTTTCAGCTTTTGTTCAGAAATATGCTATGTGACCCCACCATTGAAATAGTGCAAATGCTGCCATCTTTAGTGGGCTTTGATCATGTTAAAAAGCTATTAGGACACCTTTTTTTCCCTTTTCAATGGAAAAATTAAGTAGCCTTTTGAACACAGCCTGTATTTAGTTAGGAAAAAAAGAACAGCAATATAAACTGTGAAAGTACTAAAACATATGGGGGGGTATGAATATATAGTGTATATTTTGTAAATGCATTCTAGATCAACATGCAAGAAGGTATGTTGAAAATATACCCAAAGAGAATTTCTTAAATACAGCCATGCTACTCTGTGTTATCATTATAAAATGAGGATGCCTTATCTACAAATACTGGGATGTGGCTGAATAGCAGATTTTCTGTATCAAAGGAAGCACAACTGAACATTCAGAAGTTGCTCAGTGCAGTGATTGGAGGCTTCTTCGTTCCTCCTCACAGAACGTGTAAACATTAATTTGAAGAACATGTTTATTATCATAGCACAATGTCTTATCAGCAGTCATGCATCTGTTCATCACTTCAGCCATTTCTAGAATGTGACAATGAAATTTCTTTTAAGGAAGCACTTATTTTCTAACAGAGGCTTTCTTAAAAAGTTTAAATTTGGATTCTTTTTATATCTATTATGTCATCACGTGATAATTTATCATCACAGAAATGCCTTAAAGATATCAAAAGACATATAAAAGACTCATGAAGAATTAGAACTATCTGGCACAATCCAGTAATTGAGTCTCCAAGTCCTACTTCATCCTAAGTTTATGGCTTTTGACATTTAATATACATGATTTGATCTAGCATGAAATCTTTGGCTTCTCTACACCAGAAAAACAGCTTACAGACATATGATATAGACATATATAAGTAGTTCTTGTATACCCCATAGATCTACCCGTATAGATATACCCATATGTTTTACCCATTGCATATGGGAAGAAGATAAATTTTGACTGACCATTAAGAGACCATTGATAACATTTATGCAATGTTATCCCTAGGTCCACAAAACAAACATAATAGCTGTACAGAATAAACAGTTACAATATTGACAAAGGTTAAGCATCAAACGTCCTCTAAAATCTGAGCTGGTAAGCGTTCAGATCAGAAACCAAAGATCTAAACATTTTGCTCATTTGCTACCTGAACTTAAATCAGAGGTTATTACAATATGAATGACTATCCTGTTTGCTACTGCATGCAGGAGCAAAGCTCAGATGATTGAGGCTCTGATGTGCAGACGGGTAACTTGATTTGCTTGGCCAGTTCTCCTGCAATAGCGCTGAGTAAAAGGGAACTGTTTGCCAAAGCTCTGTAAAGTGATTTCATAACTTAGCAAAAAACAGAGATAGCTTTACATACACAGATTTTAGAAGGAACTGCCTTATTACTAGGTAATAATATTAAGTTATTGTGTTCAATCGATATGTTTATCCCTGATACAGATTTGAACCKGTTATTCATTATTTGGGAACCTGTCATGAATTATTCACATTCTAAGGCCAAGTTAACAGAAAGCACATTAGCAACACTTCAGGGACCCACTGGGTTGTGGAGAGATCCACTGTACCTTGACAGGAGCTGACCCATTTGACATTGCATAGGACGAGGGCTATATCAAGCAATAAAAAGCACATTAAACAAACAACTTCCAGAGGAATAGCTTAATATAAAAGTGCTGGAGCTGCCTCTTGGCTCAGGGGCTATATTTTATTGCTGAAAAGCAACGCAATTAATGTAATTATTAATTTCCTCCTAATCTTTAGAGGTAGACATTTGAGCACTTCGGAGCTTACTCCTTTTTTATTCTTTAAAGAATGAAGTAAGGTTTATTATAAATGTGGTTAAATTACCAGTTTTAGAAGAGAAAATTAGAAATGTTGACTGCTTGCTTGCTTGCTTGCTTGTATATTGCAGGTAGCAATCAATCAGGTCCCATCACTAAGWACACTTTGGCATGCTACCTCCTGATTCTTGTTTGATGATCCTACCTTGTAACAGTTTTGGATGATGTTTATTCTGGCAGACCTGAATTATTTGGGAAAATTTCAGTCAGAATGTTTCAGTCAATTTCAAAATCTGAGATGAGGAGTAAATATCCATTTTCACGATTGTAAAAACTCTTTGGGATCTTTTCTAAATGTCCAAATACTGAAACTTAGAAAACTCTTGCTAAATCTCACATTCACGCTGGGTATGACTGAAAGGAGGAAAGCCCGCACTTGTGTTTTCACATACTATTGACAGATGCAAGGCTCTCCTTTCACAGGACTCTTAAATGTAGAAGTCAGCTTTGGTGGAAAATGGTTTGCTTGATTTAAAAAGTATTAACATTGAAGCAGAACATTAAATTGCTTATGCTTTTGGAACTATCAGACAAAAAGGAAAAAGAAAAGTCTACTGAAATAATATGTTTTGACCATTTGGAAACATCTTTGTTTTTATAAAGGTGGACAAATTTTGGAACAAAAACTTAGATATTTTGATAGTTTTCAATCATCTAATACGCAGACATTTTTCACTTAGAAATATGCATAAAAATCAAAGATTTCTTAGTAATGAGTTAAAAAAWTTGGCATTTTTCATAAAGTCCCTTTTCAATTTTTTTTAAACCCCAGCTCAACTGCAACAGGCATGGAGACTACCATGAGGGCAAAAGGATATTTTTTCCTGTGCCTGTGAATAGCACTATAGTATTCCATAATGATTAAGACAATTTCCAGAAGTCTTTGAGCATGGGCATTTTTCCCCTGAGTATTAATGTAAGTACATATGAAAATATATAGCTACATATCTATGAACTGTTGTGTAACTCTTGCATTTCACGGACAGGCACAGCACATTTTGAGACTTCACAACTCCATTTTAAGCAGGAAATCCCATTTGGCCTCCCGTCTGTCTTATACAGTGGGTCCAAATTGTCTTGAAATGTGAAACAAAATGTAGACAAATAAGAGATGAGACCAGACAAAACTAAAATGTTCCTTGAAATATTTCTACAACAAATGGGCATCACTTTCAGCTACTTGATTATTTTCTTGTCACAGGATATGTTGAGAATGAGAAACTGATTTGGACTGTGTCTTTCTTCTGAGATCACCGAACGATCTGAAATTTAGAACGAAACCTCCCAAACAGAGAAGGTTATTCAGGCAATCCACGACAGCAAGAGCATGGTATAACTTCAGCCTCTGATTCAGTCCTACGGACGCGTGTGGAACTTTAGACCATTTCTGGGACTGGAAATCTTCACTGGCAGAAAGGGTATTGAGTGCTATAAAGAAGACTCTTGTCAAAGTTGCTGCTTTTGAAAGGATGCCAGGGAAATTCAATACACTGTAGACAGAAAATGAACTGGAAGTACCTGTGTTGCTCATTCTGGGTTTGATTGTCCTGGATGAGTTCCAGAGAAAAATAATAAAAACACCCCAGAGTGTGTGTGTGTGTGTGTGTGTGTGTGTGTACATCAGCCTACTGCATTTGACATGTTTTGCATTGAATAATTAAAAACTAAGCTCTTATAAATTGCATAACTGGAGATTTATATTGAACGAATGAAAAGACTATGTATACTCATGCAATTTTACATACTGTTATAATCCTTGCTTTCCTCTAATGACAGTAAATATAAATAATTAGGAAAACTTGGGTAAGGTTTCTTGCAAAGCATACTGCAAACTTTCTAACCTTGATGTCCTAAGTGCCCTCAATGGCATTTAACATTCATTTTCCAGAGGGGTTTGGGTGATGTGCAAATTCTTGCAACCGTATGGCCTGGCTGGGCCCCTGCTGGGGCAGATGTGATGGGCGGGCTGTGCCCTCGGGGAAACCCTCCAGCCTGATGCATTGACAGGCCAGTTGCAGCTTGAAGGGGGGTGTGGGCTGGAAACGTCCACAAGCTCTGAACTGGCCCAAGTGCTGGCGCTCCGGAAGAGGCAGTTACTAACATCTCCGAAAGGTTTTGCAGCACGTGCTATTCCTGGAGCCGTGGCACAGTGTTACAAACCCTTTGCCGGTGCCAATATAGGCCTGGCCAGTGCTGCAAATAAATTTTCATGTGTATTTTTAGTAGCTGTTATTTGGAGATTTTATACCTCAGTAGCTTGTTGTTGTGATTAGACATATAAAGTCTCCCCTCCCATCTCTTATATCAGTGTRACTATACAAACTTTGTGATAGTATGCCCGAGTTACACAGAGAAAAGTGAAAGAAGAACCGTGCCCTGGGAGTAAAACACCAGTTTAAGTATAAGCTTATATGTAGCGACTTATTCACTTAAATTATATGAAAGTCATGGATACTCTGGGTGTAAATCCAGGTGGAACTGAGCCACTAATTTATGAACGCACTGCACTCCTGTGAAAAGGAAAAACAAACCTGGAGATCTGAGAGCCTTATAAAAGCATTCCCATTGTGGTGTAATCTTTTAGAAAAAAAAATAAATCATACCCCATCTTTTTGTAAATTGACCTGTAAGTTACTGGCAGCAAATCAATAGGATATAAATGAAAAATAATAGTGCAATAACAATGCTGTGTATTATCCTGGACCGCAGATGAAAACTTGTAAAACGATCAATATGATAAAGATTCAGTGCTGTTACTCTTTTACAAAGAAATGACAAAATAGCATACTGATTTTAAAAGGTTGCTGAAAAAAGCCTATACCCCAAAAATGCCAAAAAAATGAAAAGATAAACCCTAATATAAAACATTTTCTTGTTTCTGTTTCCTTTCTCCTAGTATTCCATTAATTCAAACTGCAATAAAAGGGAGCAAATTTTGTTTTGTTTGGAGAAAAAGTGAACAGGCTGCAGAAGCCAGTCATTTCAGCACTAGCCCGGTAAGCTCAACGGATGAGAAAAGAAGTCACTTGCATACAGTAAGTATATGAAAACTGGTGGTTTTCATGAAATACTCAGGAGCGTTTATTGCATTTACTATTTAGTTTTCTATGCTCCAGTGCTACTTGTTGTTCTGCTGCAAAAAACTGAGCAGCTCCAAAAAAATCCCAGGAAAGCATTTTTTTAATTGGAACAAGTTCAGAACTCCTTAGATTGGTGCTCTGCATACCTGGCTGACTGGCAAGTCTTGCTTTTGTCAGATCATAACACATTTGAAGTCTTTGTCCGTATCTCTGTAWCTTGTCTGGATCCTGACGTCAAGAAGGGTCATCCCTCTCCTAAGCAAATACGGCCTACTGCAAAGTTTTTTTTGTTTTTTTTTCATGGACTTCGAACTGTGTTCAAAGTTAGTCAAATTCATTGAATGACTCATACCAAAAAAGAGGTGGGCAGATTTTGAGACTTCAAGAAATTAAGCATTTCAGCATTACTGTCAAAATGATTGTAGTTTCTGTTTGGTTTGCTTTTTCCTGTTTCAGCCACTGAATGTTTGGTAAACATATTCATAAATTACAAGAAAGAAAATGCTACCRTAAAACAAATAGTTTACATGGGGAAATTAATAAAGAATAACATCAGCTTTGACATATCTGTATGTTGAGATATCAATCACCACAAATGGGAGAGGGAGAAACAGATCCTTAATGTCTGTAAAGCATTCTGAGATACTCAGACAAGAAATAAGATATAATTACAAATAATCAATCACTATTAAATGCATTTTTAGTGCTACATTTATTGCTTATGTGTTTCATGTGTTTGTTAAAGAACAGTAGCTTAGGAAAACACTGCAAGTGGCATTGACTGATAGAGGGAAATCCTGTCTCTACTAAAGTGAAGAGAACTTGCAAGAAAGGTAGAGATGAACAGGAATCTCTTAGTCATCCCAACACTTACTATCTATCTATCATCTGCACTGTTTTTTTTCAGGCAATCTTATCCTTCCACTTTGCCATTTTTTTTTTTTTTTTTTAATAGCCTTTTGCTTCATGCTACTCTTTCCTCCTGCCATATCTTTTTTATCAGCTATAAAGGCATTAGGCAGCTGGGAAGACTCAGAATAAACTAACAAATCTGGGAGCATCTTTGGCCCTAAGCCAGAACTGACGGACACCTCAACTCTACCTTGCTGTTTGGTCTAGCTGCAGGGTCCTGAGGCCTCCAGGAAGGATCCCTTGCCCTTGTGTGAATGCCCAGTTCAGAAGGGCTCAGCAAGCTTCACGGAGCTTAGCCTCAGTTACAAACACAAGACCTTAAAAGGTCTTATTACTGACCAGTCTTAAGGAAATAACAAGAGGGTGAGAAAATGCAGATTTTTATTGCTTCATCTCCCTTTCAGTCAATCCAGAATTTCAAGTGCATTGTAGAAATAACTTTGTATAATGTGTTTTGTGCAAATATGTTTTTCTATAATGGATTATAAGWTTTATTTGTAAGTAAGTGATAAGAAACCACTGTTTGTTTGTCAATGGAGATCTACTTGTGCAAAATATAGGTTATTGCATATCTTCAATGCTACAATGTTTAAACAATATTTTGCTTAGGAAGTCAAGTGCATAAAATTAGGAAGCGTCATTACTTTTGCAAGCTTAGTTTGGGCTTGTTATGGATTTTTATGATACTTTTTTCAGTGACATTATCATGTGTAATTATATTTATGTTTTTATGATATGCTCTCTGTCTCAGAGTATACAAGATGATTGATGCTCAGAAGGAAGGTCGTGCTTTGAATGAGGCTAGTGGTGCATCCTTAAAAACTTGTCTCATCTATAGAGTGGGCATGGTGACAGAGGTAGAAACCTACAGGTAGAAAAAGTCCATCTGGAGCTGTTGTCCTAGTCTGGAAAAGGAACTGCTTAGCTGTGCGACACGTGAATGCTGTATCAACAGTGCTGATGGCACAGCCTTAATGTTAAAATACATTAAGTCCTTTGCTGAATCAGGGCTTTAAGTATTACTAATATTCAAAGGTTACTTTAAATAAAAATAGTGGCAGCAGGGTTAAGAAAGAGGTTTTTTTAGAACACCACTCTTAGCTGTCTTGTGATTTAACTGTCATGACCATTTCTTGCCCTCTCACGGACATGAACAAATTCCTGTGAACTGAGGAATGAAATTTATGAACGCAGAGGTAGGATTATATCAAGGATTCATTATTAAAAAAAATAAGGCTGGCCATAAGCTTCACTAAATGAAAGCTAAAATTAGTAAATTCATTTTCAGTACATGATTTCCACAGTCATGGTACAGAATAAAAAATTAAGAACAGCAAAGGGAAATAAAAACTCAAGAGGAAAGAAATATATGAAGAGGGAAGACAAGACTCACAGCCTGACTGTCGCAGAGGAAACAAAGATTTCCAGCCTTGACACATTCAGAATTGACAGCAAACACAGTCATTAAAGGAACCTAGGAAAAACATGAGGAAGAAGGGCACAGGGCTTAGGGAGAGAGAGTCAGGTTTCAGAGGATTAGCTGAATCTCTTGAATTCATTCATTCATTATGTGATATGCGTTTCTATACGCAGGAGGAAAGGACATTCTGTATGAAAGCCTGCAGAAAGAAAACTCAGAGTATAAACGGGCTGSCTGTGTTCACAGTCCATAACAAACATACCCCTGTGTCTCTATTTTACACATACATGTGTAAAAATAGTGTGTACATGTGTAAAAATGGTGTGTGACACCACACCAAGGTCCAAGAGCAAATAACTTCTAACATCAGCTTCACGGCAGGTATGTGCACAAGCCAGCAGAGTTCATATTCAGGCCAAGAAATACAAGGAAACTAATTAAACATTAATCACTAATGTTGTGTATTTATCCCTCTAGTCTGCATGGTGCTTTTCAGATGAGCAGAAATGTAAGGACTTCACCCTGGAGATTTTAAAATTAAAATGAGTTACAATAATCAGAAAATAAAGAGGAGGAAATAAAGGCAGAATTGAAAAAAGAGGTGGTAAACTCACACGAGGGCATCATTTACGTGAAACAGTTTCGCCATTTCAGCTTGTTTTCTTGCAAGTACAAGGTAAACAGTTATCTCACTCATTATTCTTTGTATCTACCCACAGCTGCTTTATTGTGCAATAATTCCATAAATAAAAGCATAAAAAATTGTGGCAACTTGTGCATTCTCAGAACTATGTAAAATAACTTAGACAATCAATGCAACATGGCAAATAGCAGTTACCTTTCAATCTCACTTATATTTTCATTCTGGATTAGTAACTGCAGAGTGAAAATAAAATGCCTTTCTTGAAAGGCAGCCAAAAGCTAGTTTTCAAATTTCAGTTCGTGTTCAGTGCTTTATCACAATTTCATAAGAATAAGTTCTTAGCTTAGAGATTTACCGAATTGCCTTAAGGTGCATTTAAAATCATTTATCTCCATGCAGGTGCATCACTGTACACATTTTAAAAGTTATTTCAATATAAATCCGCAATTCATGGTTAGGAGTATGGATCGGAGGTCCACACACAGCTCCAGTCCCAAGATAGGCCGTCACCTGTGGAGCCACCCTTTATTTATTTTCAGTCAGTGACAAGGAGATCCCCTGTTTCGCCCATTAACAACCCAAACTTGTAATTTACTGGCACCTTGAAATAAAATATGAAACTCACTGTCTGTGAAGATACATTAATTTCTGAGGCACATCAGCCTCTATCTTATTTCTGCTCTTTAAAAATCCATGTTTCAATTAACTTTTTTTTTTTGAAGTATCTGCCTCTCCCATTGTAAGTGGCATTTCTTGAAAATCAGAACCACCTCAAAACTGAAAAATCTCAATTAATATTTTGGCTATCTCAAAAAAAAAAAAAAAAGATAAAAATTCTTAATGGAAATCTTGCCCAAACAGAAACTTCTGGTGTGTGCATATTTTAAGATTTGAATCTCTATACTGTCTTTCTTTTTGAAGAACTTAATAAGTGAATTTTCTGGATATATTTACAGACCATTTAATAAACACTGTAAAACAGATTCCTTAGACACAGAGTTCCATAAAATTCACATTCACCTACCTGTGAATCTGGGCAAAGATCTCCTGCATGCATGGTCCATAACGTACTGTAATACCGACATGACTAACTAAACCTCTCAGTGAGATTTTTGTGCCAAACTCCCAATGTTAAACAAAACAAAATATTTATTTCTGTTACTATTTTTTACTCCATTTTTTTAGCTGCTGTGTATGTTTCTGTATAATGCTTGCCCCATAAGAACAGCCGAAGCTGCGGAGTTCTCAGTGAAGTAGGCAGCGCCTAAAACTGCACTGTCCTAGCTGAGAAGAAATGCAATTAATTTTGAAATCTTTGATATGGTGCATAAATATCAGCACATAAATTCTACAGCTGAGGTATCTGACTATTTCAGCAGGCTGGCATAATGCTTTAAGTCACATGGAACAGTTCCTTAATTTTAAATTTTGTGCTCGCGTGTTACTATTTAGCCAACAGATAAAAAGCTTGGAGGTTGTTGTTGTTTTCACTATGAAACGGGCAAGTGTCCAAAACATAAAAGACTACTTAAAATGGGAAGCAAAACAGTGACAATTCAAACAAAATCCCCACAACAAAGCAAGCCAGGAAAAAAAACAGACAGACATCAAAACCAACTTTGCATGTAAAATTTGGAAATAATCATTAGCTTTCATAATTTTTGGAAAAGTCTCAAGGATTGGGTGGGGGAGTCGCATGTGTAAACAAAAAAGGCTGCCGGCTCTAGTTAAGCAGCACTTAAGGAAACATTCTCTTCCCTCAGAGTATGCCTTCCTTCCTTTTTTTGATTAAGTACTGATAGCTTGGAGATTTGCAAAGACCATGCAGTGATTTGCTAGGCCCAATCACTTTAAAAGTAGAACTTGGACTACTATCTGTTTTAAAAATAAATGTCTTTTTACCTAGCCATTATTTCACTCTCTGTGTGGGAAAAAAATGAGAACATTTTAAATGGATTTGCTGACCTCATGCTTAGAAATAAACCTCTATAACTCACTTATAGACCAGAAATTGAATTAATCTAGTTCAGATGTTCTAGATGCAGAAGAGCTTGCAAAGGCCACAGGTTATTTGGCACCAAAACCCAGTAAAGACAATTTTAAGCTGTGTATCAGGTACATTTGCATAATAATGAGTCACGTATAGTGCTTTGAAAGTATTTTCTAAAAGTCGYAGGAAATGATTATAAAAATTATTGCTTAAAAGTTTTGCATGCAAAAATGACACACTAATGAGTGCAAATTAGATTTCCCTTTTAAAAAACTTCCATCAGCAAATRTAAGTATGTGATAGATCTCCTAAGGAGAACTGGGAACTTCAAGTTGAGCTGCAAAGTAACCAAGTTCATCTGCAATAGATCTGCTTCAAAATTTATATTGTTATGAAAAATGTCTACATTTAGATTAAAACTTAAAAAAGAACAGAAAATATGTTTTCTGAAAACATTTTACGTTTTGTCTTCAGCTATACTTAAGCACCATTACTGTGCCTAGTGCTGGATGGATGAAATAAACATACAGAAATCACAGTCTGAAATGACACAAAAAAGAACTAAAGGCCAAGCCTCCTTTCATTGAATTTATTTACAGAGTTATTCAGAACAAAGACACTTAACCTCTAATGTAAACCTGTGGGGAAGATTATTTATCTTTAAGATGACACGAAGGCTAATGTAATGCAGACTGAAACTTTTGTCTTTTCATTGTGGAGGTGAGAAACGCTGGATTAAATTGTTCTGTTTAAAAAGTAACAGTTTAAAGAGTTGGTATAGCTGTGCTGAGATAACAGGTGCTTTAGTAAAGTTAAAATATTTGATATATATGTGCCTAAAACATATGCAGTCTGTACTTAGGATTATATTTAATTTGTAAAGATGCAGAAGTGCATGATCAAAGTAGCTTTAACAGATTTTTCAATAACCTTTCCACAGGAAAATTAAATTAAAAACACCAACTGGGAGGAACTCCAGCTTCAGACAATTTTTGCTCCTTATCAAGGAGATAACCATTGTTTGCCTGGTGCTGGCACCTTGCCTTTTCCCGGGTAAGCCCTGACAACTTCTAAAGTAATGAACCCAATGTCATCTCACAAGATTTCATCAAACACCCTGTAGAATCACAGGTCCAGCTGATAGCTAAGGAGGACCTTTAGCATAAGGAGGTAAATAATCCAGCAGGACAAGATAATATTCACTTGTGCATATACCACCCTTGGACATACCATTTTGCTTAGCTGGAAGAGTAGTTTCCTCTGTCCTTCCTAAAGTGTTGTGACATCTACTCGTGAATCAGAAGCCACAGATAAACACAGCTCTTAATCTGTGACCCTCTCCAAATCCCTCGTGCTGCTTTGCCTGGTGTCACTGTGGACAACACCACGCTGTGTGTAACCTGGCTTTCATCTTCAGCCTGAATTAGATTCGCCCCTTCAGCTCCTTTTAAGGCTGGAAGTTTGTTTGCTTTTTAATATTTGTAAAATATAGCCTTTCATAAACATAGAGGAAAGGCTTGGTTTCAGCCTCCCACCCTCTACTTGTGGTTCTTGCTGTGCCCGCACCTTGACGTAAATTATCTTTCCCTGTTTGCTCATTTTGAAGGTTGCTGCCAGGATCATTTTCCATGCTACTTCCCTCTTTATTTTCCGTTTGCTGGCTCCAGTTTCTCTACTGCAAACAAAAGTGATTTGTCTTCACGTTCAAGGTTCATTATAATTTACTCCCTATTTATTACGTCTCATTTACTATCCGGAGATTGACTTTCTCCTCTGATTAGTGCACAGTGCCAGTTTCGAGTGCCCATATACAACATAGTTAAATGTAGCTGACCATTTAGTGCTCCTGATTTTCATTCTCCTCTGCGTCTTTGGCAGAGGGGAGTACACAGATGGTAGTGGGAGATTCGTGCTAAGGCAGTAAACCCCTTCGAGYGGACACAGTCTTTTGTTACAGGTTTGAGAAGGGATTTGCACAAAGTACCCATAGTCCTTCCAMGCTAATGCCATGCAAATAAGTAACAATGAAATAAAGGAGAATAACAGATATATAATATGTATATACTTCCTTAATAGCATTGTTCTACGTAAAATAGTACCCTGGAGACAATAYGTACTGCAAAATGAAATATGGACCACAGGGCTACAAATGGAGGTGGAGGAATTGCAAAGATGTCTCTAACCAAAAGGAGGCCTGCAGCATGAAAATGTTTGAGTATCTCTGCAATATATTAAGCCATTAACCTATTTTAGGCAATCATGGTCTGTCTTTCTTACAGCTTCTTGAGCCAACAGGAGTCCTTCTATTAATTTCAGTACAGACTGGATGAGGCCACAAAGACTTATGCATTCATTTTCTTGGAGGAGTTTTGAAAATGACATATTGCAGAACAAAAGACAAACCAAAATGTTTTCTCCAAATGTTTGTCAGCAGTCAGTTTTATAGGAGCATGAGGGTAGAACTCATATTCACACACTTGATATAGTGCATCAAGCAAGGCTTTCTGAGATACTAATRTAACAGACGAAGTCTCAAACACCAGACACAGGTGACAAGCTAAGAAGACCAGCACATCGTGTATAAGATATTAATGGATCCATCTGTCAGCAGTTACTTTATAAGTGAATTGCTCTCAATTATGTTAGAAACAGCATTTAATGAARTACGATTTTAAAGTACTACATAGAGGAAGAAATTGTGCAAAGTAAATTCCTGATACAATGAAAATTGAAAGGAATGATAGATTCTGCTATTATAATTGGCAAACACAATACAGGATTTTGATAGAGGTGACAGTAGGACAGCTCTTGGGGTATCATTTGGCTGGGATAGCAATCTTCTGATCATATGTCCAACCTGTCTTCAGAGGTCATTTTCAAGGTGCATGTTCAGATGAGAAATAGTAGTGTTATGTGACAATTTCACTGGCTGCAAAGAAATGTTCATTACGTTGCCGCCTTGCCACATGAGAAGGGACCAGTCATGTATCAAATGGTGGAACGGGTGTCAATGAAAGGAAAGTTTAGGTATTCTGCATGTAAATCCTTCATTCAATCCACATGCAGTCTTTGCTGCTATGCCAGGAAGTCCATGAATCAATATTAAGTGGAAGACAAACAATTTTTTTTTTTCCATTTTCCTTTGGGTTTTGGATGTTTTTTCTTGAACATTTATTATGTCAGTCATCACGAGAGAATAGTTTGGAGAGAGCACCCCAGTTTAGAAGGGAAGCTGTAGATATGCCTAGCTTTGAGAGCATTACAGATCCCAAACCACCAAAGAAAATAGAACTGATGGGGAAAATCTAAGCTGTCTTTAAGAATCAACAAATTTTTCTGAGATTGGAAATGTTTGAATTGCAAACATATATACACTTCATGATCTTACTACAGGGTGGAGTAAAAGTTGCTTAGATGCCTCATCTGTGACTTACCGCATAATAACAAACATGTTTGTGGATATATTTTAACTTATATTAATTAAAAACTTCCTAGGAGTATATCTGGACAATAAACATAATGCATTCTACCCTGAGTTAATGATGCATCCTCTCAAACTGAATCTCATCCTCATGTAGTTTTTACCTTGGTATGATACAGAGAGAGATTGCACATGCTACCCCATATTGACTGAATTTATATCAGGGTGTGTGACATATTTTTGCAAGTTATCTCTTAAAATATTCTTCCCATAGCCCAGTGAATGGAAGCGCACCATATTTTTCTGAAATGCAGGCAGCAGTGTGTTGTAGTCTTACAGACAAAATTTAATAGTGTTAAATTTAAAGTTACTAGAAATACCATTGCTTTCACAAGTACACAAACATTGAATTAATTACTACATCTATTTGAGATCAGCTGAATTATGAGTAGCACTTCAGTGACTGATTTATGTTGGAAATTCACATTTACAAATTATATTCACCAATAAACTAGGCTTAGGAATGACATAGAAGTTATTTCTATTACTCATGAAATGTTTTCTACTTTGCTTTTTGTTCTTGGGAATGCTATGCACCAAATGATATATTTCCCATATGAGATGGCTTTCCTGAAACATCTGATGCCAGAAAGTTTGTGTGGAACTTGCAATGATGGATGAATTTTTGACAGGTAATTGCAATTCAGATCAGATGCAGACAGATTTAGTACCTAGAAGCTCCCAGTTTATTAAAATCACCATTGATTTATTTGAGCACCCCCTCCTCTTTTCACCACCATTCAGAAATTAATCACTTGGGTATGGTGTTCAGGGTTCATCCAGCTGCTCATAATATGAAACGCATCAGTTTATCCTAACTTCATCTATCTATCAGCACTTCTGAAGTATTTATCACCACAGTATGTAGGCACCACCAAAACCAGCATGTAAAATTAGTATAAACCTTTCATAAAAGCCGAAAGAAATGCTAAGATTCATTAGTTACATGGTTTCAACTCTTCAGGCTTACTAAAGCAAGTTAAGTGTCACCACTAACCATTTCATCCATGAAAACTATCTTTATATTTTTCTTACACAGTAGTTGAAAAGATTGAAAGGCATCACTGGTTTGGTCCCAGCCAGTACCACTTCCTCCTGTTTGTAATGTATTAAAAATTCATTACTGAATGTAATGTCTGCCACTTATACATATATGTGTATGTATGTATATATAAAATATATATATATGAATGGCACATTAAGAAGAATTTTCTAGAACACCACTGAATTTGTGTAAATGATATAATTACAGTAGCAATGGTCAAAATGAAAGGAGGACTCTATCTGGTCATGAACAATACAGGACGATTTCTTGAGCCACATTAATGTTCTAAGTTAGTTGAAGTGAGGTGGTTTGTACTTGCTTTTGGATACCTAGACCACCATTCTGAATTGCTGGATTTGTTTTTCCGCATTGGCTTAGCTGAGATTTTCAAACTGTATCATCTTCTTAAATAATGCTTGCTTAACTTCTAGAACTACAGTTCATTATCACTTAGCTTTGCTAAAGATGAGGTAAATGACATCGCTGCTCTCCACTCATGCACAAATCCAGTCATTTTATAATAGAAGGATCGAGGTCAGGCAAGATTTACCCTTGCTAAATCCATGCTGACTATTCCTAGTCACCTTCTCCTTCATGTGCCCAGATGCATTCCCAGAGGATTCACTCTATGATTTTTGCAGGGCCTGAAGTTAGGCTGACTGGCCTGTAGTTCCCAGGATAGTCCTTTGGGCCTTTTTAGAAGATGGTTGGTCTTTTTGAAAGATAATGGACAATTCTTTGCCCATTCTACCTTTTGTTGCTGTCTTACAGCTTTGGTAGTCAAACTACCTGGTCTTTCTTTTGAGGTAACTGTATCTCCTTCATATYCATTTCATGGGGAGCCAAACTAAAATGAGTGCTACCTATTTTATTTGAGGACCAGGTATATCACCTCAGTGCACTCAGAAGATACAGCACAGAAAATGGACAGCATGGGGCAGGAATATCTGTATTATCTAGGGATGTACATTGTAATACAACTCAGACTGTGCCAAATTTAGACAAAGAAAAGTTGCATTGATCTCCTTAGATCCTAGATTGAAAGGACAAATCAAATCTAGATCTCAGATTTGATAAAATTTGTACTGATTTGAATAATGGTATTGGCATATACTACTTCTACCAATTCGTAGTCAAGTAGGCCGAGATAGATTTCATTTCACTGTAGATACTTCCCTCAGTTCTGTTTCAAGACAGACTACCATCAAGCCTTAGGTAAGGACAGATTTTAATTTTCTTTGCAATTCATATCTGTTCTGATAAAGGATAGCTATGTGTAGATAGTAGCCATGTGACCCTCAGCTATTTTCCTAATACTTTTCCCAAGCTAAATAGAGCTGGGAAAGCGTTAGACATGCTTGGAAAAAGTCCATAGACAGTTGATTGTGAAGTTAAATGAACCCAGGATATGTGGTTAGTTAAAGCATTTCTATTTGATTTAACCCAGTTCTAAAATAGTCATCAAAATGACTCAAAAAGAAGAATGATGGAAGATAATAGGTAATATCCTCTCTTGAACATAATCCAGAAATATAAAAATACTCGTACCTGGTCAGATATTCCAGTAGTCTCCCTCCAGCAGTAGGCACAAGCAGATGCTAAAGAAAAGGTAAGAACAGAGTAAGCATATGATATTTCTCCCTGGTGCTATTCCACCTTCCAATTACTTCCAGCTCAAAGGGACTTCCCGAGTTAGATGTAATTTTGTGCATTTACTGGCAAAAGTAAGTATGGTTTGGCTCATCTGGGCATAAATGCCTACTCCAGTTTGTTTGTCATTCTAAGCCTAGTTTGGATGCTGGTCTTACCCTAAACCATTGAATGTTTATTATTCCATATGCCAGTAACTGCACTTCAAGAATAAACATAAAGATATGTCTACATTTGTACAGATACCATGATCTCTTGCTGAAAAAAACAAGTAGGGCTTGTTTGAACAATGACTTTTAAACTGGCCTAACTGTTTTAGTGAGGGGAATGACCACTGCATGTATGTTGTTCTTGTACATGCGATACTAAATTACAAACACCTTAATGCCTGTAGTTTATTCCCACCTCTCACAAGAACAACCATTCTTGTAAAAAGAAGCATCTAGTAAGAGATTTAGGATTAGTTTATGCTTCTTCAATCATAATAGCTTAGCCAGGTTTTTAGAGGCCATATAAAGTATACTATTTCGTCAGTAGACTAAGTTGGTTGTGCCCACCTTTAAGACAGAATTGAGCTTAGGCATACCTCAATCTTACACAGTTATGTCATTTCTTGCTCCTTTTTTCTCTATCAGTGGTGACAATGTCTGTGATTACTTTCTATATTTCTCACACAAACAGCCTGTTCTTTCCATATCACTTCTCCCATCTAGAAAGCCATTACTTGTCTTACATGATTCCATTTTTCTTCTACCCATGCCCCAAAGACCAGTTTTGTCATATTAAATGTGTATAATTGGCTGAGACTACTCCAGCTGACCATCCACAGACCATCAGTAGCTAATTATTGCTCTCATAGGTGTTAGTTTTTCTAAGCTGCACTTTAGTGCTGTCTTAGCTCCTTTCTAGGCTATTCAATATTAAGTCCACAAGTTCAGTGTTCAGTATGTTTAAGCAGTCAGTCTTAATTGTTAAGAGCCACAGAATGATTGGCGGTCTAGAAAACATGAGTTATGAGGAATGACTGAAATAAAGGAAGTTATTTAATATAGACTGGAGAAGACTGAGAAAGGGATATGACAGTGTGTTCCCTGACATGCAAACTCACAAAAGGTAGCTCAGAAATAGGGAAAGAGGTATTCCTCAAGCCCACAGTTAAAAGGGCTGAAATCACAGTAAAGGAGATTTAGGTTATGCATTGTGAGAAATCCCAGAGGTATGATGCTGACCATAATTAACTCAACAAGAGACCCAAGTTACATTTTCAGATGCAGTACAGAATAAAGCAGTTGCGATTCAAATGTTTCACATTAGTTGCTGCTAAGCAGTCGGATATATTTGACAGAAGCAGCTTAAAGAGGTTCATGACCAAAAGGAGAAATTCCAACTGCTTTTGAAAAAATATTTTCCTTCCTCTTCCAAGCATCTACCCAAATCTTACTAGATGTCACTCTCTCTGTGACAAGTGCAGAGGTGTAGACACGTGTACAAAACCACTATTTACCTCCTAATGAAATGGACCCCTGTGTAGTTACTGCTACTGAAGTCACTGCTAGATCAGAAGGTGGCTAGAAAAATGCAATTCCAGATCGCATTCGCCTGAGTACTTGGTTTGACTGTTCTAGCCCCCTGGTTTGTGATTTCATGTAAGTGACTGAGGCAAATAAAAACCAAGACCCACCTGTCTGTGCCATTACAGGAGAGGGAAATATAGTTCTGTAAGCTATAATCCATCTCAAGTTACTGGAAAAAGAARGAGAGGAGTAATGTTTTCACCCATACTCATGTTATCCCTTAATTACACAGGATGCTGCAAAGAAATTCTTCATCTCTTAGGATTTTTCCAGTAATGAACGCTCATCAATCTTTTAATGGTTTTAAATGTAATATGCAGATTCCTTCTCCCTTGCTTTTAAAGAGTGCTTTGAATTTTTAGTAAACTGATATTTTAAAGAAAGGCCTGCAGTGTTTCTGACAAAGCTGATTATAGAACATCAAAATGACGATATACCTCTATTAAAAGAATGCTTTATAAGGTGTGAAGATTGATAAAGGTGTTCTGCTGATTCATGAAGACTAGATATGGAAATTAATTTCTAGAAGCCACTCAGTGATGAAATATGTACCACATAATACATTTGTCTGTAAGACAAATATGTATGTTGATTGATTAAAGGAGATAATATGAATTTCTAAAAAAAGGAAAAGGAAATTATTCTCAGGTACAAAACAGCTAATTGTAAAACAAACAGGAAATGAAATGCCTATATTGAATAACTATCATGCTGTCCAATGTTTCCTAAACATAAAACATTTGGTATTAATTTATAACATACTGCATATGCAGCCTCAATATCTAATGTCAATTCTTCATATACTTACATTCTTCACATATAGCGAAGTGTGCCTAACTTTCAGCTAAATTTAATTAACTCATTTTATGTCCTTATTTCTCTTTAATTGTGTTGTTTCTTACAATTTTTTTCTCTTAAGAAATGTAATTTCTTAAGAAATACCAGGACTGTTCTTTGCTTTCAACAGCAGATCTCATGTGAATTCAGAATATGTTTATCAAATAATAGCAACAAAAACAAGAAAATAAAATGGAAGTTTAAACAGTCAGATTAGAAATTCTATTCATTCTCCAGTGCTTCAGTTTCAGTCTTTTGATTGATATTCTCTTCTGCTTCTGCTCCATTTCCAGACAGAACAGAGTACTCAAAGACATCCAAAATGTTTGGAGGTCTTTCCACATCATAAATATGGGAACAGAACAAAAACTAAACACTGACTTCAAATACTATTCAGTTGGATGCACCAATGGAAGAGGCCATGGCTTCTCAGAAACTTTGGCACCCTGTAAAATCTGTTTACATACAATAGGACCCTTATGGCAAATGAAACTGGTCTATAAAAACTGAGAGAAGAAAAAAAAACTGAGAGCAGAAATGGTAATTTATCCAAAAGGATTATTCAGTCTTGTAAGAAGAAAAAAGTTTTTGTATATTTTACAAATTCATTTAAGCATTGGAGAGTCACAAATGCATTTTTTTCCACAAATATCTTAGGAGTACATATTTCAGCGTTTAATGGGCTAGTAGTTGAATTTCTTTCTTTTTTCTTTTGCTGGGTTTATCATCCAGCAATACAGAAATGATTTTGCGGTTTGAAAGATTTTGAAAGAATTGGCTGTAAGATCACAGTAAAACACTGACTTTTGTTCTTCTGCTCCTGATRGAATTTTAGAAAAGTTTTTTTATAGTCCCAGTTTTGTAACAGATATTCCAGAAATTGCAGCATAAACTGCAAATCTTGTTAAACCAACAATCAGTTAGTTGTTAGTGCTCTAAGGAAAGAAAACCCAATGAATTCATAAATCCAAAGCATATCCTTAGTTTCTGCCTAATAAGAGAAAATCATGCCAGTTGCAGAATTGTTTGGAACAAACAAACCAGCAAACCAAAAACCAATGTGTGCACCAGCGGCAACAACTCTCAGATGGGAGCAGGAGGAGGAGGAGGAGGAGGAGGAGGAGGCAGCCACCTGCTGGTGAAATCTGGATTTTCTGCCCGACACCAGCGCCAGCCCGGGTGGCGGAGCGTGGCTGCGCCCCGCAAAGCGTGCCTCTGCGTGCCCTGCAGCACCGCGGGCCCGGCCCACGGGGGAATAGGACGTGCCAATCGCTATCACCAGGATACAGCTTTACGTTGAAGACCAGCTGTAGCAATCAACTGAAACGTGTCAATGAACTCTCTATTTAGAAAAGGGATAAGGTAAAATTCAGCTGGACCAACACCTCCCATGTCATGTTGGTCTTCGTGGCACAAGCCAGCAGTCAAGGATGGACTGCAAGTTTGATCGTGATTAATCCAGTATTAAAAATAAATCCAGATTTCATTGTCTACACTAAATGCAGGTCATCATATGGGACAAAAGATAAAGACACTGAAAGGCCTATAAATAATTAAAATGCACAATTATTAGTGAATCTAAGTCCATAAGCCAATTAATGGAAAGCTACATCTTCAACATACATTTAAAGTTTTCATACAGAAAATGTGTGGCTCCCTCCATAGCAGCAGAAACAGCAACGTGTTTGTGTGCGTTTTTTTTTAATTCACCTAGGAATGTCAGTGTGAGGAACTCTCTTTTCTGAGAAAAAGCAGTTTGGCTTCAGACATTCAACAAGTGATAAATGAAGCTTTTCAAAAATAGAAGTGCCTAAATGTGTTGATAAGACAATAGGTGAATACTAATGAATAAATATAATCTGCCTGAGAAGGCTAAATTTCAGCTTGCCCTCACACGTAAGTTATTTGCATTTCTATAGCTGTGTTGATTTTATGTGCCTTATGGACAAGAAAATGGAAAATTTTTAAAACAGCTTTCCCTATTTATATTTAAAAAATTGCCCAGTTTTTTTCTGTCAGGTTCAGAGATTTGAAGCAATTGATGCTGTATGAATAAGATCAGGGACCACATCATCAAGCTTATCATCTGCATTTCTCTAGTCCTTTTGCAAAAATGAGAACAAATTGTGCATTAGGCCCAGGCAGACACAGACTAGGRCTTTGAAAACTGTAGATTTCCCTGGGACAAAATGGTTCCAAAAACACTGTCGTAAGTTTCAGCTTTGCTGAAAGAAGAGACATTAGGTCTATATATGTCCTTGAATTCAAGAAGAAAGATTGCTTGAGTGTTTAGAACTGCCAGTTGTTCTGGTATTTTTTTCCTTTTTTTCCTACTGGATTTGGTAGAATGAAGAGTCTTCAAAAGATACTTTGTTTTTCCSCAGTTCTCTTCTCCATTTTCCCTTCCATACCGTAAGAAAAAGGAAGAAAAAAAAAAAAAGCAGGCATCAATGTTATTGCTCAGTGGCATACAAAATAACTCTGAGCTGTCCTATTACTATGATGATGGCAAGTAGGTATCTTCTGATGCTGTTTATACAGTTACACTATAAATTAACACATACRCTATAAATTAATAGTACACCCTTGTCTGAACTACTTGTGCATTTTCATCTTTTCTAAACCTGGACAATCTCTGGCTTTGGAGAGGGCCTGCTTCAGTTATCACTTAGAAAAATGAATCTAATCTAGTACTCAGTCTGCATGTACATACCTTTCCTATCATTCAAGGACAGGATATAAAAACAGTGGTAGCCAAAAATACAGAATTGCAAAGCAGCTGCATTACACTCTTACTTCTAAATGAAGAAATAAGACATTTTCAACATACGATCACATTTTCTTCTTTAAAGGCCTCAGTCAGGCTAAGGATACTCTGTACGTGTCCATTCAAAGAGTTATGGATAGCTTACTCAGAGCATTAAGAACCAATATGGGACAAAAAGGAAGGTATCACAATTCTTCGAAACCCAGTTAAGACCAACACTACCCTTGTCTTATCCTGCGTTCATCCTGACTTGACCCTATCCAGAAKGCTCTTGACTTCAGGAAGCAATGAGAAGAAAAAAAATCCAGTCTGTAGCCTGGTCTGCAGAGAAAAAGACTGAAATTTGTCTGTAGCTATACCAAAGTCCAGTCAGATACTGATGTACAAACATTGATAGGCATCGATGACTACCTGCAGATAAGAAAACCAGTTTTGAGACTGGCAGCTATAGATGTCTGACAAGGTCAAAAGGTATCAATGATTATATATAGCTATCGATACCTACAGATATGAATCCCTATCAATACGCATGGAAATCGAGAGGCAATGATGCCTCTTGATATCAAGAGCTCTGGATGTTGACAGGTACCAAGGCCTGACTGACAGCAAAATCTGTCCAAGTGTGAAAGCTATCTCTGCCTGTGGAGATTGAGAGGTATTGATAAGCATGAAAATCGATAGGCATCAATGCCTCACAGTGTCAAGAGCTATCAATGTTGAAAGTTGCTAATGACTGACCAATAACTATCAATCCCTATTGATATTTATCCCTATCAATAGGCATGGAAATTGATAGGCATCAATGCCTCTTGATATGGAGAGCTATGGATGTCAATAGGAGCCGATGCCTGACTGACAGCAAATCAGTCCAAGACTGAAAGCTACCTATGCCTGTGGAGATCGAGAGGAAACGATGCATATCAATAGCTATTGATCCCTATCAGTAGGCATGGAAATTGATAGGAACTGATGCCTCTTGATATGGAGAGCTATGGAAGTCAATAGATGCCAATGCCTGACTGAGAGCAAAATCAGTCCAACGGCGAAAGCTATATATGCCTTGTGGAGGTCGAGAGTTATTAATGCCTATCGATAGGGATCAATATCTAAAGACTTTGTTCCCTAGCAATATGTATGGAAATCAATACTTATCGATCCCTCTCCATATTGAGAATAGTCTTCATTGCTTACCAAGAGCAAACTTGGTCCAATAGTGAAAGGTAGAGATGCCTTTTGAGATCAAGAAGAATCGATGCCTATTGATAGGACATCGATATCTGCATTGCRCTGCAAGTCTGGTATGCACCAGCATGGCACAAATCAGAAGACCACAGAGGTTTTCACATAATTAACTGAGAATCTTCCAGAAGATGAGATTTGTTTGCTTCATATTCCCTGAAGGTTGCTCACACTTCTGCCAGTTACAAGGAACATCTTTGCTTTAAGATGCTTGGATATTTACTACTTCAGTAACACTTGCAATGGGCTTTAGCATTAGAAGTCCCGACTGACAAAGATATTTAAGAATATATCTACAATGAATGGTTGGTATGGCAAGGGACAGACCTTAAACAAGGAATGCAAATAACAGTTTTCTATACCAAATTCTATTTTAAATATCACTTCTGATTTTGACTTAAATGTGAAATGCTTTTTTTCAAGTGGAAATACCTAATTTAACAAGTGTTCTTGCTGAGAAGATAGTTTGTTGACTGTAAAAAAAAAAAAAAAAAAACCTGCTGTAATTCTACAGCGATTTACAGAAAATAGGATGCCTAATAAAAACTCTATACAAAAACAACAGGATTGGAAGGCAGAAAGATGGGTCATTTCTTTTAAGAAAGTGATGCATTCCTGATTCTAAGGATGTTAAAAAAAAAAAAACCAAACCTTTCTTATAGAATTATTCCACCTGTGTTTCCATTTCACAATTCATGCTGAAGAACATCCTGTTTCTCTTCTAATTTGTTCCTACTTATGTGCCACCACCCAGGGGAGATCAATACAGTGGTAGCAACAATGTCTGTGTACATCTACATCTACTGTGTGATTTAATGAAGAGACAATTTTAACTCACACCTAGACAGTTATGAAGACAATATGAGACAAGTGTGATTTAGGCAAATTATACAGAACCTGCTGGATAATTTGCAGCTTGCATGGAGTTCTTTAGTTGCTCAAATACCTAAAGCAACAAAAGAAGTAAGACACAAGCTCAACTCTACCTCAGTAAAGGTACCGTGGATCTGTAATAGAGGCTCGGTATCATAACTTCTGGGTTAAAATATGAACTAGGTAATAGATCACCAAACTATGAATAATAATCCAGAGCAAGTGAAAAAAAATTCTTTTATTTCTTCATTGCCTTAAAATTCTGAGTCTCATTTTACATAAAATAGTGTCAAATATTTGATCAGTTGCGAGTAACCTGCAGTCTATGAACTAGATCCTGCAAGGTATTCCCACTCCTATAGACAAAAAGCTCTTAAAAGCTTAATGTAGAAAGTATAAGCAACGGTGGAAAAAACTAAAATTACCCTAACACAAGCTATACATTTGTGTCTTTAACAAACTTCTGACTTCTTCCAGCCTCTTAATCTACTAGTGGGCATGGAAGTGTAAGGATTTTATAAACATTTTAACTAGGGACTTCTGGAATCTGAAAGAAAAGTCGATAAGGACTGATCCTACCAAAGTAAAGGGGAGCAACAGACCAGGAATCAAAAATTCTGGCCACAGCTTTGGTATTATTCATGAATTTTCAGCAGGCCTATCCATACCTTTAACCTTAAATGAAGCTACAGCAAAGATGAGAGGGGTAGCAAAGCCACAACAGTACCATCCACTGAGCTATTTTGCTATAACCAGTGTTTTAAAGACTGTATAATCCGTAGAAGCTCCAGTGCCAGGAGGGGATTGCCTACATTTCACTAGCCAACTACTGTGGGAATTAGTGCTGGGGTAGGCAATCCTGATATGGTATTTATAATATGAACAAATGAAACTAAAAAAAAAGGTAAGACACTTAGAGGAAGATAATTTTTTTTTTTTTTTTAAACAGGTAAGTCCACTGCAGTCAGAAAGCTCAGAAACAGGCTAGAAAAATGACCTAAAAGGCTAATGGCGTATATGATGTATGATGTCATTTTTAGCCCCCTCCCGTGGACTCCAGCTATGCCTTTTGAAGTACAGCAGCATCTTCGATTTGGAATACGAGGGGGGAAAAAAAAGAAAAAAAGTAGAGTTGCACTGTTCCCTGTTTCTTCTCCCATCTAGCTGTTATTTTCTTTGCACTGACCCGATGAGAGGGGGTCAGGCTGAAAACCAAACTTCATAATCGGGACTACAATAGTGAATAATCACTGGGCACCATCAGCAGAAAAATCTTCTTTGCAGTGACACCAAATAAAGAATGAATTTGTGGTCTCATGGAAAGTGAGAAAGAAAAGAGCATAAGATCATGATTATAAATAGAGCACTTGGAAAATATAGGCTTTTTCCATTAAAAAAAAAAAACCAAAACCAAGAACCAAAACACACAAACAAAAGATATTTTGAAAGAGAAAATATCGATGAAGAAGGATAAAGCTTAATCTGAAAGAAGACTGGGCATTTTCTGTGACTATTTGAAGAAGGAAGGAATGAAGCAGAGAGTGTTTGGGTTGATAGGACGTGCAGTAAGAATAAATGACCAAGGGCAGCTAAGGTCTGCTCTGGTGAGCRTGCACTGAACACTGCTTGAGACGGGGGAAAGCCACATACTCTTTCTCTCTAATAAAGGTTCTGTAAACCTAAGATTAATTTTCCCTTCTCACTGTGAACTTGTTCACCAGGCAAGTATTTCTCCTCTAATAAAAATTCATACATGCTAGATCTGCAGTGAATGCAGTTAAACACAATCCATTACAATTAATACACCACCCTTCACTCAATRATGTCACTGAAACCAAACTTCAACATTTTATTAATGAAATTTAAATAATCAGTCAACAGCATATGGTATTTTGTTTGTTTGTTTGTTTTTGTTTCATACAAGGAGGGGGGAAAAAAGTAAGCATGCCTAACGATGGAATCATACGAATAACCTAATCAAGTTTAAACAAAGTGCAAATACGTTTGGGATGCACAACCGAACAAGACGCATGATTCAGAGGACGACATAGGGGGCAGTACCCTGAAAGGGGGATACATCGACGAGCTGACCGTAAATGCACGAAGCTGCCTAGAGCCCTGGGAGCAGCCCCTGGGTTTGGGATTCTCCTGGCGGCGGCACTCAGGCACCAGCGACTCCCAGGTTCACTCCCTTCCCTGCATGGGTGCACCAGGACTGCACCCTCCCCTCCTCATCTGCTCTGCCCCAGCTCGGGCCGTCGGCACCTGGTTGTGCCTCGGTGCTGGAGGAAGCAGCTGGCTGTAAGGACAACACAACATGCCAGAACATCTATCCTTTATAGCCTAAAAGGAAACGGGAGTAGTYGGTATGATGCACTTCAGCTTGAAACGTAAGACATTTAAACAATACAAAGAAACATTACACTCAGTTTAGAAGCAAATGAGTAACAGGATACCCTTAATGAAAGCAATCAGTAGCAAATCAGAGAGCTTGGTGGTCATTTATATGCTATGTATGCAAAAGAAATAGATTTTTGTATAGAGAAAACTGAAATTAGAAAAAAAATCCAAAAACTGTTCATCATCATTAGTAAGTATTTGCACAGCAATCTGAGGGGAAAAAGCAAAAACCTGAAGAAAGCTATTGATAAAGGATAAGAACTACTTGATCCTAGGCTTACTGAAAGATTTGAGAAGAAGCAAAGATTGCTTGCTTCCCTTTCTTCCATCATTCCATTGCAACTATGTTTTTCCAGTTTTTTCCCTCCTATCATAGTGTAATATCTCATCATAATCATGCTTTGGTATTACAAAGCACATATATGCAAGCAAGTATCATATAGTCCTTATTTCTTTAGATTTTGTATCATTCACATTTTGTATAATATTCACGTATTGTGTCCACAAATTATCTTTTCTAAAATCAACACTTCATTAGAGACAATTCAGACTTCTCCAGGTTGGCCAATGAAGCCCTGTACCTGGATAGTTAACACAGATTTAGTAAGTGAGTAACAGTCAAAATGTGGTAAGTAACCCACCTCCCAATTTAAAATTTGTGAGTGCCCTCCAATATTTTTTCCCCTTTTTTAAAATACAGAACAGAAAATTAAAAACTAGAACACTTGAAGAATGTCCAAAATTTAACTGGTTCTACTATGAGCAAGTTAGAAACCTTACTGCTATTAAGGATCAGTAGCTGCTCTTCAGTACTGAGCCAGGTGGGCAGAGGTTTGCAGGAGGATGGGGCAAACCACACATCTTTGGGCTTCACAGCTACGCAAGTCAGTTTTGCTGGGGAGAGGGAGAAGGAAACCGAGGCACCTGCTCTGCGGTCCTGCATGCTCAGACAGCAGATCAGAGGCACAGCCTGAAATGGGAACCGGTGGTGTGTTCGGGTAATTGCCATCAGTTTTCTCCTGAAGAAGTAAATGCTTGTGATGGAAGGTCTTGACAGGAAGCCTAGGAGGACGGAAGGAAAAGGTCTTTCCTTTTTCCATGTAATTATTACACTGCACAATCCCTCTTCACTTTGTATGATAACTGTTATGCATTTGGCACAGATCAAACCAGTTGCCTTGAATCAGTGGGACCTGAACACAGGTAGCGCTGCTGCTTCCCCCCCCCCCCCTTCCGAAAATGTTCAGAATCTCCACAAGGTCAAAGGATATAAAAAGGGCCAAATCCTGATATAGTTATAGTCAGTATAATCCTACAGAAATATTTCTAAAGCTTCTATTCAAAACTAACTGCTGTGAGTTCAGGTGGAATAACATGAACAAAAACATAGTCTTCAGATGCTAAAATACTACACTATTTGAAAAATAAAGACTTAGTTGCAATTTATTCATCCTGCCTCTGAACCTGTAAAGAAGAGAAAGCCCAGAGAATACTCAGTACTAAATATACTGATGCTGCTAACATATTAATCAGTTCTGCAATCTGTAAAATTGCGATAAGGAGCTATAAGATCTAGTGATGAAAAATCACTATAAAGGACCTGCAGATCATCGTTATCCAAAATAGCGTATTAGAACTGACTGCTCTTGGGGCTAGTTTGCCTTTTGTCCCCTCACTCCCTGCTGCTAGAGAGGGAAAACAGTTCTGCTCCCTCTCACTCTTCAGCCTGGCCCTGGGGGAGCCTCTCAGCACCGTTCACGCAGCAGCCTTGCCCTCTCCCTCCCCGGTTTTCCTCCTACTCAGACATAACCATGCCCCTTAGCCACAGAGCGAGTCTTGTCTCTCCATGCCTGCTTTGCTTCCCAATAAATGTGCCTATCTACTGTCCAACAACTATTTTATGTATTGTTCACCCTCTGACTCATCATGTTCCACAGAGGATATTGCATTCCATAAAAATATAAATTACCGCCAAAAGATATTTCCATCCATTAGTTTCATACTTGAGATCACTAAGAGATGGTCTAGCATAAGAAGTGGGAGGACTGAGAAAGTAGAAAGTCCCACTTCAGTTCATAACATATCACAGGAATATTAAAATATCCCCTAAGAAGAGACAACATTATGAAGATGATTATAGCCAGGTCCACAGTGGAGGGACAACTATGGATCTGATGCAAAGAATACTGAAGGCAGCATGAGCATTTCCATCTACTTCAGTGGTGTTTGGATCAGGCAGAATTAAACTATATAAGGCTTTAAAAGAAAAAAAAGAAAACACAGCATAACTGTTTGGAAAGGGCAGATCTGTATCTCTTCAGTCTCTCCTTTTCTATGCTTGCATGTTTATTGATTGAGCAAATTTAATCACTCAAATCAATTTAACTATAAAGGAAACAGCAGTCTTTTAGTTGCACTCAATAGATGTCTGGATGTCWCCAAATTAATGTCTAGCCTCATTTGGTAAAGTTGCCAATATTGGCTTCTTTACAACCTGAAGCAGAAGGAGAAATTAACTGAAAGCCTATTAATCTTATTTTTAAAACCCGGAAACCTAGCTTAGTGGAGTTCACTCCGACGATGGCTGAAGTTTGTAGCTTCCTCATTTTCAGAAGGGGGCTGGCCTGGCCCCTGTGCCCTCCCAGCGGGGTCAGGGGCTGGCACCAGCCGTCTCAGACGCGGGCTGCTGCAGCGACCRCTGTGACCGCAAGGGGTTTGGCCCCGCGCCCCCTGCGCCCTACCTTGCAAGCCCTCCGCCGTGGCACCCGTCCGGCAGGGGTGACAGGCCCCAAACAGGCCCCAAGACAGAGGGGYGGTTGCAGCAGTATTGCCTGTAGATTATAAACACTTCATGTCTGCGGTGAGCTAAAAGGACAAATTGTATTAACCTAATATGGGCATTAATACCGGTATTGAAGCACTCTAAGTACTACTCACATGACAGACTGTACTGGTTTATAAAGCTATTTTTCAAAAAAGTACAAGGTTCCTCTCATTACACAATAGCAAAATAAACTACAAAAAAAATTTTACAGTGCCAGGAAAGCCATAAATCATAACCACAAAAATTCATGGATGTATCTTTGGTCTAGTGTGCTGTCCTTGAGGCCTCCTGTTGTGCTTATACAGCAAACATGCTCAGAATAATCTGTGATTTTAGATATTAGCTGTAAAGTGATGTTTGGCATAATGGATGAGTTCGAAAAAACTGTATCTCAACTGTGTTTTAGCATCAACTTTGTACTGTGCTGGCTCCACAAGTTTCAGGATTATCCTTAGCACTACTTCAAAGCAGTTTTTGTGATTTAGTTTTATATTTATGTCTTTACTCAGCCGCAAGAGATTTTTCCAATAAATAAAGAGGGGTTACGAATCTTGCATTATAACTGTAAATTCTTGCAACAGGCTACATTTTTAGTGATGCAAAGGCTGGTGCTTGCRGGGGGTTTTGTGATAAATTTATCAATGTCCATCTGAACCCCCTARTGGAAATATGGCTTCAAATTTTTTCTTAAGAACATGGATCAATCATTGTTGCCCTTGCCTAGTCTTTTCTGTCAAATGCTTCAATTATGCTGGAATACCTGCAGGAAGTTTGAGAAGCGCTTTGGCTACACGCCTTACAGTTCTGTTGGATAACATCTAACTTCAGCGTGGCTCAGGCTTTCTGTCTTTGAGATGTGATGATCAGATCTGCACTTAAAGATGAATCCAATTAATGCTAATCCAACGCATTCAACAGACATTATAAATGAATGTAAGTGCCTTTTTTACCTGCAGAATACCCTGTGGCCAGGAGCTAATGTAGCCCTCTATGCCTTCGGGCTGTAGGTCTTATGTTGCATATCCCTAGAAGAAAAGTACTGAATCTCCTACCAGGAGATCCAGGGGAGTGGAGAGCCATGGGTTTATGTACTAGATTAGCTTCTCTTTCCATTCAAACTGATGAGAATAGTGTCATTAAGAAGATTTTGCAAAATAACTCCATTCTGTTTTACTGCACTGGCTAGAAACATTTCTTCAGTGCTTCAGTCTTCTGTTACATGAATGTCTTTTCTTAAGAAACAAACAAACAAACAAAAAAACAAAACCCTCCCCTCCCCCCCCAAGACTGAGGAGACTGGGAAAGCCAATAGGTGTTGAATACTTAGTTCTTTGATAGTGTAGGTGAATCTTATCTGTGGAGGAATGGTTAACTGAGAGCGGGCATGCTCTGCTTGGGATGAGCAATCCCGTCTTCAGGGTAGAGGAAGGCATCTAGGCCAAGGCCAGCGARCCYGCTGAAAGCGGCCTTATGTAGGCCAAGGCAAGCGAACCTGCTGAGGCCTGCTGAACGTGGCCGTATAGCGGCCTTGAGCACYACAAAAGAAGGTATTCATGAAACTGGTAAACAAGTCTGGACGGAACTAGGTTCCATAAATGTCGATGGAGCGCGGTCAGCAACCTTGCACCAATCATGTACCCGCTTTATATGTAGGGACAGAAACTGTAACCAATCATGTAACTATTGCTAGCGCATGCGTATTGCTTGTCGATATATATACTTTGTGTAAGCTCTAATAAAGGGAGAACGACCATACTCATATTGAGACTCATCGTTACTCCGGGGTCCCCTCCCTCACTCCAACATTATCCACCAGCAATGAAGGACAGTCAACATCTTTTCTGATACTGTATTGCTAAGTCACTCATCAGAATTGTATTAAACCTTGCAGGCAGATTCCAACATGCTTCCTTTGAAATTCAGAAAGTCTCYAATTCAGTGAAAGGAAATTGCCAAGGAGAGAGAGACAGGTGGGATGAGTTTCTGCTGTTGCAAAGTTTGCTAGTTTAGCTTTTCAGTCAGTGACACCCTCATGTCTACCTACAGCACATGAATATCTGGAAGTAGCTTTGATTCTCTTCTCTCTAATGACATGTTCAGTTAGCAACCTTGTCAGGAAAACTTGTCACTACTGTCTTGTTAATGCTCACCTTATGGAATAAATATTCTTTGAATAAAAGCAATAGAGATRTCCCTTTCTCTACTTTATGGGAAAGCCTCTACTTTTATGGTCAACATCATGCACACTAAAACATTGCAATATTGCTRTTAGTCACCGAAAAATGTTCTCTTGTCATAGTACTGCATAGCTAAGCCAGCACAATTTCATTGCACCAGTGTTTCCCTGGACAGTCCTCCAAGATACAGCAATCTGGTAAACCTATTYGAAAGGCAAGATCAGCACCATTTACTTTAACAAGTAATTGCTGCCTTTTTCCTCAAACAAAAGCCACACCAATCTGCTAATGAAATTTCTTTGGACTCAGAGAAGAAAAGCTCTCTGGGTATTAACTGAGCACCTGTGTCACCACATGATCTAAAAAGCACATCTGCACTGCAGATGACGCATCCTCGAAACGTCACTCGCAAGCCAAGAGCCACGTCCTGCAGAGGCAGAGCAGGGGCAAATCCACGCATCTGGCATAGGAGGAGAACGCGCGCAGGGCCCGCATACCCGCAGCTGCCAGGACCCTGAGATCCAACAGCCTCAGGCAATGTCTGTCCAAGGAAGCAGCTATTTGAGCAGAATACAGAGGCACAGTCGTGGCAGAGACTAGGCTTTCAGTTTGGGTAAGCAGAGCTAACCATGACAAATTACTGTCCACGTGCTTGAGTAAGTCTACTGAAATCTGGGGATCCGTCTCAACACAAGCCTGTGTATATGCTTCAGATCTACCTGAAGTTATGCTCACATACAAAATTCTTCTTGATGACRTCATGTGAAGTTTAATCAAAGAAGTCTAGATGAGACTCAAGCTAATAAATAACACTGCTTATGAAGAGAGGACACAACACTTCCTGCAAATAAGATATCATTATGGCTGCTTAAATGAGTTGTCTGTGATACGCTTATAGCAAAGCAATTCTTGTAAGGAAGATTATAAGCCTCAAAGTAATTTGTTTCAACAACGTTCTGATGTACAGAGACACAGCAAAAAATATATGTACATATATACAGAAATATACACACACACACATATATATATATATATATAAAAAAGGTCATCACAGAAAGCTCACAGCAGCATTGCTGGCAGGGTTGTCCCAGACCGCAGTCCAAAGGAGCAGGGGCATGGGGAGTGCCAGGCAGTCATTTCTACAGGGAAAGAAAGAGGGCGATTTGCTAATGCTTTCTCCAGTGCTCCCTTGCGGCAGCGAGCCAGGTGCCAGGCCTGGCAGGGCAGAGGCAGTCACCACCCCGGTATCCCCAGCTGAGGTTTCCTTTCCTCTTTGTTCCCAAGCCGCAGCCTCCAGCCACAGCTGAGGAGCTGCAACCARCACCACAAAAGTAGCTCTCATTGTTCCCAGGCAATGCTGTGCCAGGCACTTACATTTCTGTGCTGGAACTCATTTTGGTTCCTGAGCATGCTCCTGCTGTCCTTCYTGTCATCGGCAGCCGTGGGACACAAGGATCCCGGGCAGTTCGGTGGCTCTCCTCAGCCAGCCGCGTACTCAGACGTCACTCTCACCAGCTTAGCGGTGGAGCAAAATGCTACCATAATACGCTGTAAAATGAAAGCAGCAACTTGCAGAAGGCAGAGACACGTTCCACAGCACCTGGAGGCCAGCACAGGGGTTTCACTGCACCACCAGAGGTGTAGCACCTGCCTCAAAGGAGGCTTTTGCAAGCTTGCCCACCTGAGCCAGCCTTGGGCAACATGAGATGCCTCTGTTTGTGCTGCAGGAGCAGGGATAGCAGCTAACATCCATCACAAGTGTTTGGCTTTTTTAATGTCAAAACATGCCACAGGTGCCTGCAAGCACTGGCTAACAGGACTAATCRCTAGCAGCACCAGCCCTGATGCTCCACACCCAGCTGCAGGGAYAAGGGTGCACTCAGCGCAGGAAGGGTCCACGCTGACAGTGCTCCGTGAGAGCAGCTGGTGCAGATGTACGCAGAGAAGTTTGGCTGGGCAGAATCTCACCTTTTTACTGCACAGTTTGCATGTTGCCAATGGGCCACTTCCTGCAAAAAAAGAGAGTAAAATGAGGAAGAATTCATAAAGATTTTAGAGTTTTTTTATTAGAATTTTGATTTAACTAGCATCAGTGTCGAAATGCTAATATTGCATTGCTTAGGTGTTTGATAATACAAGTTGAAAAATGTAAGTATAGAAGTTCTCAAATTTCCAGTTCCAGGCAGCTCACAGAATGACCAGAGATTTTGCTAAAGCAATTCTGAATAGCAAACAACATACTAAAAAATCATAGCTTGTCTGTGTTTCATGAATGATAAAGAGATAAATTAATTGCATGAACTTGCCTGCTGCTAGCTGCTAATTAGATGTTCACATTTGAACCCACTGTTTTTCATATTCTGCCCTTATTCAGTGGGCTAATAATATAAATGAGCAACCACAATATAGTAAACTGTAGTGAAAATATCAGTTAATTAGTGGCTGCCCTAAGCATTATGTGGCAATGAATATAGCCACAGAATTAAGGTAGGTTTGGAGATACTTCTTAATCTGTGCAAAAGAGAAAATAAATACATGATAACTAACATTCAAAATATCATAATCTTCATTTTATCTTTTCTTTTGAATTGGATGTTACAAAACTTGGAGATAATATTCCTTATTAATCCACATCAATAGGTCTATTATTTTAGGCAGCATGTTTTCTGATGGATTCTCCCAATCACTACCCAGCCCATTTGTGGGGACTGAATTCCCCAGCTGCAGGAGAGGAGGATTATATGAAGAAAGTTCTCAAAACCACTTTTGAAAATAAACCTGGTTTTGAATACTGAAAAAAAGAAAGGAAAAGGTAGTAGTTGTCTGATAGTCCATTGCACATTTATTCACTGATGCTCTCAGAGAACAAGCRCAGATACCCCAGTGGCATACAATGTCAATACATAAATGCCAGTACGCACATCTAAAGGAAATTACTATTGATATCCTCAAGTGGCTGCAAGTCAGTGTGATCTCTGCATTGACGTTTGTGYGGCAGCCAGGTGAGATGACAAGCACTGGCAGATGGAGCAAACAAATTTCAGGTAGTGGCTCTCACCTGCTGGTTGTGACCCCAAACCCTTCCTGGGAAAGGTCCAACAAGCGGATGTGTTGTGGTCCGCGGGAGTAGCGGGAAAGAATCATACGCAGTCACAGAATGCAGATTCAACTCCAACTTTATTCAGCAATGTGCCCATCTTATATATGTTTGTGCAGTCGTGGCACGCAGGCACGCGGCGCCTTGGCCACTATGATTGGTTAGCTGCTATGAAGCACGCGGCGTTTGCCTTAATAKGATTGGTTTACADTTTCTGTTCACGCGCCTAAAGCGAATACACGATCGGTGCAAAGTTGCTGTTCACGTGGAGGGGCTTATCAGCCCCCTCCTTTACTTATTTACCACTACTTGTCTTCCCCTTCGGTAATGGTCTAGGAATGCTCAAGGACAATTCACATAGCCGCAGGGATCCTCACAGATTATTGCTGTGAAGCACTGCAAGGGCCTCAACACGGATGCCACAGCAAAAGCTCACTCTGTCCCCTCAAAACGATTTGCTCTTTTCTGGTTCAAATACAGCTATGCAAAATGCGCCAGGCCGGCGCCCCGAGGCCGCAGCGACCTGCCCGTGCCCGGGAGCGCAGCAGGCGTCTGCGGCGCTACGAACGCGCCCGGGGCAGCGGCAGGCACTGACGTGAGCTGCTCGAGGCCTCGATGGCCTTTGGGGGGTCAAAGCTGGCTCACAGAGAGGTGGTTTTACTCGGGTCGCACAGCTCCCTTTGCACGGCAGCCTACAGCCGAGATCTCCCTTTGGCAGAGCTGCCAGAACGCGCTGACCGTGAGGGCAGAGGGGCAAAGCCACAACGGCGGATCTTCAGCCGAGGGAAGTCGCAGGAGCTTTCCTCCCCAAACGCACGCTGCCTGCTGTCACAGCGGATAAAACCCACTTAGAAGGGTCAACCTCAAAACACGTGGGTTAAAAAGCCCACCTAGTGAAGTTTACGGAGAAATTCAGAGGGGTACGGATTTCTTCCTTCAGTTGATACTACGAATTTATTAATGTTACGATACAAGATAACACAAGTCTTCACAGATCCCACTTTCACTCTTTACAGAATGAGGAAAACTTGTGGGGACCTTTTGTCATTTCTTTCCTAAATCAATGGCCTTACAAAGCAAAGCAAGCCTACAGAGACACCTGATCGTATTGCTTCCTGACTAGGAATGAATTAAGCTCATTTTAGCACTAAAACATCTCCATTCAAAAGATTAGACAATAAAAAAAGATTCATTATATATGTAATGCTTAAACAATTTACATTTCCTCCAGAAATAAAACAGCTGTTGCAGATAGTCACTTTGTCCAGATTTTCAAAGGATCTTTCTCAGAATTTAAGAAAATTAAGACCTGCAACATTTTTTAAAATAGGCTCCCCTCAAGAAGCAGCAAAAAACATGCACTTTCCAACATAAAAACTCCTTTCTTACCAGACAAAGTGTGTGTATGTGTGTGTGTGTATATATTTAAAAGCAAGTATTTTAGCTGTMTGCACACAAATAAAAAGTTCCAACTAGAAGAAAGATGTCAGAAAGAACATAACTACTAATTTTATTATTAAAACTATCAGAAATAGGAAAATTGTCAGTTTATATGCTCATTGACTTAAAATCTGTCCTCAGTTAGGCCTAAAGGAAACATGACTGCTGTGAGTAAAGGTCCAATGAGGGCAGATTTTAGATCACATAAATTTAGATTTTTTTTCCTCCTAGCAAGTTAATAATCATGAAATTATATAACAGATCTGTAAACCAATTACCAAATGTCAGAAGGTGCCCTGATTAAAATACACACGTCCCTTGAAATGTGCCATATTCACAAATTAGCCATGTGTTATTTATAGCTCCTCAAGGCACAATATTGAAGAAAGTGGTAATGAAATCTGAAAGCCTGAATATCTCCCTTATGTTTGAATGTAAATCCCATGAGACTCATCTGTAGTCCAAACTGAAGAAAAAAGTCCTTTTGAAAACAAACAAAAATATTATAAACAACTTCCCCCACCTTCATATTTTCTATATTTGGTGCTTCATTTTTAAAACGATTTAAGCTACAATGTAAAGTCTCATCATCCTCCTTGCTTCTCTGTATTACACTTCATCAAATAATTTTAAAATACCTTCTTAATTTCCCAAAGCTTCCCAAATGCTTAAAAAGGCGGATTTGCTTTATGGGTGCAATTTGCAGTTGAAAAACCTAAGTTACGTTGTGTATCTCATTCTCACAGCGTGCAGCTCAACCTACTTTCCCACCCAGCAGTTCTTACTGCCCAGCCCTTAATCCGAACATTAAGGGCACACTTCTCACCTAGGACTGTCCATGTAAGGCCAAATTTCCTCTTTAAATTCCCACAGTTATATTTGGAGTTTCAGCTCAAAACCCTAATCTTTCCAACCCCCCCAACCACCAAAATCTGTTCCTAGTTTCCGTAGGTGCTGGTGCAGCTGACAGAATTTCACTGAGCTCAGCTCAGGCCCCTAATAAAGCGCATTTACACCCCAGCCTGCAAGACAGGTGGTTCCTTCTGCAGGGAGATACATGCAGGTTCGGTGCAGCATTTTTAACATCTAGAACTGAGCTTTGCCCTGACAACGTGTCGCTGGTTGGTACCACTAGTGCTAGGCTGAAGCTGGAAATGACTGTGCTGGCTCCCCGTACACAGGTAGATGAGGAAGGACTTACGAAAGCACTGGGCCTTCCACTCGAACCCGAATATGAACTCACAGATGTTTACACATGTAAGCCCTTCGCTGTTTCATCCCTGGCTCTCTCACTTCCACTCCCTTCAACACTGACTTTCGACTCTATATATTTGTCCCTTGTTTTCTCAGTTATTGACCAGAACTGTTATTCTGCTTCTCATATAAATTTATCTTCTTAAAACCATGTATTAATTCATTTTCTTCTTCACTTATGATCAGATGTACATATAATATACCATATGTGGAAAAGATTTTTTGAAACATACAGCAATTTCTATTTAAATATTTAAATTTATAATATAATGTATATTATATATAATTTATATATAATTTATAATATTTAACACTCATCCAATTTGATGCGGTCAACTTGTAGCATTGTAAGGCATGATTAATTCAGCATGTTGTAACATGAATGCATAAGTGCAAAACAAGGATAAATGAAGGAGACGGTCTCTTTTTTGGCATACAATATTACTGAAAGGCCTATGAACCAATTGACAAGAAAACATGGTGTATTTGTTGGTTGTTTTTTTATGTTAGCTGTAAACACCATACAGCTGCCAAAAGCATTTGAAGGTATATCAGAATACTTAATATATGCATCTAACGTTGCATGGGTAAAACTGGTCAATAATAATATTTTTTAAACCCCCAACCCAGTAACACCCTAACTCCTCTCATACTTTTCCTCAAGAGCCTTCCCCCATCCAAATTTCAACAATGAAATGAACGTTGACAATAACTACCCCCCACCTCCCCCAGATACTTAGACAGAACATTTCAGATCCTGCTTTCCTTGTCCCTACCCTCCTTCCCCCTTCAACTGGCCTCTTCTCTTTCTCTTTCAAACTGCCTCACTCTCCCCTTGCATTGGTTAAGTATTTTCTTGTGTTGTTAGAGAAGCTATTTCAGACAGTAGAAAAGATCTTGGAGGCATCTGAAAGGAAGAAAAGGGGGGGGGGGAATCATAGTAGAAGCCAGGAGTTGCATCGTTTGCAGACCTGACTCTTAGGCAGAGGGTCAGCAGATGAGCATGTGTTGCCAGAACACATTTTGAATTTAAACAAAATTACATTGGCTGTTTCTGGGCTGCTGCAGTAGCACAGTGACCTCAGGAGCTATTTCTACCTATGCACTGTGTTCAAAGATGAACTGTGTTGAGCTTTAATTTAATTGATTTAAAACTTCTCTGTATGTAAGAGATATGGATAATACGAACAACTGTAAAAAAAAAAAAGTTCACATCTTCCCTTACCTCCTTTTCTGCAGTTCTCTTCACCTGTTCTTTATTATTCTGCCTTCTGAAGAGCTCTGAGGTACATGTTTTTGAAGTATTTCTAATTAAGACAAGCCTCTGACCTTTGCTTTTGAAGGCAGATCTGGAGCTGTAAATGGCAAAATAACAAAATAAAACAAAAATTCTGTTTCAGCTTTGCTTCAATCAGAAGCATGAAGTAGGAGAATTCCATGGGAAAAGTCTCCAAAATACACTTCCACTGAGAAATGGCGGCTGATCATGAAGCCTTTGGGTTTGGACTTTAGGGGCTCATGAACATTTTAAGCTAAATGGAGCCACTATCCTGTTTTAGCCCAAGTAGCCTATAACGTGTATGTGTCTTCAAGCTCTTGACTGTTGTCCCTTACGGAGAAGGGTTTCTTAGCAATAACAGTCTAATTGCAGCTAACTCCTCCGTAGGTGCATTCACAGACCTTTACTCAATAGCTTGCTTAGGTCAGATACRAATCTGGTACAAGGGGTTTCTGTGAAGGAGAAGATCTATCAGGGCTGCTAGTCCACCCTTGCTAATGCAGAATTTCTCCTGCTGTGCCTTATCCTGCCTAGTTTCATGCTGGTGGAGGGCTCCCGCTTCTCGCTTCAGGAGACCTTTGCGCAAGCTAACTGACTGCCCTGTCAAAAGGAGTCATGCGTTTCCTGCACTTCACCACCTTCCTCCCAGGATGATTATTTTTCATGACTTAAGAGCTGACAGCACAGTCTGCAGAGATTTGTCTGGCTTCAGCTTACACATGGAAACCTGCAACCAGCTCCTGCTCCCTGGGAGAAACCTGCACACACTGCACACGCACCATCTGACCACAAAAACCTTTCTGACTGTTCCTGGGTCCGAGAGGTTGTGTCCACCTTGTGGTTATGTTCTGCACTTCCAGAAACCCTCTGAATTTCAGAGTGCCGCCTGGTGTCCTTCTCACACCAGTCCTTCCAGGCAGCTTCAGCAGAGCTGAGGACACCTACAAGTGACATCTTCTATTTTCGGCAAGAGACATGAGGCTCTTTCTAGGAAGGGTGCCACTTTCCAGGAAGAGCACTCCATTTCTTTTCTGCCTGGCAGTGCCATTGCAAAGACGTACAGGAGCTGTATCTCGACAGCTCTCAGGAGTCATGGCCCAGTCCATACTGCAGGCAAGCGTGCCCCCAAGGGCACTGCCAGTGTCAAAACAGTCCTCAGATTTCTCCCCCAAGAATACCAGTAAATTCATTGATGTGAGGAGAACGATTCATCAAATAATGTAGTCAGGCACCTATTTTGGACTTGAGACTGCCTTAGAGATCATTCCACATCAGGGTCAAAAGAGACAGGAAGTCTCTCTGTCTATGGAGAGATCAAAGTTTAAGTATCTTAACTTTAATTTTTAAATTATCGTYGTAAAACTGTGCATCACTATTTTGTTCATTCCAAAATGTAATTACCTTTTCTTTCTAGGACTGAACTGAGATGCTAGGTGCTAAAGGTTTTCTTTTGTTAGCAGAGGCAGACTCTATAAGCTATTGTGGTGTTAATTTTGGAGTTATCTTGGCTTCTTTAATATCATTTAGCTATTTCTTTTCTTTATGGGTACCTTATTCTGCTTGATTCTGTTTCACTTTGAATCTCCATTGATGTTGCGGATTTAATGCATTTTTATCATACTGTGCAAAATGCTGATGGAATCTTTGTGCAGACTCTTTGGCGACAGAAAAAGGTTATTATTATCCTCCCCTTTGTATTGTATCTCTAGAAATCTATGCACATGCTTTGTAGCCACCCACTTTTCACAGCAGCATGAAGAAATCATTCTGTTTTATTCACTACAAAAAGATGTTTTTGAAGATGTTTCTTTATAATTGTGTCTTAAAAATTTTGCATGCGTAATACATTGCCTTTTAATGGGACTTGAATGAATTGTGCCAATTATACATACCTTACCACTCAGACCGCTTCTTAGCTTAGAGGTAAAACCATCTATGGTGAAATCAAAAAGTTTATGTTAGATTTGAATATACAAGGAAGAGAACTTTATTCACTGAGGGCAGTGATGAAACACCCCATCTGCAGTCTGTATCAGTCATCTAATTGCTTGGCCTCTGGCATTTTTGAGGATGCTAAACCCACACTGACACTTTATTACCCTAATCCAACCAATTCTCAATCTAAAAAGGTAGAGAAGATGACGTGAGCTTCCTTTTTCCCCTCCAGACAGTTTCCATACTTCCATTAATTCAAACTACTTACTATCTGCCATCCTGATTTATCAATGATATATGGTGAGGATCAGCAAATATCCCAGTTAGATAGCGATTGATTAAAAGTATTTAGAAATATTTTTAGGTAAGCACAAGGCTCATTGAATTTCTTATTCCAGCCAGCCAGCCAGTCAGCCATCCCTGATTTATACATGAATAGCAGTTGGATATGATAAACTAGTTGTGATATCCATGTCTTGTCCATATGCTCACTTTGAGAAGCAGGAGAGAATTCTGTCTTTGAAAAAGGATTAAATGAAATAATTAAATAAAACAGCAGAAAGCTAAAAATGCTGTCTAGTGATTCTATTTACTTATTATGCTCTGTATTTCTACAAATTAATTTTGCAGTCAGGACACATGAGGATTGAATAATTTTCTGCCGTAACATTTTCCACGCTGCTGAAGGTAACATGGTGATGATTTTCAAACAAACATAAATCTGCTCATTTCTCTAAAGGTTTGTGTACAGGGTAAATATATTTGTGACATCTGGTTTTCACAGGGGAAACAAAAAAAATTCAACAACCCGTGTTCCTGAAAACGCAAGAATCCAAGCTGGCAATCTTTTTAAAACACTTAGGAAAGAAAAAAAAAATTATCCTGTTCTTAAGACATGTAATATAGACTGGCAAATATGTGAAAGAGGACTTTTGTACTGAGACTGTGAGTTTATACTGTCTCCAGTTATCATTCTTCTTAGTCTGGTTTTAATAAATCTGCCTTTAGCCCTTCCTCTTGAGGACTTTTCTCAGGCCAAAATTTGGAAGGGGACTAATAATCACACAAAGTCAACATGAAGCACATGTTTAAAGAGGGGGATATTCTCTGATAACTTTGTGCGTTAGAGCAGCATTGCCTGCCTACCTTATTATTGGTTTTGCATGAACTAATTTTTGGTAAAAGTTATCTAATTTTCACATAAACTAAGAGTTCTCTCAGATACTGGGAAAATTATTTCAATATAAAGACTCATGACACGAGCCTACATAAGGTGCTCTATGTAACATAAGAAGGACCCCCAGATCATTTCAAATTCTCTKTAGGGATACTAATTTCTATTCCCCTTCTTTTGAGTCTATGTGACAGGCAACCTCTATGTTTGGGCGTGAGTAGACTGGAAAGTGCAATTGTCTGATAGATCTGTTGAAGCTGGGAGGCATACCTCTAGTGAGAAAAAACAATGCTTTTATAATTTACTCAGAAATGCTACATTCAAAAAACTCATAAAAGGTCAAACAGATCACTCCCGTCACCAGTACTGCCCATTACTGTGTTAGGACTCCTTGGGAATAGTGCTCTGAGAGCAAAGCTGTGACACAAATTAAATGGGGTGTCCCCTTTTACATAAGAACACAATGCTATGGTCAAAAATATTTGTCATATCCAGTAAGAATGTCCGAAAAAACTTTCTTGAATCTGTTACCTTCACTTTCCCAGGTGCTTTTAGATAATGTATTTGAAAAGATCAACACTTCCCTCCAGCTGAAGCCCAGAACAACAACAAAATTGTTTCTGAAGTAAAATAATAGCTATACAGTCTCTTCACTGCATTTTTATTCTGTATATTCTTCCTCTCAGGCAGTGACAACACCTGTAAGTGAAGCAAGCAGAAATTACCTTTCTGCAGTGAAGTCTCATCTCATCCATCAAAACCATAGTGTCACTTTCTCATATAGTTAGTTTAATAGTTAGGTAAATATTGCAATTTGAAAGCATCTGGATACTAAAGAAAAATGTATTTTAAAAACATTACGCAGTAATAAAGGATAGCAATGACACAAAGAAATGTTTTTTAGGGAATCCAGGCCCTGTAAAACTCTCCTGGTTCAGGTCCCATTTCTGCCTTAGCAGAAATTGGCACTGACATCAGTGAAAGAGGACTTGGCATCCCAATTCTTTAAATAAGATCACCAAACAGGACTGTCGCTTTCACTTCACTTGGACTGACTCAGGAAAAAAACTCATGCAGGAAAATCTCTTTGGAAAAAATCAGCTAGCAGTTTGTAAAATATCAGCTGTAGCAGCTACAATCAATATTTCTATTAAAGATGAGCAGGAAACAAATCAGGGTCTAACGTTTGGTTATATTTAGATCTGCATGCCTAGATACCTAGTAAAAATGCTGACTCAATGGAAATTTTTCCTTAACTCCAGTGGAGCTAGGATTTCTCACCAAGTATTTCAATTTTCAGGGTATCAACTGCAAATACATCACTAGAAATACATTAATGAATTTCAAAGCAGTTTAAAGATAATTAAAGGCAGACCAATTGTCAGAGTCACACACTCATATTAAGAAAAGACTGAGAAAAATCATGCAAAGCTTTATAACCTGAGGGGAGAAAAACAAAACAGGCATAGACAAGGTCTAAATCAAAATGGAGGCAATCTATATTTTCCATTAAAGCCATTGTGAAATTGGCCATTTCACAGAGGACTTGATTGAAAACCATGTGAAAGTTAATGGTTCTGACTCAGATGATCTTCAGCACTCAAATAAAAAACAGGTAGAAATCAGACCCAGAAAAACAGAACTTAATAAAATGCTAGCACAAAACCATAGGACATAAAAGAAATGCATTTTAAATAGCTCTAGAAAATAGTTTAAATTGCCTTGTTCCCACAACTAGAGGGAGATTCAATAATGCAGACTGTCATTAAAATTTCAGCACTATATTTCTCTGTTTTCTTTTTTAAAAAAACAGCAAATAAGTAAGATTTATAATTATCCTTTCAGTATGCTGTAAGCACTATTATCCATTCTTTGACATTTGGTATTTTTCTGTTTCTTCAGTTTTAATAAAAAGAAATACAAATGTATACTAAATACTTAATTTTTAAGCAGCTCATTTTAAGCAGCTAATTATCACATTGGTATCCGTGAGAAAATCAAAAATCTTTTAAAGTCCTATTTCTGGGTTCTTTTGTGGTCAGTTTAATTAAATTGATCAATAAGGTGCTCGACAAATAAAGGAAGAGAGAAAAAAACATTTAATAGTTTAGATTAGGTTTTTCAAATACAATTAATAGCTAGTGCCCATTGAACTAGAGAGGGAATCAGTTTAATAATTTTCTAGATTTTTTTTAATGTTATCCTTAAAATTTTAGCACATCTTTTAATAAGTATAGTCAAGGAAGGACAGGAGCACAGTCATGATACAATGAGGCTTCCTCTCCTCTCCACTCTTCCCTCCTTCTCCTCCCCCAAAGGAAGAGGAAAAAATGTTTAGAAGCTGAAAAACAGGAGTTCACAGTTTAAAAGGCTGCTGGCAACCTCTTATAGTGCTCTGTTTCAGAAGCTATGATTTCAAGAGTGAGCAAAGTGGATCATAAATGCTACTGATAGCCAAAAATTAGGAGGTGAAGAACACTACAGAATGTTTAAGTGGGGTAGGTATGATTACAGCAATCAAAATGCTATCCCACTTCTCTATAGTTTATCTTGAACTGCATGGTTAAAAAAAAAAAAAAAGGGAAAAAAGAAAACCCAGCTCTATGATCATAAATTGTGCAGTATGCATAAACGTTAGAAACAGTCCTGACAGAAGTCTACACAGGCAGCTGACGCAAAAGGTAACATGGTATTTATCTTATTTTGTACTTTTGACCAAAAAGATTCCTGCTGTTTCTTCAGGAGAATGGTTTCACTCTTAGGTTATGATCTGAAGTTTTTTTTTTGTCAATTTGATATTGCAGACTAACATATTTCTCACAACACACCTATGCAATACAAGCTTCATCCTTAGTTAAAATATAGAGGTATTCACAAGGATGCATGTATAAGTGATTTACAGGCCTGTAATGATTTGCTATATACTACTACATATAATAAGTAAAACAGCATCACCACATTTTTAATCAGACATGAGTTTGGTCTCAGGACCATGAATATATCCTCTACTGTTCCAGAGAATAAAGGTTACCTAGGCACTTACATATATTCTAAATGCAGTAGTTTTTCTCTGCTATCAAGCTCTTTTTGAACACTTGAGATGCTTTCTCCTCTCTCCACACTGACTTCCCATGGAGTTTCATAGCATACGCACTTGACCCTTGTCTGGAAACTGTTCCACAGTCTGAGGGCACAACAGGTACCGAGAGCTCCGGCGTGAAGCCTGCAATAAACACCGTCACCTCTTGGCTCTCTGCATGAAAAGCTTCTCCTTGCCCCAGACAGAACATCTCCAAGGATCATCACATAAACCTCACTACCTTCCCTACCAGGTGCAAAACAACTCCATAAATACACAGCGACACAAACATTAAAAACTCAAATTGAACAATCCTACCACAGCAAGATCTCCCCTTTCAGCAGAGGACAAGGGAATAAACAACACATGACAAACGTTAGGTCATGCTCATCGTAAGCCAACATAACTCCAGGCTGCTGCCAAACGTATCCTCTCCTTCTCCCGCATGTCAGCTGAAGCACCTAGCTGGTCCAATTCATCAGGGAGCTGCACTACTGTTAATGGGCAAGAAGGGGCTCAACAAAATGAAGTGATATATTAAAGACAACAGGAAAAAAAAAAACAACAACCCCCAAAATAGTACTAATAGTAGTACCCAAAGCAGGATAAAAAAATGGCAAATTAAAAAAAATAACTATGTATGCTTTTAATCCTAATACTTAGTGACAAAGTGAGCATGAATGTCCACACGCCTGCTCATTAGCCTGTGAATTGAAAGGATGCAGAACTAAAATAAATTCTTCCAGCAAAAAATTCAGGCAAAAACTATGGACCCCAAAAATGTAATGCAAAAATACAAGTTAAATGAAAAATAATACTGTGAGATTAGGAAGCAACTAAACATCATTCTCAATACTTCTTCCAGGAATTCAAGGTAAGTTAGCATGGGCATGTGAAGCTTGAGCAGAAGATCTGTACTCCAAGCACAAAAGTTAATTGGCAGCTAGCTTCTTTGCAATAGATTTAAAGATCTTAAGACCCAAAGGGATCAGCGTGATCAGCAGATTTGACCTTCCATATAACAAAGGCCATAAAATATCATCCAGTAATTCTCACATCAAACCCAAAAACTTTATGGCTGAAGTCGAATATATATTCAGCTAAGGTATCTAGACCCAGCTTCTAAGGTTTAAAGAGATGGAGTGCTCACTGCTGGCCTTTTTTAAATTGATCTACCGGCCCTCATTGTTACGAAGGTTTGCCTAATTTCCAGTCTTAATAGCTCTTTCTCCAGCAGAGAGAGTTTCTGCCATTCACCCCCCCCCCGCCCCCTGATTTTATTACACTCTTCATTTTCTCTAAGCTGTAAAAAATAAAGCAAATTCTCAAAAGTGAAATAAATAATGAGATCCATTAAATTAAACTTCACAACAAAGGCACTCACCAGTGCCTATCATATGGTTTAAGGGTATTTCTGATTGCCCATGTTTGGGAGAGTCAGTGATAGATATCTGCATTAAAAAATTCATTAAGTAAAAAGCACATTAGTAATTGCTTTAATTACCTTTCATACAATCAGCATCACTGCTATTCTTTGGGACCTTTTTCTCCACTCAGGCAGTACTGAGGGACATATTACTATTTTTGCTTTTTTTAAATATTGCACAGTGTCCATTGCAGTCAAAGGAAAAATACACATTAGGTAAGCAAGCAGCCCAGCAGAAGTTGTTGTCACACATCCTGTATAATGCAGATTTCCTGCATCACACTCTCAAATCCCTTACTGAGCCCTTTTAAAGAATAAGGCTGCTTTCTACTGTCTCTACCCTTACAGGGGAAGCACAGAGTTTCCAGCTGGTCTCCTGAAGCCACTCAGCTGGTGCCTAGAGCACGCGGCAGATGCCACGCAGGGCCCACCCCGTGCCGGCTGGGTCATTCCTTTGCTCTCAGTGCCCAGCCATGCAGGAAAACTCCAGTATTTCACTGGGCTTTCAAGGAACTTCTTTGCCAGCTGCTCCTGGTACACTGGGCTTTCTTATTCCCCGCCAGGCTGACGGGCTCCTAGGCTTGGGTCCTCCCTTACAATAATCCTGTAACATTATCAAGAGCAGATAGGGAATCAAAATCCTGTCCTCACATCATCATAAATCAGGATTCACCAATTTGAAAGTTCAGGAGCTAACATTTTCAAAAGCTTGTGTAGGACTTGCTCATAAAAATAAGTACAAATATAAAGAAAACAAACTGTCTTCCTGAAATTCTAGGCAAGCACCCCTGTCTGGCATACTATTCACCACACAAATTAATAAAATAATTTTAATAATAATAATAACAATAACAACAACAACACTGTAAGTTGGCAACTAAGTGGATATTTGCTTATGGCAATTCTAGGAGCAGATCTTAACCCAGCCTCCTACTCCCTTCCTCTCCAGAAAGTAAAGAATTCTTAATTTTATGATCATATGTGATAATACTAGAGAGACGGCTCTTTGTAGCCATTTTATTGGTTAAAATGCATCCAGTTGCCAACGTGTTTTGTCAGGCACAGAGAGCAAATGCTCTGCACCTATAACTGATAAAATGGGAGCATCTTCACATGGAGCTCAGAAAGACATATTTTTGATTTTTTTCCCCATTTTTGAAAGAAAAACTATAATTTTGTTATCAAAATAGCAAAAGGACAAAAAACACACAAAATTCCCTACAAGCTCTGAAGTTAACTCTTTTCCAGAAGTCTGTATCCATTAGCAGTACTGTATGATATTGGATTGGAGTTAAGGGGGAACAACAGGGCAAGCATACTGATAGTAAAAAAAATGGTAGAGAATACACTATCTTCAGTTATTCAAACATGTCAAGGCTGTAAATTAATCTCCTTTTTTTTAACAAAAAAAAAGAAAGGAAAGCTGGAGTGATGTCGAAAATGGAAAATGTGTTTTGCCCATTGCCTTTCTCTTTCTGTTTCTTCCCCTCTCGCACACACATATATACACACATATATATACAAAAGCACGCACATACACATGCACACACAGGTAAGGAAACAAATGCTTCTTGTAACATTTTCCCCTGTCAGAACAAATGCAGTTTTTGCTTGATTTTGTCTGGAGGAGCTGGGATGCCCTGAAGGAATGCCCGTATAAAGGCAGCAAGAGCACGGGATTCCCACACCCCTGGGAATAGTAACAGGTGAAACCATCATCCTATTTTTTATTGCACAACTTTTTGTTTGTGGTTTGGTCACTTACGCTATACTTGCTTATTGCAGCTTAGGAAAGCACATGAAGCCTTCTGATGAACAGTGCAATTCATATGACTTCTTTTTGTATGTCATTATTTTTTCATTTGAAAGAAAGCACAGCTGTTAAAAGCACACCAGGTGTATAAATTCATATATTAATTTATGTTTAATGTATGAAATTATCCATAGTGAATAGGTATACTTGATAAATTCAGGCTGCTTCTTTATGGACTATGACATTTATATGTTCTTTAACTACCCTCTTGCATTCATGAGCCATTAATTATCTTTACATTACTGTAAATTGATCATTAGCAAAACACACTGACATATGTTAATGGGGGGAAAAAAGTGTTTCTTTTTCTCATCTGTTGGAACAAACTTAACTTACCAGTGGTGTACTATAGGCAAGGTGGCTCTAAGATAGGGGTGGAGGGACAAGCCATTGTCCCACGAAACGGAGCAGTCGGACAAACCCTTACATAGACACTGCTCCCTAAATGGACACTAGAGCGTTTCTTGTGTGCCACATCTCCTGGAAATGGATCTTGGAACGGTGACTGCCTGGGTTAGACGGCTTTGCTGACTGGTCAGCCTGGGGTCTTAATGAGCTATCAGTAACTTTGTTTCAAGAATATCTTATAGAAAATGTTGCAAGCCAGGCACAGCCATCACTTTTACTTACCTAGACTACCAGACTGGAAATCTGTCATAAACTAGGACCTTTGTGTAAGACTCTGCCCTCACTGACAATTTCAGTGAAATCTCCTACCGTTGAATTAATGCAGAAGGAGCTCTGCTCCGAAGAGAAGCCCTGCCAATACAGTCATAACAGACCAACGTTTGAAGATCTACTTTTCTCCAAGAACAGAGGGGAATAACATTTAATGAGAGACCAAAAATAGTCCTTTACCCAAACTACACATTTGCAAAAGGACCTCACTGGGAATAACGGCATGATAAGCCCCACTGAGCCGGTGGCAATATCTGGTCACGGCGCACTTACAAAACGTTTATGAAATGAGCAGCAGAAGGAGGTTGAGGAACAACCACTGTCCATCATGAGTGACTTTTGTCCTAGCGGGACGACATCATTTATCTGTTTTGGAAGTGCCCTGTCTGGTATAATTTGGTCCTCTGGAAAGGTCGCTGTAATAAACCAATTCAGTAATCAGAGACTGAGGAAGAAAAAGATGTTTGGAAGCAAGTGGCATTACCTCATGTCAGGAAAAAAACACACTTGCATTTTCATATCACCTTTCAGAAAATATTTCTGATTTGAAAAACTTTGCATCTCTCAACATTTCTTTCAGATGCTCCAAGATTCCCTGTTGATGTGCTCTTTCAAATGGCTGTATGTCTTTGTATGTATACAACATTATTTCTCTGATATGCTATTTCCAATCAGTACAATAAGCTGTTGTGTTGACCTTAAACTAATTTTAATGTATCTTATTAACAATTAGAAAAAATAAACAGCAAAAGCTTTATTCTGCTATTCCACTAAGACAATATTAATTGTAATAATCACTCCTTTTACTTAAAGCCAATAATGAACCTTGAGTTCTTAAAGCATAAGAAGAGAAAAATATACAAAACCAACCATCCAGGACTAAAGGCTTGTAAGAGGATTTATTTTAAGAAATCTCTCTGTGGAGAATAGATTTGCTTTTCTGTTTAAACACAATTTATGATATTCTGATATTTCCTTCATAAATGATCACAAAATAATCTAGACAAGCAACATAGGACCATTAAAGCGCTTATTCTGAAACCCCTCAATTATTTCTCCTGTTTCCAGAATTTTCTCCTCATCTGTGGAAGGATGTATTACTGTTACACTGTATTATATGATACAAATAAATCCAGAAAASTAACTGATGTGCTTTATGATATGCAGCCAGTGAATCCTATTGAAACCTAAGAAACTATACCAACACCTGAAATTAAGCATACACTGAATTTTGTTCCTTGCTGAAAGCAGTGTTGTGTGAGATTACTCCTCCACATCAGATAATGCTTCTTCTGCTCCGGAGTTCACAGGAAAAATATTTAAATCAAAATACTAGTAAATGTAAAACAAGGATTAATGAATATTTTTTACCGCCCACATATTTACACAGGTGAAAAACCTCCTTAAATATTTGTGTAACCTGAAGCCTATATACATAAAGGTTTCCAAATAAATGAGTGCCAGCACTGTTGACGCTACTGCTACCGAATGTGAATGAGAATCAATCCTTTTGTATCCAGCTAGCTCTGTTAAATGACAGCAGGCCAAACTTACTGTAAAAATGATGATTTTTCAGTAGTGTTGTCATAAAGACTAAAAACTGTGGTAGGTCTTCTCTTCAACACTCTCTGATATAGATTTTGGATGTACATTTAATCCTGATAATGCAGCATCCAATACAGCAGCTAAACAGTTCTTAAAATAGCTATTCTCCAAAAGAAACTTGGAAGCATCTCTGAAAGTTTTAAGGATATTCTCTGCTAATGGTACTGAAATCATCACTTAAAAACAAGAAGGAAAATAATTATCTTATCTTTGACTAAGCACAATATTTTCTACAGCACCAACTGCAGATCTTATGCAATAATATGGCTAATTTATGTAGCTGTCCAAAGAGACTCCTTTATGACAATTATTAATAAACCACAAAAATGCTAAATATGCCTTACCATAATTATTGTAGCTATGCAGAAGCTGTATGGAGTCAGACAGATTCAGTAACAGAGGTGACTGAGAAACAGGACTTCTGTAAAATGAAAAATTTGAGTATTTCTTAATTTGTTTTCGTTCCAAATAGGGAGAAAAGATATCTGAAACTCCTCACTGGCTTGAAACAAACCATTTAATTTTGAGTCTTTTCATTTGTTGAACAAAGATGCCTCATGAGAATTGTAATTCTGGGTGCCTATTTGGCCCCCATCTTCTTATGGAGAATCACTGTTTTTGACTGTGTTGGCATGAGGAATCACCAGATGCTCAGGTCTATCTGTGTAAGAAGCTGATTTTTGCAAATAATGATCCTCACACACCTAGCGTTGCCCAAGACACAAAAAATTGAGGAAATAATAAAAAGTAAGATTATACCATTTCCTTTTTTTTCTCTCTTTTTTTTTCTCCAGTTAAAATAAACCACTCTTAAAGATGGGGGGGGGGGGGAGCTGAGGTTAACATAAACAAAAACATGTTTCAGAAATTAAAATGAGGTATTTGTTTTTCTATACTCTTTCTCTTTCCTCACCTAATTTTATAGGGGAAAACATACAGTATCTTAGCAAAAACTTAGAAGTACTTTTTGGCAATGTAATATTGCCCCCCCCAAATTAGCATATTTGCTCAAATGGCTGCCCTTCACACTTACAGAATGTAGTTGCTCTGAAAAGGTGTCTAAAGAAGCAGAAGATGGAGATGAGGAACTGCGGTGCCTTAGGAAGAGAAAGATGCTAATGTTGAATTTAGAGTAAAATATTTTCAAGTGGAAGTTTTAACAGAAATTGAAATCACATTTGAAAAATTAAACAATCCTCTCTGAAGATTTAAATTTGACAGAATATATATTTTCCTCTGAAAAAAGCAGAGCTAACTGAAAGCCTATTCATAGAAAATTCCTGATCAACTCCATTTAATAGAAACACAAGCCTAAGAGATGTTAAATCACCAGTGTACAGCTACAGAGACTGTACCCAGAACATTGCATTCAGACATAACTGCCCAAATATTGAAGTATTTTTGGCATCATTCACAGAGTGACAGTGAAAATAACACAGAGCTCTTGGCACCTGGATTAGAAGGAAATATTTCCTCATAAAAATGGAAAATAATAATAAATGGGAAATAATTAAATGAATGTAGCAGTCATTCACAGGATGATGAATTCCCCAGGGTGGATTGAAGGACCTTTGTGGTCAGCACCCACCGATGTCAAATCCCACCTCATGATGCTGCCCATGATGGCGAATCGTTTCCACACCCCTGAATATCTGTATCCTGCATACAGCCCTTGCTTCTATTGTAGCAGGGATGTGCCGACCCACTTTCTGAACGGGCAGAGGTGTGTGCTCTGCCCTGCCTCCACGGAGATGCACACAGGCAGCAGGACCCTTATTTTGGTGAAGCCCCAAGCAAAGGCATCTGCCTTGTGCAGCTCCTGGCAGAAACAATGTCTCGTTCATAGAAAGACTATGGAGATAATCACTTTATTCTGCCTCATTCCCCAGACACTGGTAACAGCTTTGGCTGAATGTTTCGCTGTGTCTCCCACAGCTTTTCTATTCCTTCTTTTCCTTATAAATCTTTAACCTACCTGTGCACTGCTTTTATAATATATGCTTTTACACTATGAACTATGCTATTTTTCTTTCCTCGGGTGCCCCTTTCCTTTGTCAGTATTTCCTAGTACAGTTTTATTACTCACATATATAATCACATCGCTGACTCTTTGCATTCTTGCAATAAGACTATCTTGCCAGAATTCAGTTTATGTGAGACTTCTGTCTAACTCAAATTGTCTCTCTAAGCTCAGCAAGTATTTTATCTCACTAATTATTTTCTCAATCCATACTAGAATTTTCAGAAGACAGTGAACTGTAGTAATAAAAGCTTCTACTATGTTGCCTTCTTCTTGAAACATTAAATTTGGCCCTTTCAATATTATCTCGGTCAATGAAACAGGAATCAAAAACTTATATCTTTCTTAACTTGCTCTTTTCCTCCTCCRTGAGATGTAAAGAACAATGAATAGCATGCTTGCTATCTTCTGGACTTTCGCTATAAAACCAGAACTGAGCCTTCAGGCTCAGTTTAATTTTGGGTCTAGCAAGTAAGCAGTCCTAAATTCTCTAAGACAGTTATCCGTATTGCCACTTCTGCTGCCGGATTGGGACAAAGTGGTGTTCTTGTCCTGCTATTGCTTTCAATTGCCCTTGGTTTTCTTTTCCTCGCTGGGTTGCCCATGCAGAAGGTAGGAGCTTCTGTTCACTCCTCTATTTCCCATTCAGAGAGCGAGTTTCCTGAATTTCTGTGACAAAAAAGTCAGTTTTTCAGCCGTGACAAGCAATAGAAGTGTAGGTGGGTGGCAGAACTTTTTGGGTGGAAACACGAGAATCGTTTTATCCTTGCATTATAACCTTTATCATTTCTAATATCTGTCTGACCACTCTCACCCCATTTCACCCGCAGCCAGGAAAGTCCACATTTCCAACCCATTTTAAGTTAAAACAACATACAAACAGACGAAACTGGTGGAGTAGAATGCTTTAGAAATACTGTCTTCCTTCCTCTTCCTCACTGGAAGATAAAAGCTTTGGGTCTGCCTTTGCAAGGCAGTCTGTGTGTTAGAAACTCCCATGTTTATTTTCCCCACACGTTATCACAACCTTCTCTGAAAAGGCAGTAACCTCTGTAGCACTGTGCACAACTAGCATTTGCTGTATAGCTGTTTTTTGAATTACAGTTCTCTGGGAGGAGCCCTGCCAAGAGCTCACTTTGTGTACCTTAAAGTTCCCTTCAACTGCAGATAAAGCATAGCAAGCAGCAATTTTATTTTTTTTTTATGCTTTAGGAATTTCTGCAGGCTTAGCTGTTTTAAGAATCATTTTTCTAGTTATGAAAATTACTTTAAATCTCCTGAATACGCACCATTTGACCCACTGGGCTCAATAATTTAATGGAGCGAGGCCTCGTATATGAAGTCAACAGACACTTAGGTGAAGTGTCAGCAGTGTGTAGACAGCAAGCTGACACAAATCCTAATGAAAATGTAACTTTTTAAAAACTTAATTCCTTCCTTGCTGTCAAAAAAACATTTAACCTATTCTACAGGAATAACCACTATTTAAATGGAGCAACGAAGATCGAGGTCTGTGTCTCCAGAGACACTCCATTATCTTTCGAAACACAGCTGGAGGTAGAAGTGCCAGGGTCCAATCTTCTTCTTACCTCTAAATGAAGAAAAAAGATGTCACCGTTTTAAACAAAACCTCTCTCTTCAGGATTCGGTTCCTGGCTCTGACCCTCCTGGAGATGGCCCGACTGCTTGGCTGCTGTGCAGAAGAGGGCTTGTGAACACCTCGCTCTGGCGGCTCGGAAACTCTACCATCAGCAAATTTTTTCCAGAGACAAAAAAGTCTGGGCATCAGGAGTGGATATAAGGAGGTTATTACTTCTGTAGAGCCTTTCTGAATGCTTGGAGATGTCAGAAGCCTGTGCTTGGTGTGGGGAACCAAACAGTCAAGAAGAGATGGGGACAGAGAGACGATTTCTTTTCGGGCTGCCATTTTCTTTCATGTCTCTCAGAGATCTTTTTTGAACCTTTTGACAACTTTATATGGCTCCCTAAGCTATTTCACCAAAACAAGCTATAGGTTAGAGGGAGAGAAATGAAATTATAAGTAAATATATGCAAATACAGAGTGTAAGAACAATTCCTAAAATGGACTTGCAGAACATCAGTACTTTCTCACTGAGGTAGACCGTCCAGCAGCAGTACTGGGCACCTCTGAGAAGAATACTACTAATCAAACCGTGCCAGAAGAATAAAGACCAACCATAAAGTAATTATATCCATTACTGACCCATAGGACTGCTTTTAAACTACACGGCATTTTATGAATAGCTATGCAATTCCACAGAGCCACATCTGGATCTTGGTTTTATCTTTTTACAGTTCTTTGTATATTCAAAATAAAAATCTAATTCTCAGAAATTCAGGTTTCTGAGTGATGTTTGATAATCCTAAGAACAAACTCTAAGGCATTTACAATGAATGGGAGCTGCTGGAGGTTCTCAGAGCTTTGGAAAAGGCTGTGGTTTCAAAATATTTCTGTGTATATGCTCCCATAGCAAACATCCAACCATCTACATTATCTCATCTAGAGGTGGAAATACAGATGGATCAACATTTTCTTAATTAACTTTAATTTAGTCCTGGTATCACACTGATCCTTGAGGAAGGCAAATCTTTTCAATGACTTCAGCAGCAGCAGAATAGAAGTATGTGCGTTTTTAATGAAGTTGAGAGAAACTGAATGCAATTTTTCAGGTAAAAAATTAAGGTCTCTCTTTAAAAACAAGTATTATAGACTAGTATTCTTTCTTTCTGATGCATACAGCCTTTTAAAATGAAATGAAGTAGGCTCTAAGGTATTTTCTGTAATACATTTCAATAAAAGAAAATATAAGCCGATAAAGTTGCTCATGTCAGCATTCAGGATTTAAGGAATTACTTAAACAATGAATGCATGAAGTTATTAACCTTCTTGGAGAATTAAAATATGCAACTACATGATGAATCAAAACCTACAGTCATTTTAATTTTGAAGGACTGATTTGTACATGTAACTGAAACATAATTAAAACAATAYGCAATTATGTTGCCTCTACAGAAAATCTGACAAGACTTCTAGAACATTAACAGATCTTAGTAACAGCTTTTATTTGGTAGATTCATATCCCAGTTACCTCTTGGTAATGGAACTGATTCAGCAAGATAACATCCCAGTACCTAGCCTCAAGCAAAGGAACAGTCTAGTGAAATTAGTGATTTTTARATTTTGTTTGTAATATTCTGCTGAATTGGGGCCATTAGTAGGATCATTATGACTAAGAAGTAAAATTTTGCTCAAGCACAGGGTATTGCATTAAAATATCATTAGCATGATAAAGGTATGCAGGCCACCTCAAAGGAGCAACATTAAAACCCTGATACCAGATCAAACTATGTAAAGGTAAATCTGTGTATGTCAAGTATTTAACAGTAAATTTTATAATGGGAAAGGCTTAGAAAGCTTCTACCATTTTCTTAACTATCCTACAGTTAAGACAGGTCACAGGAATGTGAACAATGTGAATTATTTTCCACGGATACTACGCTTATCTTATTAGTAGCAACATGTCATTGTCAATTAGGAACTCATAGATCTTCAGCTCCTCAAGTCATTACTTGACCATCAGACAATTACTATTCAAATATCACTACCATACCATTTATCAGATTTTAACTAGAGAACTAGAAGTGAGTATTTTCTTAGCTTTTACCTATTGCTCAGCTATTGAGCCTTCTAGACATTCATGAATATAAAATTTTCCTTTGTATTGTTAGTGCTATTGTAAGTTGCCTATGTATTGCCTATGTAATTAACTATAAAACTACACGTATGTACTCTTTTTGCTGTCTGCATGGAGTTCACTAAGAACTCCTACCTAAATGACTATTAAACAACACTTTAAAAATACATGTACAACAGCTCACTGACAATAGTTCGATTTGCAGCTTATTAGTAATTGAAACATAAGAAGTTGACTTTTAAAATAAAGTTGCAGATATACCTCTGAAATACGGGGCCCAGCCTGAAAATCTGGCTGGGCATGCTCCAAAAATATCTACTGAAGTTGCATCTTTCTTTGGTATTGTAAATTTATGATAAAGGAGTATGCTAATTATTCATGCTTATCTTAACAGTTTGGCAGGAGCAGAGAAAAAGAGATCAAAACTGTACAGCTTCAATCATAGTTAATGTGTAGAAGATGTTTAGAAAATTGCATTCTCTTTGGGGGAGGGTATTTTAACAAACATTTTTGGTAAATTTTCTTCTTTTTTTGGCCTCTTGATGAAAGATCTTTCTGAATGACTAATTTCACAAATGTTCAATCTAGTCTACTGAATACAAGGTAGATACGTCTGTACAGCTGAAAACCTGGACATCATCTAGAGTTTAATGAGTGCCTTGCTGTCCTTAACGCTTGCGAAAGCTCTACACATATTAGGCACTAACAAAAATCATTATTTTGAATCAGCCCTGACTTCCCAGTACTTTTGTGTCCTGTCTCTGAAAGCACCCTGTAATGTATGCGTAAGAGGATGCAGGATTAGGACTCAGTGGGGTTTACTTCTTCATCCCACTAGTGCTGCTGTCATTACATTTCTCTGCTAACAGCAGGGAGAGCTGCAACTATAAAGCTCCCATGATTATAGTTTCTTTCTAAAGTGGCAATTTCCCTATCAAGAAATCACTCCCTCTTTTTAACTCCCTTTATTATTTCTCAGGAACAAAACTGTGTTCTGGAAGGATTACCCAAACACATTAGGGGACTGTTATTAAAGGAACCTACAAATTACTTTTGATCCATCTTCTCTGCTAGCAGTAGCCAATATTGTACTCTTTTGAAAGAGGTCATTTRAAAAAACCTTGCCAGGAAGAAAAGCTTTCAGCTAGTCATTGTATCCCTAGCCTTTCTGTTCAGGCTGCTCTTAAAATACCCGTTTTACTGTGGGCACAAAAGGGACAGACTTAAAAATGTTCCTTTGAGGAAGGTTTCGTGCGAGACCTGAATATGATGGGGAAAGCCAGAGGACGGACCAGAATGCAAGTCTATTACATGGATTTATGCCTGGATTCTCCCTTGTTTTCATCCTGCTTTCCCTCCGTCTATAAAATAATTTCCTTCTCTCTTCAGCAGTTCCTCCTATTTCGCACATGGCATTTTCTATTCTCTTTTCCAAGACAACCCCCTTCATTTATTCTCATCTGCTTTTACCTGGTTGTCCTCTCACTCTCTCCACTATCTCTGTTCCTTTTCTTTCCTCTTGCTACAATTCACCTGTTCCTTGTCCCTCACCTAAGTATTATTCCCCTTCTGCTTAGACCTCCAGTTTTAATTTTAAACATATTTTTCTGCCTGTCTGCTCCTTGAAATCTTCCCTTTTATTTTGTCTTTTTTCTATGTATCTTTCTTCTAAATTGCTATGTATAAGACACATTCACAGGCTGGGAAATGTGAGCTTTGAATTCAGGTGGTCAGGTATACAGGAAGAAGGCCTATGGCATTCCAAATACCCGCACTATTATTGTTCTACATTTTAAGGTGACAGTTTTTCTTTTAAAAAAAGAGTTTAAAAAACGAGTTCCTAATTGACAATGACATGTTGGTACTAATAAGATAAGCGTAGTATCCATGGAAAACTTGCAGATTCTGATGCTAATTTTGTCTCAGATAAGAGTAATGATATTTTTTGCTCTTGTAATCCCTTCATCGTTGTTGGTCTCATTACTGTTAGAAACATGACACAATAGTTGTCCATCAAGAACTGAAAAGAATATACCAAATCATTTCATATACTATGGGTTGTTATGTGGTAGTAAATATCTAATTTCTATATGTTCATGTTTGTTTTGTACTAACAAACAATTTTTTATGAATCAGAAACACTTTTTCATGTATGCTTTCACAACCTTGCCCCATTTTGTGCGGTCTACTGTAATCTTGTGACAATGGTGATACAGCCACAAAATCGTGAACTTGTGCATTTTCACAATAGAATCAGTGACACTTAGCATAACATATTATGTAGTGAAAGTTTTTTTAAAAGAAAAACCGTCACCTCAAAATGTAGAACAATAGTGCAGGTATTTGGAATGCCATTCCTTGAGCCAAGTACAAATAGAAAACTCAGCGATCCAGACTCCTAATGAACACCCAAGTTCTTCCAGAAACCATACATGCATGAGCCAGTGCCCAGACTTGGTGCTTTGCACATTTCATTACATTTCTGTTGCGCAGAATTTGTTTCCCCTTTGAATTCACTGAAGTGTCAGGACCTAATAATACCTCTGATAAGAGTTCAAAAAACAAATTCAATAAACATAACTAATACGATTGCAATCCTCCAGCACACGAAAATCTGGAAGTAAAAATGCATACTTTAATAAAGAAAATGAGATTCTGAGCACAACTTGCTAAGTCATTAAATATAAACTGTTGGTACCTTTAATGAAACTGATTCAGAAAATAAACATATTGCCAGTAAAGTCTGATAAAAAATCCCTTATATATTGAATCCAGAACTGTACTTTGCCAGAGCGACGCTTAAGTATGTGCTGACTAGCACCCAGTGCCATGTCTGGTTACTGCACGGCAGACATTTACAGCATAGTTTACTACTTAGCAGTAACTGGATGCAGACCAATGTACCTTGCCCACTGCTATTACTGAGATGTGGTCCACAGCTAGCTAAAGGCAGTTTTTTCTTTAGCCCATAAGGCAACCGGTAACTCCCTGGGGTTAGGAAGCAACTTTTTTTATGGGCAAATTGTACTCCTAATTGTACATTGTAAGTACAATTAAAATAAAAGGGTCACCACCATGTTAACCACTGACAAGCTGTTGGAGTACTAGAACAGAGCAATTTTGTTCTTTCATTTCCTAACTTCATTTTTATTCTGATATAAACACATACATCAGAGTGAATGATATAGAAAGAGTTATATCAAAGCTATAACTGAGAATACCAAAACTATAGTTTTCCTTAGGGAATGTGACAGTATCACAAACCAATCTGCAGATGCAAACAGGCCAGGCACGAGACCACAGATTCAAGACAGAGCTGTTACTTTGGTGTGAGGTTTTCTAAACTTCACTGGTGTAAAAGGAGTAAGGATGATGGACTTTCAATATGAGATAGATATTTGATTGTTAATTTTGATTGTTAATGCATGGATGAAAGTGCTGTTATTCCAAATAGCCTCTTCTGCCTTCCTCATTTTCTAAAGCCTTTTTGCTTTCCTGTTTACTTCCTTGCCAATATTTCTGAACTTTTCTGCTTCTAAACCTTTTCCCCAAAGCATGATAGCTTGAATCTATCAAACACTTCCATCCCAAATTGTGTGAAATAAATACTATGAACTTCTCACACCTTTTTCCTTACCTTAATCTCTGAAGTCACTTGTAAAGCAACTCAAACCCAGAGAATAATGCAGAAGTAAAGATATTTTTTATAGTAAGTCAGTTGAAGACCTAGAGAATTATGCACACCTTACAATATGGCAACTATTATCCTCCAGTCACTTAAAAATTTGCATGGGTGCCAGTCCTGCAAGATGCATTCCAGAACCTGTGAAAAATACCTTTCATCAGATACCGACACAGAAGGATGTGTCAGACCATCGTTCCTTGAATCAGCAACCGTGATGATACAAAGCACTTACGGCACAGAGGCCTGCTGCAGCCTTTATAAGAAGTAGCTGGAAGAGCAATTCAGTAGGCAAGTTTATTTATACTTTGAAATATAAATGTAGTGCTTCAGTTTCCTCTAAAGCCACAAGGGACACTCAAATCCTCTCTAAATGTCTAGCTAGCTTCTCTGTTATTTCTATTTTTAGGGCTATGTTATCCTTTGCATAAATCTGTGTGTAAGCAAACCCTCCTGTATCTGCTATTTTAGCTGAGCCCAGATTATGTTGCTTTTATATTTACCTTATCACAAAAGACAAAGAATGAGGACAGTATATGTGTCTGTCTGCTCTTGAAATACATAGTGCATGTGGGCAGAGACAATTCAGGCCTCCCTTCTTTACATTATGTTTTCTGAGGGAAGAGAACACAGTCTACTTCACAGTGTTTGGTGTCTCATGGATTTTACCGAGACATCTCATCAACACACCATTTCAGAAATGACAAAACTCACTACTAACAAGTTCACCACATCAGGCTATTGTCAGGATCTGCTACAGCAGAGTATGTCAGTGACAGCCTTTCCAAATCTCTCCGTTTCAGTCTAGGGAGGCCAAGCTTCAGGAATCCTAATGCGCATCCACATAGCACAGGTCTAGTACAGGTCCTGAAAACAGTATATTGTGCTAGCCTGATTTTATACCCAAGTTAATTAGTTCTTCCTTTTAACAAATTTATCTGGCTCAAGCAGTGTACATGCTGAAATGTTTATCCTAAATCCACCTCTAAGGCCTTTCCTCTCTATAGGATGAAGAGAGGAAGAATGGCAAATTATAAATATGTATCTGCAATAATAAAAACACAAATCTATTGGTAAGGTTATAATGTTGGCCTATATATAAGCACATAGGTTTTCTACGAATGTTATTGAGACAGCTCTTAGAAGGCAACAACAGGATAGCGACCAAGAGAATAAGGGGCAGTTTCAAGTGCTTGCTATACTACTGATTTGTCTAATGCCAGGGTGCAATAAGAGCTAGTGAAACAAATTCTTCACTCTTTAAACAGATCTTCTTGGAAGAACATGTTCTAAAGTACATGAGAAAAACATATTGTGTCCCATATTGAACACTGAGCTCTACTTAAGGAGAATTTTGTATTTGAACCAATGAAGAATAAAAGGTACCCTAAACTAGTGGTCTGGCATTGGACACGAGGAAAGGTTTTTCCATGAAATTGGGAAAATAAGCACAGAAAAACTACCTTTTCTGAGCATACAGAACTGAGTAATAATGCATATTTTACAAGCACCTTTTTTTTTTTTTAAACTTTCAGTGAGTCCTGTTGCCCATGGTTAAATAAATCTATTAACAAAAATCATAAGGAGGAAAAAGAATATAGAGAAAAAAATATAAAGCAAAGTTTCTGCTCCCAAAATCACAGACCTTCAGTTGGAAGGAAAGATTTTAGTGTATCTGCATACTGTTAACAGAAAGCTCTTTTGCTGACTGGTCTAGTGACAATGTAGTCACAAAGCACAAACAGTTCATATACCTTTAAAACAGATATCTCTGCCTCATAGGGCAGGACTAATATAAGGAAGTCACCTGGAAAATACAGACCGAGATCACCTTCCATTCAACAGCTATTTTCATGTAATATAAAGGAGGGATCCTGGCTATCTAGGTACAAAACTCCCCTATTCTTGACCAAACACTAACTGTACTTTAACTCCAATATTCTTTTCTCTGTACAGCAATATATCACCCCTTAGATACATCAGGGATTCAGGCCAACACATACTCCAGGCATTTGCCTGGAGTAACAGGTAATACACAGTCCCAGCTCTTGGCCAAATCTTCCACATGGAGCAAATTTGACAGGAGAACCACTGATGCAGAATGAATGCAAATCAGGACGCGAGTTTATTTTGCAGTCAGTTCATATAAATAGAATCTAATCCAGTYATGGTGAATATTCAAAATCTTGATGCAAGGGTGAAACATATGTAAATTGCCATTGTGATTTTTTAAAATAAACTATAATCCAGCAAACCCATCTCATTTCATTATTCTCTGCAGCAGAGAAGAAAATTGTAATTTGCCAAGAGCAAATTACAAGTAATAATAATAATAATAATAATAATAATAATACAGGCAACATATATTTTACAAAAACATTCTGCTGCTTTTAAAATAAGGTCTCTGGATACTACAGAGGCCAATAAACCATTGCGCAGACTGTATGAGAAGTATCTCAGCACAAAGTAGATTTTAAAAAATGATTAAAAAAAATGAAACTGTGCCACTCCAAATCTAAGTATGCCAATGTTAGTGTGTTTTATACTTTTAATGAAATTTTAGAACTAATTGTTGATGAGCATGCAGAAGTCATGTCTGCTGCCAAAACTGTCAGTTTACATAAATGCCTACTGGGGAAACCAATATTAATGGCTTAAACTTCTCTGTACCCGGGAACTATGTTTGATTGTGAAGACATGATAAGCAGTCATGCCAGGCTCTCTGCCCTGCTTTCCTGCCAGCCTGTGATGTGTCTTTCAGACATGAGCCATAAACAGGCATGAGTGCATGCCTGCCTCTGTTGTCAGTGCCTTCTGTCAAGATTTTTAAAAGCAAACTTGTAGACTAGAAAATGAAAGCTAAATGTCTGTCTAGCCAAAATTACACTATGCTGCTGAAGGCTTTTTTTTAATAGAGGAAGTGCTGAGATCACCTTTTTTTTTTGTATGTCCTTGCATATTGAGTCAAGTGACAACACAATTTATGCATTAGAATGGAAATACAGTACATGTACTAAATAAAGCCATATTAAGAACCCACAGTGCTTTTGTGCATTGTATACTCCAATAATTTTTAGCCAAAAATGTACGCAATTAGATACAAGAGAAGACTAAGAGCAGAAGGTCTGCTCACAGAATTTAAAATACAAACAGAACAAAGTATTTTATGTTTACACAAGTTAGTAGCTATTTGGTTCCAAAAAAAAAAAAAAAAAACCAACCCCACCAAGGTTGTTTAACTGAGAGCACCATGTGTTTAAAATCCTCTCAAACTTTTTTTTTTTTTAAGTAATTTCATGATATTTCATCAACAACTCAGTATTTTGTTAGAGAAAGTGAAGTGACATCCAAAAATGTAAACTGTTCAGCAGTAGTGGGGACAATACAGTGTAGCTACTGAGCCTTTCATGAAGAAAACATTTCTCACTGTTACCCTGAAAGGAAAAAACAGAAATGTGAAACTGTCACTAGTATATGGACCTACAGAGCACCTACCTTCATCTGATGTGTTTTCTGTACTGCCCTCACTTCAGCCTTCCTCAGTTCTTATCCAAAACCTGCAGAAGCTAAAGGAGAGATTCTCAGTACTTTCACTGGGCCCTAGTCAGGCTACTAATGCTATAATTTAATTTAGGATCTTACAGCGTACACTGTTAAACAATGCACATTATTAACAATTGAGTTAACATTAAAGGACCTGAGAAAATACTAAGATAACTGATATTGTTAAATCTGTAGAACAAAGAACAACACTTACACTTTTAGGTGTATGTTTGTCAGAAGCAGGGTATACTTCATGGCAGAAAGGAGTGTCTGTTTTGAGAAGTGGTGTCTCAAAACAATAATACTTGTGACCATTACCTTTTGGACTACAGGTAAGCCTTCTTGCTTGTATAGCAAACCTCATCTGCTTTCAGTAGTCATAAATTGAAAGGTTACAAGGTTTAAACCATTTCCCAGTCATATGTCTACCAGGCAGCAACAGCTGGGCAATAAAATTTAGCCATAAATGTTTCTGAAAACAGTAAGTTCAGGGCCAAAGCCATAACTGCAGTAACATCAATTGATGTCCAAAATATTATCTAGCTACATGGCTCCTGTTAACACAAAACAATATCTTACATTGCAACATACTCACCAGCAGCCTCCAGGTTAAATAAGACAGGTTAAGGTCAGGTGGGCCAATTCTGAAAGGATTCAAGGAGTTCACCTGAGATTTGTGGCCTTCTCTGAGCCTTCAGCACTCCTTGATTTCATCCCAGTTCTGTCGAACACACTAAATATCACTTTAGACTGGATATTGAAATCACTTAGCAGCAATAAAGGAGTGCTGCAGAACTGAATCCCGTTTTGCTCCGCACACATCTCTAAACTATTACCAGTGTGAAATAAAATCTAATGTCTCCCTTAGCAAGTCCATCTTCTTTGTCCTCTTGTTTTTCCTGTGGTGCCAACACTAAATCCATTTGGACACAAAACAGTACTCTTGTTGTACCACAGATTTCAAGAAGAGATTTCTAGATTTAGGTAGCCACTGTGTCTTGTTGCTTTCAACCAGCATGTACTCCCCAAGAAATTTGATAATAAAGGTAGAAAGGGAAAATACAAACACGTTAGGTAAAAGACAAACTTACATAAAATGATTAGAAATGGGAAAAGGGTGAAGTTACTTTCGTAAAATCCATCTATCTAATCTCTGACTGTATGGGAAGAAAGACAATCATTTGCTGTAATTTCACAAGTTTATTTCAGACAACGCTAGAGAGAAGCAGCCTTCTGTCAGGTTGAAAATATAAGCCCAACCCCTGATTTTTATTTGCTGAAATTTCATTTACAGATAAGATAGCAATAATGAAGCTGTAGTTACCTATGACCAAATCCTCTTCTTTTCCCTATGTTAAGTCACATGGTAGCAGCAAACTGAAAGTGCGACTGAATCTCTGCAGTTTCATCTAATGCCCTCTGTTAATGAAGTGAGCTCTATGATGGCACAGCCATTCTATGGAAAATGTGACCAGCTGAAAATCAAATACCTTGAACTTCATGGGGAAATCAGGGCAACTGCAATGGGCTTCTGCTCTCAGTACTGCAAAATGCTTCCGATTTTAACAGTCTTTCCCTTCTAGTGTTCACCAAGTCCCCTCCTTTCCTCCAATCACGTCTTCCAGTGATTATTCTTAAGTATATTTACTTATTTCACAACATTAAAAGTTTTGCTGAAATAACTTGCAAGGTGGGTGACTGACCTGAAAAGCCAACTAACTGAAGGGTAAATTTGCTAGGCAAACAAGGATATAACATGCCCCAGGAAGGAGTTTTGTGGGAGGATTACTGTGTTTTCAATTGTTATTGTGAACAGATGTAGCTTACAAAGCTTGGGCAGAAAGCTTATCTGACTGCTCTTGGCCAAGTTAAAATGATGGCTAGTCAACAAAATGAGATGCCCAAGAGACTGTGAAACTAAACCCTCCAGAAAAATGTCCAAAGAATAAACCAAGTTTAAGGCAATATTGAACTAATAAATGCAAAGAGTCTCTTAACAGTAACAGAGTCAGATATGCGTGTAACGATTCTCTTTAAAACATCTGAGGAGCTTGTCAAAGCTATTCTATCAAAATAATATATATAATTGCGTATATCCAATAAAAAGAGATTGTCAGGTTCTAGTTTTCCTCAAATTTACTAAATGCTATTACTTTTTGTATTAATGCAGATAAGCAGTCTCTTTAGATAGTAGTGCTGTCTTCTTGGATAGCATTTTTAAATTCTCGCTATGATTTCTTGAGTGCTCTAGTTCCAAAAAAGTCATGAAGACAAAGTCTAGCATGGTGAGTCCTTGCTGCAGCTTATCAGAATTACAGCTTGTCACCCATTATAATAACAGACTGACTGTGTTTATAAAGTAAAAATTGTTAAAGAAAAGTAAAAATAAAGCAGGGTTGGAAGGTAAGCTTGCTACATATCTCCTCTGGTAATCTTGGGCAGACAATGGGAATAGTATATGAAAATTAAGAAGACAGTAACAATTAGCAAAAGAGAAGCTACAGATGAATGCTGTTTAAAAATACATCTACTCTACTGAAAGAAACAGAGGGAATATATTGACTATTACAAGGTAATTAACTGTTTCATGATATGATCAACATGTTGGTTTTCTCCATATTATTTTCAAACAAAACATGTCAATCAGTACCGGACCAGAGCACGATGCTGTCACCTTAAATAACATCTTATGGTGTAGTAAGGTGCTGACATAGTAAGGTAACATTCAACATGAATAACAGTATGTGTTTCATTTGTGTTCCAGATTAAGGAGAAACTTATTAGAAATTGTTCTTTCACCAATTTTTTTCTCATCTGCAATGTGTAATTGGCCGTTAAATGAAAGCATTCAACACATCTGCCCCAAAATATTTTGGATATGAAAGATGGAAAACTGTACATCTATATATTCACTTTCTCCTACTTTTCTCATCTACTGGCATAACGCAAGATCCAAACAAACAGAAGGCACACATTAATGTTGCAGATTGAGCATAGTACTGCTGACCAATGTGACACTGAGCATCCAGAATCATCAGCAGTAGGAGTAAAGCTATACCCACAACTGGAAATTCCTCACTAAAATCCAAGAGAAGCAAAGGCCAACCCTACATACATCCTGTTGTAGAGGCACCCATCTCAGATATGGGAGCCCCTACTCTGCCCATTTTTCAGCCTGGACTTCATATTTGGGTCTCCGTATCCCAGGTGACATGTCAACTTTTCTCCTTCCCAAGAYGGGAATCTCCCTTTTTCCATCGTTCCCTTAAAACAAACAAGAAAATCAAGAAAATAAAAATAAGTGTCAACCACATATGAAAAAGAATTCTTGTTTTCTAGCCCTAATATAAATTGCAGGATATAAAGTAAATGTTTGTTCTTACTTTTCCCTGGTTAGACTTGGATTACTAGTATTAATAATTACAGCAATTTGCAGTTATTCCCTAGGAAGAAATTTCACACAAAAGATCACTCATCTTTCTTAAGTTCTTCTGTTTCCATATCGACCAGAATCAGAGCAGTAAAAGGTTTCAGGAGGATTCGTTGGATGGATGGACAGATGGACGTGTGGAAGAAAGGAAGGAAGAGTCTAAGAAAAAATGGGTGAAAGGAAACCTGGAAGAAAGGAGAGTGTAAGGAAGGGCAAAAGGGTGCCTTTCTAAAGTAAATATGCAGGGTTAATATCTGCATCAGTTCTGTCCCTTCTCCTGGGCCATATTGCCAGGAGACAGATGCTTTATCTTAATATGTCTTTTTTTTCTCTCTTTTATTCACACATCTAGGTGAATATACCTTATCACAATTTATAGGGGCAGTAATACCCCCATTACACACAAAGGTGAAAAACCCTATAAATGGAAAAAWTTGATTCACCAGGTACAAAGGGTTATCCCAACACTAGAAGCAATGACTACCGATGCCCCCCCCAGTTAAGGTTCCTACTATTTGTGTCTCTAAGTCAAGGTATACAACAGAGAAGCAAGTTAAAACAGTTATTAGTTATGGAAGTTATAACAGCATCCTAATGTCAAAATTAAATTTTATTTCATAAGATATTGCCTCTTAAAATAGCTTTTACATGTAAATATAAAGTAAGACTATTATCATGGCTATTACACTATAATAACGTTCATGGTACATCTCACAAGTATGTTTTTTCACTGCCATACTGTGGTAGTACAATTCCCTTTTCAATCACAAATCCTAATCATGACATAAGTATAATGCAAAATAATTGACAGAAGTAAGAGCAATGGGTCATACTATTCTGTGTGATTGAATCAGAAGACTATTCAGCTTCAAAGAGTTTGTAATTCAGTGAGTCTCTTTCACAAGACTTTGAAAGATCCCATTGTCGCAGATAATTATAAATGAAACAGCAATAAAGTATACAATGAAAGGATACATGTCATTTATAAAATGCCAAGTGAGCTTCTCTCTAACTGCAGATTAAAAAAGACATCGTTGGCACCTGTTAACAGTGTCAGAATCAACTGCAGTTTAATACATGTGCCTTGTCATGCAATTGATCTGATACAGCAAAAAAGCATCATGGATTAACGATACTGGATGGGTCACCATTACCCAGCTGATGATGATATAGACTGGAACACAGGGCACAGCATGACACAGAAGTACCCATGGTACAGAGGAACTTGTGCAATCTAAAGGTTTATCTCAGAAACCCTCCAAGCTCCAGTAGCACATCCGACTGCATTCCATTAGATGTAGAAATGACATACCTGGTCATCACAGAATGGTCTCTACCTCCGGAGAAGGGCACAAATATCCAGAAAGACTGAAATGATCAACAGAAGGCAATTGTCTTAGGAATGTACTCAGGACCATTTTAACCTTAGAACATAAGACCAAAATTAACAAACTTAGCAAGAAAAAAGAAACATTTTTTTCCTTACACAGTTCTTTAAACACCTAATTAGAAGATCTGTAGCCTTGAAGGTGAGAAAGTGAGAGTCACCCCCAGCAAGGACCATCTGGTTAGATGAGACGGAATGGAGCCTTAAATCTTCCAGAGGAGCTCAGCTGACTTTTAACTTTGATATTTCCTAAATAAAATAAATTCTAAAAAAGGGATGGATAGTTAAAGAATCATAAGATATAAGTATTTAAAAAATAAAAATTTAAGCAAACTCTAGCCATTAAACAGGACATACACTATCGACCTCCTAATTACTGTGTACATTTTATATGCTCGAACATATTTTCTTATAAGGAAGGATTAACTGAGAAATACTTCATTATAACTTTATGCAATAAATACATTTCTACAAAAAGTTAATTTTTTTGGTTCAGCCTGCTATTTACACTACATGCACCATGATTTTTATTTGGTACACTCCTATTTTCTACACCAAAGCATGCTGGCATAAAGCTGGTGAAATATAGACAACAATCAAGATCTTGGCTTGTTTGGTTTTATTTTGTACTCATATGAAAGGCATTTATCTGCACAGGTAATGAACAACTGCTTATTGAATTTAACAATGTAAATACTGTTTCTTAGAAAAATGGATCTTCTGGTCCAGAGAATACACTATCGAAGACAGAAATGTGAAAAAAAGATTGGATTTAAAACGTATTATGCACTACTGAAATTTTCCTCTTGCCTTACACATCTAATCGCAAAGCAGTATTTTGTACTGCACACAAATGTTGACAACTTCCCTTTTCTATAATTTGAATAATTTCATATCAATCTGAAGAAGTAATAGGCTCAGGGGAATTGGCTCAAAGCGATGAAGAAAGCTTTTACTAAATGCTCTCCAAAAGCTGATGTTTTGAATATATTTCGGAGAGAAGTGCAGCACTGAACCAGATATTTCAGTAGTCACGTGGTGCAGTCTACATAGACAAGCCAGATGTTTAGCACTACTTCTGAGACCCTGGTATCTACGGGGAATTTTGCTATTTATTTGGAAAATATTCTATTTAAAAAAAATACAGCAGCAGCATGTAGTTTATTACAGCAAACGCACAACCTAAAGTTTTCAAGAACATTAGGTTTTTAAGAAAAAAGGTTCTAAAAAGCACTCACACAGTTCAGCTTTAAAAAGCACAGCCTTTCTGTGCTACTGAACAGGCCACTGAAGCCCAATTGTTTGTAAGTAAGAGCAGATCATTATTAAAAAGCAAAGAATGGTAACACCAAATATAATATATAAACAAAAGAGGTTGTCAGATATGGGGCAACCAAAGCAGTAAAGTGTAGGCATTTACTTGTTCAAGAATAAGTACTGCATAATAAGATGAGGAATATGGGGTTGGACTTCTTATGCTCTTTTTTTTGTTTTGCATGATGAAAATAGCTCTGGATATTAAAACTGCGCACCTGTTTTTCAGCAGGCTGAAGATACCTGCAGTTTGAAAAGGTCAGTGGGGTTGGCTGCTCATTAGTCTTCAGCCATCTTTTAAACAGACAAAAGCCAAATCATTGGCATTGTAAATTGGTATAAGATGCCATCAGCATATAAATTCAAAAGCTCCCACTCTGATACTGCTTGGCCACCATCCAGCAGCTACACTATTTCCACCAGCACTGGAAAAACAATCTTTACACACAAACTACCTGCAGTTTTTTCCTTCACTCTGGAAAGTTACTTTAATTTACTATAAACAAGAGCCTAGACTACCTCGCATAAACTCCAGGGTGGAAGGGAAGCTCACAAAATTACCAGTGTCTTTGGTGTGCTGAACAGTGTAATTCTTTTGTGGCCTGAACAAAACAGTGAAAGTCATATCCAGGATCTCTTCACTTTTCATTATTTACTCCTAAAACATAGCTCCCAATAGAAAAAATAACATTTTTATTCCAGGGAGAATGAAAGCTTAAAACCAATGACATGAAGCCAGGAAACAATAACTGCAATAGCAATTCCAAGTGCTACGCTGCAAATAAAGTCATAGACAGAGGCCATATCTGCAGATGTAAATCCTGCACAGAATGGAAACTTTGTGCAGGCTAAGTGAATACAGAATTTGAGCTACTGTTTGTAAATGAAATTGGCTATAGGTTTCTCTTAAACAGCCAAATAAAGCAGGCTAACTGAGCCAGTCAAACCTACTCAATTGAATAAACCTGAAATGGGCAGGCTGCTCTTGCAGCGTTCGAGCCACGGCACTGGCAGTTATTGCTGCTACATTATTTGTGAGCTCTATAATGTCTGCGCCTCTGCTTGCAGCACAGTAACCTAGAAGGGTTGGGGGCTCTTTTCTGGGGGGTGTGGGAGAGAGGAGGAGGAAAGGGTTGCTTTGTTATTGGTTTACTGTTCCCCTCTGATGACAACAAACCTATCTATACTGAATGCCTAAGCAGTACTTTTCAGTTAGACTTTTCAGTTCCTTGAAAACCAGCTCAAGTTGTGCGTTATTATGGCTAGCACATATCTCCCTGTGGGGACTACATACCACACCTCTCTACTTAAGTGTGATATAAYGGAAAATGAAGCAAGGATCTCAAACTGCTTTTAGCTGTTAACCTCAAGAAGAAGCTTTAAAAATATTATATTGGTTATTGTAATTGTAACTATAGTTTCCAAAAGGATGACTGTTAGGACTGCAAGAGCTCAYTGACTTCACATATGTACATCCCTCACCGAGGTCAAATGGGAATCGTTCAGAAGCACACAGCTGAGAGAAGAATTATCTAATGAAGCGCTCTTGCCTGAGTACGTCCTGCTCAGGCTCTGCTTACTTGCAAGCATAAAAAGGAGCTTTTAATGTGAAAACCTGTTTTTGTTTGAAACTCAGAAATGTTTATAGGAAATGCAGCCTGTAGGCTCTGAGACATGCACATGCATAAACACGCAGAGCACTGTTCACATTTACATTGTTGTGGTCTCAAGGGGAAAAGGTCTGAAAAATAAATCTATTTTTACAAAGGGACTGAACTGAAATTATTCAAGTTAGAACATCTTACTAATAGCGAAGCCAAAGGTACTTACTGAGGTAGACTTTGTTGAAATCCATTCTGTTGACTGGCTCTACAAGAAAAAGACATTAGATTGAAAAGCACACATTTCAAAGTCAATATTGCAGAATTCTGCATTGACTTAACCAATTTAGTGACAACAGAAGAGGGAATTACATAATGACATTTTGGGGGGGAACTGGAGAGAAGGGGGGATGGCAAAGTGATTATATAATGGACAGGGTAATGTCCATGGTAGATAGTTCCATGATAAGTTTCCTACACATGAGGATTTTTATAGACAGAAAATCTCAACCAAAATTTCAGTGCGACTCATTTGACTCAGCGATTTTCCAGCCCATACCATAGAACAGCACAAACAGTATTTTTTAAAATCTAATTGGACTTACAGTTTGTTTTTACATATAGTGTAAGTTCTTAGGTCTTCTTCTGTTGAGCAAGTAGTATCTTGATGGAATAAACACCACAGATAAAAGTTAATTTCATTTATAAGAACCACTGAAAGTTAAAAGTGCTCACCTCTAATGCAAAAGAATTTCAAACACTGAAGTAACAGCTGGTATGACTATATTTTTGAGACAATTAATAGGCTGAATTATTCTGAAGCATGCACAAGACAGAGCACAAAGGAATGATGTAGTCACTGACTTGGGGGAAAGAATGAGCAAGAAAAGGTTTGTAAGAAAGGCAGGCAAAATGACAGCACTATGCTAGTTTGGCTTTTCCTTTTGTTTTAGTCTGTAAGGTTATCTGTCAAGTAGGGCTTTTGCAGTTTTTGAACAYAGGGCGACCTGGCAAATTGTAGGGCTGACAATTTGGTTCCCCTCCCAACAGTCACTGAACAGCAGGAAAGAGGATGGTAGAAAAAGAGCCAGGATACGCACAGGGGAGCACGATTAGCAACAAATGTGGTGGCGGGAGCCATGTGGGCGCATTTGGACTGGAAGCGCTGGAGCAGGAAGAGCTGAGGGCCCACTGGCTCAATGGGCAAGGAGTAGAGGGACCAACCATGGATGGAGTAATGAGAGCAAGCGGCAAGTGCCAAACTTGGAGAGATGTGGAAAGGGAAATGGAGAGGGACACGAAATCTGGAGCAGTGAGATTTGCTGGAGAGATAGGCTAAGACTAGACTAAAGAATCTAAGGTTTGCAAACCTGGGCTGAGAGTACCAAGGATGAGGAGACAAAGAGACAAAATCAGGAGTAAAGCTGGTTTCAAGGGCATGGGGCGATGCATGAGTGCAATGAGCAGAAGAGCCATGAGCCAGCTGAGCTTGGTGCCCACACCCCGCCCAGGTCTGGAGGAGCACCTCAAAACCCACACTGCCTCCTGCCAGCAGTGTCTGTAAAACTCAGCATCAGTGTTTCGACACCCATTTATTACCGGCGCTGACAACCAGTTAGTGCTGCCATTTATTGCATTAGCTCAGAGGACGGAGGGAGGTGCCTGATGTGCTGGTTCCACCACTGCTGCTGCTCTGTATGAATAGCACTGTAAGCTGGTTTTCAATTTGCTCTTCAAAGGCCCAGCAAATTTCACACCTTGTGTGAAACAACATACCAAGGCTGTGCTGTCAAAAGTTGGACTACACCATAATTACAGATGTCTGTACAGTCTTTTTTCAGACACCTTCTGCATATGCATTACTATTGTCTCTGACTGTATGATGACATACTGTTTTTTCCAATATTATCTGTCTCATTCATTGCTACAATGGTCCTGTTCTGGGAATTTTGTCAGGAGGAAGGGAGCTGTCTATAAAACCCCAGTTTCACCTGCAGCAGAGGCTGGAAGCTATATAATCAACAGGAAAGGAAATTGCAGAAAGACAATCGTAAGCTGCCATGAAGACTACAATTCATGCTGTGCCACAGAGGTCTTATGTGATGCTAAAATAAACATTTCAGAAAAACAAAACAAAACAAAAACCCACAAAAGGCCACTATTTGTGTGTTTCTCATCCTCTGGGAGCCTGACTCGATATCCYAAAGTCTGATTGACAGAACCTCAAAATCATCTCAAGAACAGCTCTGCTCTTCTGCCCTCATATATAACATGAGCCACAGAATTTCACCCAGTCTTTCCTGTATCCATACAGAACACGATCTGATTGAACTAACAAAATTCAACATTTTTGATATTATAACTACCACCTTCTCAACTCTTCACCTTGGAGGTATAATCAGATTGGACTGCCTATCAACAATTAGAAAATTAGCTTGAAAAATTCTAGTTAAGTAAGTATGTTTAAAATCTGACTTGTATTTCTGGATTTTTTTAAATTGAGCTCTTTAGAATATGTAAGATATAAACAGGTGAACACATTATGTTCTGCATGTTTTCCCCACTACACAAGAGGAAAGAATAACAATAATAAAAACACTCTCTGTTGCAAAATAGAACAAGATTCATACACGATCGTCTATGCTCAAACCACTAGGGAGTTAAACCCTAAGACAAAAGAGACATCAAGTCAATATTATTACTAGATAAAAGAAAGCAAATACTATAAAACTGCCTGTTAAACAATGCTGTTTGGGAATGCTTCCCTTGCTTTTCTAATTACTTTCCCACTGGGAGGAAGGGTGGAATGTATGTGTTGGTTTTACTAAAAATTCCTTTTAAAAGGGCTGTTTAATTTTTAAGTAACACTGAAAAACAAATATCCTCACTCAATTTACATACAAACTGCTCTGACAAGCCAAATACCTTCTCCTGGCAATAGCTGAAGCAACACAGCCTGTGTCTGCAGCATTGCAACTGTCCTCCGGCTAGGTTAGCACCACTCAGACACTTTACATTCTGCAGTCACTGAGGATATGATTGCTTCTRATAAAATTGGGGGGAAAATTCATTACATATTAAACCTCTAAAGGTCCAGTTTCCAACTTCCTTATTAACGTTTTGCTTCAGCAAAGCACTTGGACATTGACGTCAATGAGGGGAACTGATAGTGTTATTCACCTTCTTTTAGTTGTTTTGTGAATGATGTTAAAATATTTATTAGCGTACAGTTTTCATCAGCTGAATCTGATTACATTTTGTTTTTAACTTCTACATGGTTTCCACAGAAAATACCTTGCCTTTTTGCTTATCAGTTTATGGACCTGAATTCTGCATGGAATCACTACAGCTCCCTCTACATCGGCTCACACATTTTGCACATTTTTAACGCCTTCTTCCTTCATAGCATGACTGCTTTTTTAAACTACATCATAATTATATTTCTGTTTCTCTCTTGTTTGTTCCTCTTTGTTGATGGTAAGTGATTTTTAATTAGTGAATACTGTACTCCCACTGCGTATTCCCTGGGTATCCACTCTACAGAGATAACAAAACAGCTTCGCTCACTTCTAGAGTGGATCTATACAATCTAGAAAGGGTTACTGGCTTGATTTGCAGGCAGAAAAGCCTCTCCATCATTCCTCCCATTGCTCAGGGGCTGCAGTGTTTGCCAAGGAGGAGAATCAAAGCTACATCTTTCAAGTGTTCCCTAACCACCAGAAGTAGTGAGACAACACAYGAGCAAAAAACAGCACAACTCTCTGGTGCATTAGCTGTGACACTTTTGTTCAATATTTAATCCAAGGGCTCTTTTACCAGCTTGTTCAATTACTGGATAACTGGATAAGAAACATTCACCTTCTCTTCATAGGTACAATTAGCCAAGACTTCCCATCAGCACCACCATTCATCGCAAGTCTTGAGAAATCAAATGTGTTTATTCCCTCCCCCTAATTCCACTCGTGTTTAATACTTCTATGTAAAACATAGCAGATTCAGAAGAAGAGATTGAGAAATGGCTCTTGCTACGTAGCCTGCTGGTTAGAGTACTCTTCTGAATGGTGGGAACTCTCTCTTACCTTAGATAAGCAATATACAAGCAATAAATTCAGGGAAGCAGGGGGAAAGCCTCACCTTTTCTCTGCAGATTTTGAAAAAGAAGTATAAAGGGCCTAGACATTTAATTCAGGAAAGGGTTCTGATCTGTAAACATCATATGGACAGAATGGTCCTCCCTGCGCCATTTCTTTTTTTGTTTGTTTTTTTAAACTTGTGGCCCAAATTCCCTTCCTAGGGCCTGAGCCTCCCTATATATTATGTGTCAGGCCAAACTGACTGTTGAACATCAGGTTCTTGATTCCACTACGAAGGAAGCACCACCAGTTACGCAGTCTAATATATGGCACTGATGGCCTAAATCCTTTTCTTCTGTCCCTTGGCCTGAGCCCCTAATCTTAAGCATTCTCCTTTAGGGATTCAGAGACATGAAATTCGTAATCTCTAACTCACAGGTATGATTAAACCTACAGGTAATGAATGTTTCTGTGGCACCATATATAGGCAAAATGCCTTATTACTGCACACTTTTCACAAGCCTCTCCTGGAAAAATGTAAAGCCTGTAAGAGTGCCACAGTCTCCCTGAGAACAGCACAAACGTGTTCCTTCCCAGTGAGGGCTTTTGCTACTATAGGCAGCATTTTTTCAGCAGGGCCATGGAAAGAAGCAGCTGCCACTGTCACTGTGTATCATCCACTTTAACAAATACTAGGAAACCACTGCCAGGATTAATCCCCCTCCTGACTGAAATAGATGTCATAACATGTACAAGGAGTCTTCTCTTTGAACAGCTTTTTCTCCTTATCTCTATTTTTTGCTACCAAAGCCACACCAATGCAAGCAAGGGTTCATATGGAACAGTGAACAGGCTCTGATTTATGCATATCGTATCAGACAGCCATTCAGATGCTCCTTCTGGGTCAGCATGTCCCATTATTCTCCAAATGTCACAAAAACATATTTAACTCAACAGGCTGGAGTACATGGATTAACAAGAACACGAACAGGCAGATATCAGAGCAGTGACCAAAATCATGGTAAATACTGCAYATCCATTTCTCTGTTGGCTCTCTCTTTACTTTCGGGTGGGAGCACAGAGCGTCAGGTGGAGAGGGGAAGTGTGCAAACATGCTTGTTCAGAGTGGGAGCTATGGCCGGGGAACCAGGATGCCAGTAGGGCCCATCTTACTGTTCCCCTTCCTATAGCTCACAAACATTTTTGATATCTTCTCCCATATTGGCTCGTTCTGCTGGCACCAACCATTACCCCGTTTCCACCAAATGGGCCTCACGCACTGCAGCAGTAAGGCCACCTACTGCAATTAGCTGATTAAACTCACTAACTTGACAGAAAATGACCCAGCAAGAAGAAAAAAAAAAAACCTCAAAAAACAACCCCTCCAACTTCCTCAAGAGTTAGTGAATTGAATTAATTTGTGGACCAGAGACAGAGGAGGTACAGGGGTGGGAGTAAGGATTGAGGCAGGGCATGGTGGGAGATTGGAGAAAGGGAGCTCAGTGGTCCAGGATGGTTGCCCCTTTTGGGTGCTCCTGGGACTGTGCCCTCAGGCCTCTTTCTTCCCCGCACCAAAGACTCCCGACTTTGCAAACCTCTGGAGCTGCTGATATGCTGTGCATGCTCACATTTCTCTGCTCTGACCAGCTGGAAGTTAATCACTGAACATGGCTGATCACCAAGTAGTGAAACCCAGAAAATTACTAGCTCTTCATTGTTCTTTTTTTCAAATGTCTCCTTGCTCCATTTTCTCTTTTTTGAATAAACTGCTACTGAATTCATTTTGCCTCATCAGTGACCAGCTCATATCAGACAAATCACAGAAGAATCTCTACGCTCAGAAACTTCATCTCCTGTTTCCCCACCTCTCCTTCCCTCACAAATGCAACACAATTTCCCAAGCTTTTCTTCCAAAGCTGTGCCCTGTGCAACTCTGTGCCTTTTTTATTCCACAGGCAGCAGCCACTGATTTTAGTTATTTCTGGGTAGATATAAACTGCACTGAAGTTCCCTCCTTGTGCTTTTATTTCTCCTATCACAGAGATCTGCTGCTGTTCCTCATTTCTCCACAAGTCCCTAATACATGCACTCTTGGCTTCATCATCACCTTAACCCAATGCTTTCTCCAATTTTTGGAGTATTTTCAAAATTTTTAGGGCCTTCCAAAGAACAAATAAATATAAAGCAGTGTTGCAACAGGAGACTAGTAGCAATATTTATAGAAGAAAATGGCTGTTGTGACTCTAGCTTAAAATACGAGATACCACTCACACTTTGGATTTCTGCACATTCCAAATGACCTCTCCATATCAGCACTCAGCATTTTTGCTGGCTGGGTTGAAAGCAATAAACACACTCATGGTACAATCAAAAATTTATCACAGTGGGTAAACCAGGCAATTGCTGAGCCTCCCTGGGCAGCGAGCAACAACGCACAGTCTCCTCATGTGTCTCAGCAGAGCGCTCAGCACCCTTTGCATGCTCTGCATGTTCATCCTACCTTGTACAAACTACCTGCCAAATGGCAGTCACATTACTGGCAACAGGAGGAGCGCTCATATTTATTTGATTTTCAGGAATAAGATTTGTAATTGTTAAGAACTATCACTAACTGATTAGATACTGACCACCTCAAAAAATGTCAGTTTGGGGATGACAACTTCCTTTCATATGAAATCTGGTGTCTCAAAAAACGACACATGCACAACCTCAGGAATTTCACAGCTGTTAAATATTAGTGCCAACAATTATATCTGCTTCAATTCTCATACCTTCTTATAGTTTTAATTATTTAGAGTTCAGTTTGTTCAAAGATTTTTTTATTATTTTTGATATTTACTTTAAAACTGCCACACGTTCTTTGTCACAGCTGCAAAGATGCTGCAACTTATAATTTACTGACAATATACCAAGGGATTTGGTGTTGGTACAACTCACAGTTTCACTCATCCAGAAGTCATTCAGTTACCTTCAAATGCCATTGAGACATCCTGATTAGATTCCTCTCTTCCTCATCACTCAGATAACTGGCGTTCACTTTTCTAGAAAAAAATAAAAACATAAAACTAGAGAGAGATACAGAAATTCAGAAATACTTTTACAGCCTGACGACAGGATAGGCAACATTGACACTCTTGGTTCCTATCCTTTCTGACCTTCTCAGAAGGGTAATAGTAGCTTTTGGACACTGTATTATACATTCTGTGACTCTCTTCTGTTTCACAGATCCAATGATCATCTCCTTGTCACCTGATCCAGCCCTAACATTTTAATTTCATCCTGTTCTGCAATTTGGACGGCAGAGCTGCATTTACAGGATAGGACAAACTATTCGTTTTTGCATGTTTTTCAGAACAAAGGGACTTTAAATTTACAAAATTGCAGGAGGTGATATCCTTAGAGGATTACAGGCAGTCATGATTGTCTCGGACATTCAGCTGGGATTGGAGTGACTTGCTCTTCTTCATATAGGAGTGATCAACTCATAAGGATAAAAGGTGCACCTAGGGGGGTTGTTCTCAGTCCTCACACTTAATGCTTGTGTAAAAACTTAAAGTGTTTGTTGATAAACAGGAAATGCAGAATTAGTCTTTAAACCTAATCACAGGGTCTTGACTAGGATCCAGGTTTTTCGGCAAATTTCCTATCATACAAACAAAACAACCAACCCACCCTCCCTGCTCAGCCTCAGTCCCCCAGCCTTCTTATTGTGAAAACATCATTGTTGATGAATAGTCTTCTGATCAGGCTGAATCAATATTTTCTTCCTTTATTGACAGAAAACTCCTATGGCCTCTACTACATCTACACAGATTGTGTAGCTATACCTAGATGTCCATGACACACACTTCTTGAGCTCCCTTTCCATTTTCAGGAATACTAAATTTGCAGCCACATCAACATGTTATAGTAAACTTATCTACCTACTAGTAGTTATTTCCAGTACTAACCCAATAATCTTACACCTATTTATGTATAGTATACTACAAAATACCTATATTAATACCAGCCAATCAACTCTGCCTCTGCTGAGAAGTCTGGAAAAAAGAAAGTCCCCACAACGGTATCGTCTCAACTTTGTTGCATACTTCAAGGAACTAGTTCTGAAGAAAATTTATTTGCAATTTTTTTATGTTGATAAAGATCACTCACATCACAGACATTGGAGAGCACACCATGCCTCCACAGATGCTTTGGAGGATTTATGAGGACAATAAGCTACCAGTTTCTAAGGTCACCCTCAAAAGATTTACAGACCAGGACAACAAGAAAGAACAGTGAACTGTTTGTCTTCAGACACTCCATGGGTCTGTCCATGGAGAAGAGATTTTGGAAGCCAATAAATCTTACATTTTTAAGTTTCATTCTGAATAGCTAGATGCTGAGAAAATAGTAGTCAAGAGTGCTGAATCTAAATATAGAAAGACTGAAAAGTGCTGGCAGTGCTCTGGAAAAACTCTGGGAGTGAAACTGGGAATTAGGGTCATTTACAGGCTGAGCAGCTGGGAGCTGACGGAATATTTTCTTTTAGACACATGGCTTTCAGGGCAGCGAGTTCCCAGACCACAAGAAGGTCAGGGTTTCAGCTTGGCCACTTCTGTATCCTCCTGGATATAAAAATATGGAGTGTTTGGTCTCTGGCCTTGAGCTCTGGCCCTGTTTTCCCATAAATCAGCCTCTAAGACTGAGGGCTGTGCGCTAGTGAGAAACTATTATTTATAAATTTAAGGCAAGCTTAAGGTACACATGGAGCCTGACAACAGATTAAGCTGTTCACATAGGCATAGCTATTTTCTAGAGTGAAGCCACTTGCATAAATGGTCTTTGGGTACTTGAGAAATGCACAGTCTAGCTTTTAGTTAGGTGTCTAAATACAGATTAAAGAGATTACTTTTCAAGCGCTCAGTTTTGCAAATATTATCTTTGTTCTAGGTTTCTTTATCACCACATCATCCAAAGACATGCTGCCCTTAACAAAACTACCAAAACTGCTATGGGGGGTTGAAGAAGCAAAAGAAAAGTCACAAACCAATTTTGTTTAAAATAGAAAATAATGTTGAATTACATGAAAATTCAGCACTTGATTGATATTTTTGTTTTTACTCTAATAACAAGGCATATATAAGCTTTAACAAATTGTTGCCTGCAAAAAAGTAGTATACTGTAACGCACTTACTGCAAATACTGCATTTAAATAAAAAATACAGCCATAATTGCAGAGAACTGACACAGAAAAATCCCCTGCTTTCTCTTCCTTCTCATTCAGCAAATCAGGCAGAGTATTTTGAACATAAATTCATAATTTTTTTAATAGAATATTTCAGCAGTAAAGTGTGGTTTTAAGCAGTTCTAACTCTACTCACACTCCCTCCCTATGCCTTGATGGAAATAAAACAAACTCTTAAGATGCTGCAGTAACCTGTAAGAGACAAAACAGATGGAAAAGAAATTAGGAAAAGGTACCTTATGAGTAAGATTTTGGCAACCCTAACCAATGTCTCTATTCTTTACCTAAATGTTTAGACTTGCAGCTGCCAAAACCAAAATAAAATTGTGGGTTTTTTAAGTATGTGAAACATTTTATACATAATCCACTATATATATTAAAAGAAGTAGTATCAATTGGCACAGGGAAAAAATATTCCCAACAGCTCTAGATTTGGCAGTGGACCTTAAGAAAGGAGATATATACCCACATGGATATTATAGTCCTTTATATCTCCAGCCACAGTATCCACCGGTCTCTTGCAGAGGGCCGGGAAGGGCCGATGATGCTAGGTGGTCCCCTGAGGTGCTCCCTGTCAGTGCTGGGAAGAGCTCCCAGGGATCACTTGCCAAGGCCAGGGAAGACGTGCTAGCTCCCTCCTCGATGGGGAAGCAAGTCAGGCACGATTACAATGGAAAGAACTGGGCTGATCTGTCATGCCCAGAGAGGTTGTGGAGCCTCCTTCTCCAGAGATATTCAAAACCCACATGGACATGATCCTGTGCAACGTGCTCTCGGTGACCCTGCTTGAGCCAGGGCGGTTGGACTAGATGATCTCCAGAGGTCCCTTTCAACCTCAACCATTCTGTGATTCTATGGGTCTGCTTGACAGGAACCCCTAAACAGCCCCAACCACTTTTTTTTTTATTCTCTTTCCCCTCCCCTCTTTTCCCTTCCCATTTTCTTCCTCTTTAAGACCCTTGACTCCTTTCAATTACACAGCTTGTCCTGTTTACTCTTACCCCATTGGGCCTAGCTTTGCTGTCCTAATACCCCTTTTTCAGTATTTATTATATGGTTGCAATGGTAATTCCCTTTACTGATCTTCTAAGTCACTACCCCATTTTACTCTTTACAAAGTCAGGCCATTTCTCACACCATTCTGTCATTGTTGCAGCCATAAAACAAGCTGATCCTGGACAGTACAGACACTGCTTTCTTTTTGATTTCAAGAAGCAGTCAACTGTTTCTCATAGGTCTAATTTTGTTAGTGTAATTATATGGCCAGGGTAGGCCATCTGTCTGGACATTACTTACTTTCGGTATCAGGAACATTCAGCAGTTTCTCACGCTGTTATCTTCTCAGTGTAACTATGAATTCAGGGCTGGCCGCTTGTCTGCATACCTCAACACCATCACAGCTCGTCCTTTGCTACTCATGAGCTGTTTTCATTTTTCACACACAGCCAAGCAATTCTGTCCTTTTCACTGGTCAAGGAAATGGTGTCTCATTGGCACTTGTTCCATTGCAGCACAGGGGAACTTGACCCCCACAGCTGCCCCCAGCAGAATTGGCTAATTACAACCAATTATTTTATGGGACAACCAATGTTGCATTTCTGAGGGCTTTTTCAGAGAGAAAGCTGCAAAGAAATAGTCACAATTAACCAATCTCAAATTTGAATACACTTAAAATATCCTGCACTCTGTTGAGTTTTCTTGACTTATACAGGATTATTCTCCATTACTGGAAAACCACATCATTTTTTTGAAGTCAATTAATGAAAAATAACTGAAAGCACGTTTTAAAAATTGTCCAGAACAATACTTCCATGCTTTTGTGTAGAGATAGAACTCTAATGTTTACCGTGAACCTGCAGTGAAATTTATCAATATGGATCGTTGTTCATTCTTTGAATAAAATAAGACTCTAAAATAGGGCAAGGTACATATCCATGGATCCCAGCGTAACCTCAGAGCTGCAGGCTTTAATTCCAGCAGAAGTTCACAAATATGCACCTAATATCTTGAAATAAATACATTTTAGGGAACCTATTTTGAATAAGAAGGGGGGAAAAAGCATCAGAAATCCATGATAATATATATGAAGGCAAGTGTGTTTTTGAGTGTTTAGTCATCCAGCTTAAAAACACAGATTTGGGGCTGTCTGGTTACTTTTTTTTTAATCTGTTCCAAGTCATGATCATCAAATTATGTTTTCTATAAACTGTTTTAGCTGATCTGTAATTCACCAAACTTGGAAACCCTAAATCTTCATCTTATGTTGTTTTTTGGAGATGAACGCTATAATAAACTTCCAATCATACTAGTAACAAATACAAGAATCAAGCTAAATATTATTCACTGTTAAGAAAGAAAAACATAGTGGCTTTATTTTCGAAGTTGAATAGCTATGAAAAGCTCTGTAAATGTTTGTCATTTTTACTTCAGTATTAATAACAAAGTTTTTATGATCTCATTCAAAAAAAATGCAAGAATCTGGCTGCTCTTTTTATTTTGTTTTTGTGCATTTTACATCCTTTCCTACTTCTAATAACTAATGATGATAGGTAATTACTTAACAGATGGTAAAAGCTTTTTAATTCCTTTTAAGGACTACTAAGCTTTGCTGCATTTGAGGAGCATTAACTTCCACGAATTTATCTTCCAGCTCATTCAAAGTTTGTTCAGCCATCATTAAATGCTGATGGGCCTGGGCTTTTTTCTTCACCACCACTGAATGCGAGGTTAGTAGCATAGGCTTCAGACTGTTGTTATTCCAAATACATTTCTTTTGCAAGGTCACTCTTAACACTGACAAAGCATCAGCCCTTCTCTTTTCTCCTAGGGTCGGATCAACACATCAGCCTCTGTAGCCCAGGGCATCTAACCTTCACTTACTGGAGACGCATCTTTGTTTCTTTCCTGTAGCAACATACTATCAGATCATTATGAGAAGGCTGGGGGAAAAAATATCAAACCTCAAAGCCAAATGTGCTGAAGTCTCATTAACATCTTACATTGTATTGCATATTATCTCCTTAGTAACACATGCAGCAGAAATTTTCAAATCAGGAAGAAATGAGGAAGAAAATTCATATTTTACCACAATACAGTTAGTTATTCTCTTTATACTTACCTTGTACTTGAAATAAATGGCACATTAACCACAGTAAACACTAGGCTAATTAGTCAAGCTACAGTATACAACAGAAAAAATTCTGCTGAATACTTTTTCAGTTACAATGGCTCTTTGTCTGGGACTGCATGTAAATGTACATGAGGAACTGTCGTATAAGATACACTATTTACTCAAATAAATTTACTGCATAACAAATTAGCAAGAGAGTATGTTTAGAAACAAATATTCAGTTTTATGATTGCCACTATGATATGGCTGTCCCATTTTGTGTAAGACTGTGACATCTGAAATAACAAACAAATAAAATCATGATGTTTCAAATTTAGGAACAACAGCCCTCTTGGAATATAGCTAAGATTACAATGGATTAAATTCTATGTATTTTTTGATTGCAGAAACAACAGTGAATAAACAATATGTAAATTCTGGTTAAGTGGGCCCGGAGATGTGATTCATTATTAAAATAAACATTTATATCTGATTTGTTTCTTGAAATAAAATATGTAATAATACAAATATAATAGATTGAAAGGTAGAGGTTGTGAACCTTCTATCTGAACTGTAAAACTTGAAGGTTTGACTGCTGTTTGGGAGGAATTCCGAGTCAAACATACATACAGAGACTGCATATTCCACCCCTCTTTTCTTTAGCTGAGGGATGACCATTTATTTCTGTTGTTCATTAGTGCATATTAAAGTAGCAGTCAAAGACTGTATGAGACTCAGTAGTGTTGCCATCTCTTAAGACATTTGGTTGGTGTTTTAATGTTTAAGTAACAGCTCCTRGAGTTGTACAAGACATTCTGCTTTCATTACAAAGAAGAATTTCCAGCCCTACCTATCCTTGAAGAGAAGACTGAGAAAATGTAGCATAAATATTAGACAACTGGAATGCAACAGAACTCAACTTTAACAATTTTTTAATAATTCAAAATTTACCAGGGCCCAGTTGCTACTTTTGAGTGCTTACTTAGCTAACTCATGCAARTACATTTCCTCAGACTTTTACAATAATAGCATCTTTCCCAGAAAGTGATATAGGAGAATCCAAGAACTTTCTTCACCTCACCTCACAAGCTGTCCCTTACAGCGAGTCCTCAAGCCTGTGTCCAAGTAGGCCTTGTCAGAAGGTATGGGGTGAAATTCTCATTTCCTCTGTATAGCTCTCAATAGGTTCATTGCTCAAAGCACAGGTATAAACGGCCCATTTGTATGCACCGAATCTGAGTATCTCCTGTAGAATTGCAGTTTTATTTTTGATTGAGAGGAAAATGTTAGTTATTTGCCCAATGAAAAACCTAAACATGACCTGCAACGTATATTTTGCTCAATAATCTCTAGTACATTTAGTAAACTGTTGTTCTGAGGGTATTATGTTCAGAGTGAATACTTGTGATCATCATCATAAAAAAAAAAAAAAAACCTCACTGAGTATTAATTTTTGATGTACTAAGTGCTTCCTTTGCAATTCTGTTGTCATCTATCATCACTGTACCATAAATTTAGAGTGTTGCCTGGAATAGCCATGCTTTGTTTTGTAACATGACTCCCTAAGATTTAGAAAGTTTAAGCAGATACAGCTGATTGTGTAAGACATTTGCATTTACTATTCAATAGGAAGGTAAGAGATACAATCTGAAAACTTGTAAAGTAGAACTATTTTTGCATAGATTAATACACTGTTGTGAATAAGCAAATCTGTGATTGTATTACACTCTAAATTAGCCTAGCTTTTACATGAGTACCAACTGAAGGGGAAAAAGGAACAAAAAAGAAAACAAACCAACAGTAAGTCATAAAAGATGTCATACAAATAAACACAGAGATATGACAAAACAAGGAACAATCACACATCTGGGGAGACAGTATGGGGTAACTACCATGCCCCATTTTGCATAGTTTTTCTTACCTGCTACCTGAACTATGGATCCTCACCTGCCACACAGAATACCCTGATGAAAAAGACTCTAAGATTTGGCTTGTGTTTTCCTGAAGCAGCATAAAACACGACAGTAAAACAGACTGGTGTGCATGCCAACTGCGAGATTTCTAAAGAACGGCATGCATGGCTTTCTGAGAAATGGAGGCAAAAATAAACCTTGAGGAATCCGCTATTTCCAAACACAGATGAAAGCTTTGCTAGCAAACTCTGAACGTGTGTTTCTCTTTGGCCTTCCAAACTCTTCCTCCGGTGTTGCCAGTTTCACCATCCTCTTTGCTACTCCCTCGAATCACTCAGAAAAGCCATCTCATTGCCTGGAGGACTGTGCAGCAGAGATAGCTAAGCTCTCCTTCACACAGGCCAACATCCATGCATGGCTTTGGAGGGATGAGCCAAGCCGACATTCACAGCTCCAAGAAGATCCCCTGTCTGAAAAACAGGGGAGAGCAATATAATATGAGAAACACAGAGTACATGCTTCAAAAAATCTTCCAGGCTGCATTTTTTTGTTTTTACTTAGTCTGAGGAAGATTTTTATATTTTTATATTTATCGTACTAATGAAGCAAGTGAAATCACATCATGAGACACAGCATATGCAGTATGCATATATACTTACTCTTGAGCCCAGCAAAAGAAATAGAGTTTTCTTGTAAATACAATATCTTAACAACTACTAATAAAACAAAAAAATCCTTTCCCTGCCTGCTGAAAAAATGTAAATGGGGTATTGCTCAAAAACTCAGATCTTTTCTTCCTCAATAATGAACTAAAACATGCTGTTCGTACTTAGAAAAGAGAGCACAAAAGTCTGCTCAAGTTGGGATGCCTCCAGCAGGTGAATGCAGCCAGGGAAGTGYGCATGGGATGTGGCTATGGAGGACCCTCTTTTACCCTTCCTGGGAAACCTGCATGCTCGATCACCTCTCTGAAATGCCTGTACACCAACGCAYGCAGCTTGGGGAACAAACAGGAAGAACTAGAGATCTGTGTGCGGTCACAGGGCCATGATCTCATTGCCATTACAGAGACTTGGTGGGATAGCTCGCATGACTGGAGTGCTGTCATGGCTGGCTACGTGCTTTTTAGGAAAGACAGACCAGGTAAGCGAGGTGGTGGAGTTGCTCTTTATGTGAGAGAGCAACTGGAATGTAYBGAGCYGTGCCTAGGGGTGGATGAAGAGCGAGTCGAGAGCTTATGGGTAAGGATTAAAGGGCAGGCTAGCATGGGTGACACTGTTGTGGGTGTTTACTAGAGGCCACCTGATCAGGAAGAGGAAGTCGATGAGGCCTTCTACAGACAGCTGGAAGTAGCCTCACGATCCCAGGCCCTGGTTCTCATGGGGGACTTCAACCACCCCGATATCTGCTGGAAAGACAACACAGCTAGGCACAAACAGTCCTGGAGGTTCCTGCAGAGCAATGGTGACAACTTCTTGACACAGGTGGTGGAGGAGCCAACAAGGAGAAGTGTGCTGCTGGACCTCATACTAACAAACAAAGAAGGACTGGTGGAAGATGTGAAGGTCGGGGGCAGCCTTGGCTGCAGTGGCCATGAGATGGTGGAGTTCAGGATCCTGTGAGGAGGAGGCAGGGCACTAAGTAGGATCGCAACCCTGGAGTTCAGGAGAGCAAACTTTGGCCTCTTC